>NC_056747.1:63869240-64191740 GCF_019279795.1 Protopterus annectens
AAGGCCAAGGGGGAAGGAGGGACAGGAATACTGCAACAGAATGTTATGGTAAAATTGTACAGAACTGTTCTATCTTCTTCTATTCATCTGTTGCAATACTTATAACATGAGGGAGAATACCAAGGCTCATGAAGCAATGGATGAGGGCAATAGCTGAGGAGCTTTCTAGGAAGACCTACAGTATGGCTCTGGCAAATCCTGCTCTAGATTTAGAAATTACATCTAATTTACAGTGTTTGGTGAAGTATGGACTGAGACTCATGAAGCTGCTTCGAGAATTGAGTTAGTATCCAATCCCCTTGAAAGAGGTCCCAGATGAGGTAACAACCTTGGTAGAATGAGCCCTAATAGGGGAATGCAGATCTTACCATGGTGAGTGTAGCAAAAGGAAATAGTCTTGGAAATCCAGGAGGACATGGTCTGTTTGGACACAGTCCACTCCAGAACCCTGGGATGGTAAGAAACAAAAAGCTGACCTAAATTTCTAACAGCTTTGTTTTTATCCAAATAAAATCTAGGTTCCCTGTGGACATCTAAGGTATGGAGGACCCTCTTACTAGACTTCTGGAGAGAGAGGAAAAAGGTAGGTAAGTGGATGGACTGATTTAAAGATAGGTCACTGACTACCTTGGACATAAAGGAAAGGTTTGTGCGCAGGGAGACCCTGTCTTTGTGGGATTGTAACTCACAGACTCGTCTGGCTGAAGTTAAGGGTAGGAGTAACACAGCTTTCCAGGAACAGTGCTGAAGAGAAGCTGATACAGCTTGCCCAAAGGATGAGAGAGTCAGCTTTTCCAAAAGAAAGTTAAGGTCCCAGGGAGGCAGAATAGGTTTCCTGGGAGGCATAATGTGTAGGACGCCTTTAAGAAATTGTTTGCCTCAAATCTGCTAGCTGGGGGTGAGGGAGGGGAATAGAGGCAGACAGGAAGATATGACTGGAGTATGAGCTTTTACTGAAGAATAAGCCAAACCACCATTGAGCAATTCACACAAATAAGACAAAACAAAGGGAGTTTCCACTGTTAATAGGTCCTGATTTTGTTTCAGACACCAGACTGAAAAAATATCTTCCATTATGCTATGATTTTCTGGTATTTGGTTTCCTGGCATCCTGCAGGACTGTGAGCATGTCCTTAGAGAATATGTGTGTAAAAGGGAATAGTACCCTATTAATCACAGGGTTAACTGAAGAGTTGCCAAGTGGGGATGGATGAGGGTCCCTTTGTCCTGTGTGAGGAGGTCCACTCTGTGAGGTAACTTGTGGTGACTGCCCTTGGCTAAATGCAGGAGGAGAGGGAACCAGTGATTTCTTGGCCAAAAGGGAGTCACCAGCAAGTTTTATGGTATGTCCTGCTGAATTTTGTACAGGACTTTTGGTATGAGGGGAAGGGGAAGGAATGCATATAGAAACATCCCCTTCCAAGAGAAAGAAAGGGCATCCACTTTCCACACCAGAGGATGGGGCTCTCTGGCACAAAACTGTCAAAGCTGTCTATTCATGGGGGAGGCAAAAAGGTCCGTTTGAGAAATACCCTACTGCTGTACTATGTCTAGAAACACATCTCTTTGGAGCATCCATTCATGGGATGGGGTTTGGGACCTGCTCAGGTAATTTGCCATACAATTTTGAGAGGATGGGATGTACCCTGCCTGAAGAGTTACCTGGAATTTTTCTGCCAGCTCCTAAGCCTGAGGAGCCAGTCTGCATAACAGTAAGGATTTGGTCCCCCAGTTTGTTCACATACCAGAGGACTGTCATATTGTCTGTGAACAGTTATAAACGTCCTGGATGGAATAAGGGGTGGAAAGTTAGCATGACCAGTAGCAGCTCCCTCATTTCCCGTACAGTGATGTGTTCCTTCAACTGAGAGGGAGACCAAAACCCTTGCACTTTCAGTTCGTCGAAGGTTGCTTCCCAACCTAAGTCTGAGGAGCCTGTGCAGATCTCTTGATGATGAGGAGGAGGAGGGTGTAAGCTTAGTCCTGGGATGAGTGACATGATGCATCTACCACTGAAGTTCCCTCTTCAGACAGGGAAGGAGGGGAATGGTGAATTCTAAGGGGTGCTGGTGTTGCATCCAAACTGATTTTAGATACCATTGCCATTTTCTCATGTGGAGTCTGGCTAAGGGGATCATGGGAATGGTGGATGCCATGAGGTCCAAGACCCTCAGGAACTCTGGCTGTAAACCAGTAGAATGTTTTGGAAGCAAAAGGTGAGGTCCTGTACCTTTTGTAGGGGGAGAAAGACCCTCATTTGATCTGTTTGTATCCTGCATCCCAGGAAAATTTGATCCTGTAAAGGCGTGAGAACTGTTTTTTTTTTTTTTTTTTTTTTTTTTTTAAGTTTATGGTGAACCCCAGATTTTGTAGAAGATTGATGGTAAAGGCAGTATTTCATTCCAGCTCCTCTGTGGAGGAAGCTAGAAGGAGAAGTTCATCCAGATATGGAAAGATGTGTATTCCCTGAAGTCTGCAGTGGGTAATCACAGGAGCAAGCCATTTGGTGAAGACTCTGGGTGTGGTAGAAAGCCCAAAGGGCAAGACACAGAACTGAAAATACCATGAAGATACAAAAAAGTGTAAAAGCTTTCTGTAGTTGGGATGGATGGAAATGTGCAGATATGAATCATTGATATCCAGGGTAATCATGAAAACTTGGGCCAGAATGAGTGGGAACAAAGTCAGGAGGGTCAGCATGTGGAAAGTGGGTACTCTTAGGAACGTATTGAGATGTAACAGGTCGAGGATGGGTCTTCACAGACCTTCCTTCCTGGGCACCAGAAACAACCTGGAGCAAAATATTTTATCTATTCGGATTTTGTGGACACATTGCATGGTCCCTTGGTTCAATAATTCTAACAGAACGTCTGGAAAAAAAAGGCAAGTTGTTTCCTGGGAGATTGAGGGATGCCCCTGAAGGAGGGCAGTCGATCCCACATCATGAAGTACCTTTTTGAACGATTGAGAGGACCCAAGCATTTTGAGTTATGCTTTCCTAGGCTGGTAGTAATAGGGGTAGGCGGTGAGAAAGTGGGATGTAGGTGGGGGGGGGACAGTAAAAGAGAAGACAGCTTGTTTGGAAAGGGCCAATTAGATGGATGGGATTGCCAGCAGAGCCTTAGGCTGTTGTGGTCTCCTGTCACTATTTTTTGTTCTTGGTTGTGTGTGAAGGGAATGTCTACTCACAAATACAGGCTTTGTAATTTCTTTAGAACTTGGGTACTGGGGAAACAAAAATAAATTTCAGTTCCTGCAGTTCCTTACCCTTTTCTGCAATGATTTCAACAGGTTAGAAGCTGCAGGTCCAACAAGGCAGAACTGTCTAGAGGAGCATCCATAAGTTTGGCTTTTATGTCCTCAAGTAAGGGCTGAAGTCTTACCCAAGAAAATCTTACCGATCCAGAGGCAACTGCTCTGGTGGAAGCCTCTGCAGCATCATAGCTGTATTGCTATTGAGTGATGTGCTACTTGAGAGGAAGCACTGAGCAAAAAAGGAGCTAAGGTTTTATTTTCTGGGTCTAGTAGGCCTGCAATTACCTGTAAATGTTGGGACACAAGTTCCATTGTGAATTTAGTCATATGTGTTTGGTAATTTATGGCCCTGAATGCTAGAGTGGCAGAAGTATATGCTTTTTTTGGCTAGTCTATTCCAGGATCTTGCTATCCTTATCAGAGAGTAAGAGGGTAGTGGAAGGCAGCAATTTTGAAGGCTTGTCAGAAATCACAGAAGTTGGAGAAGGACATCTGAAGAGAAACTTGCAGTCCTCTGGGATTTTATAGAGGCACTCTGGCTTTTTGGGGGCAGGTGGCTGGGAATCTGGTGGTTGTGAAGCTCAAGCAAATGCATTGAGTACGGCAGGCAAGACAGGAGGGATAGCCGATGGACTAGGTGATTCCACCTGTAATAGGTCATAGTATCTTTTATGTACTTCAGACACTTGGGTGTTATCACATCTGAAGTGGTCTCTCATCTTAGCTGGGGTCTCTCCAAAGAACAGGTCTTTGATTGGTGAGTCTGTGCCAACTGATTCTTCTTCAGAGGAGGTATAATCCATGGGGGAAGGGATCTGAGAAGACTAAGCCAGGGATTCATCCCCTGAAGATGCCTCTTCCTCGAATGTATCCCCTTATTTTTTTTCAAACACCTTTACTGAATTATCACTTGTGACATAGGCAAATTTACACTCATATAAAAGTAATGAAACTCCTGCGGTAGTGGTGCTGCGGTAGCATTGTCGCCTCACAGCAAGACGTTGTCCCGTTCGATTCTCAGCTAGAGCGTCTTCTGTGTGGAGGCATGCATGAATGAGCGTGCCTTCGTTGAAGGTTGTGCGTCAGGGCTGGTAACTCGGCACGTAAAAATCCACTACCAAACATTAGCGGACTGGAGTTCTGCTGTGGCGACCCCTAACTGGGATAAGCCGAAAGACACAACAACAACATAAAAGTAATGAAACTATATTAACATGACAAACACTATACTTCATATATATCGCTATGTATCATATAACCTACGCTATATTAAATAAATTATTCAATTCCTGCCTTTTTTAAACAAGAAACATCTTTATTAAATCATCACTTATTACACAGGCAATCATACATTTATATAAATAGGTTCATAGGTTCATACTAGGCTATCTGCCCGAGGGCATTTACAAGCCTAGCCCATCGTTTTGTGGCTTACGCCACCCCTTTAGTATGGGGAACTATACCCATTATTTTGCTGTGCCTCTGTCGAGCAGTGACACTGAGGTAATCCCTGGGGTATATCTGCGATCTCCCATCCATTGGTCAAGATTTCTCTTGAACAAGGCCAGCGAGGTGCTCTGCCTCACATGTACCGGGATTTTGTTCCACAGCATAGGGAGTCTTTGGGTGATGAATCTATCCCTCCAGCACGCCCTATTAATAGCCATGTCGAGGTTTAAGTCTCCCGCCCTTGTGGCTCTGATGGATCTAGAGTCTTTGAGGTGAAGCATATTCATCAAATCTGGGTTTGACATGGCCTTGTATGTTAGGCAAAGGTCACCTCTGAGCAAGCGGTAAGCGACTGAATAGAGCTGGAGTTCTTTCAGTCGGGCAGCATAGGACAGATTTTTGAGACCCTTTATCCTTTTGGTGAGGAACTTTTGTGGCCTCTCCAGCTGCTGCAAGTGTCGGGTCAGATACATTCCGAATGGGGCATTGTACTCAATCATTGGTCTGATGAGTGATGAGTAAAGGGAGACTATGACCTCCCTTGATCTAGATGAGAATCCCTTCATGATAAGGTGGGCAATGTAGAAGGTCTTCCTAACTACTTTAGCTACATGGGTGTCGAATGACAGACTACTATCTACCTGGGTCCCCAGGTCCCTGATAACTTCTTCTGTGCTCAGTGGATTGCCACCTATTTGGTAGCTAGGGTAACCTTGTTTTTCCCAAGGGTATGACTATGCATTTTTGGCATTTAACTTTAGGCCGTGGCTCTGGCACCAGTTATCCGCTTCTGTGAGACCCTTCTGAAGGATATCTGTGTCAGATGTGTTTTCTACTATGGCGCCAGTTTGCAGTCATCTGCAAACTTTGTCAGCCATAACCCTCCTGTGTTTGCTTGTACTGGAAAAGTAGATGCCAAACAAGAGTGGGCCCAGGACTGAGCCCTGTGGGACACCACTTGTGACAGGCTTTGAGTCTGACATGGCACCAGCAACTCTGACCCTGTGGGTTCTGTCACTCAGCCAGTTTGCAACCCATCTTGTGATGTATGGGTTAACATTTAAGCTGATGAGTTTTTCAATGATACCCGAGTGGGGTATTGTATCGAAGGCCTTAGCCAGATCGAGGTAGGCTGTATGGACTGCCTTTCCTCATCAATGGCTTTGGTGACTGTTTCAAAAAGTCAACCAAGTTTAAAAGGCATGATCTGCCTTTGACAAAGCCAAACTGGGTTGGATCCAAAGTCTGCAAATTCCTATGTCTTTATTTATGAGGTCCATTATGATCCTCTCCATGGCTTTGCAGATAAGGCTTGTCAAGCTAATGGGCCGGTAATTTCCAGGGTCGGTGGAGGCACCGCCTTTGTGAAGTGGGACCACAGTTGCAGTGCGCCACTCCTGGGTGCGTATCCAGAGGTAAGACTTTGATTAAACAGCTGTCCTAGCTGTGGGTTTAATTCTCATTGAGTTCGTGGAGCTCACAGCCGGGGACACCATCAGGTCCCATGGATGCTGTGTTTTTTGCTTTGGAGAGAGCAGTTCTCACTTGGGTGCTGGAGATGTTTGGGGGCTGCAATCGCTTGGTATAGATATCTCTCCTTTTGGGGAGGGGAGAAGTTTGCACTGAACCTGTCAGCCAGTATGTTGGCAATGTCTGTAGGATCAGTAATCTTCACATCATTTTGAACTAGTTCTGAGCATATCTGGGAGTTTCCTCCTAGGTTTCTAACATAGCTAAAGAAGGCCTTATGATTGTCTTTTGAGTCTTTAGCTATTTTTCTCTCGAAATTTGCTTTGGATGATTTTATGAGAGCTCTTAGTTTTTTACTTATAGTGATCAAGGGTGTCTTACCTTTTAAGGATTTTGCTCTATCTTGTAGTAGCTTCCTCCTTTGTTGTAGAGTTTGTTTATGGCTGGGGTCCACCAGACTGGACGCTTGCCTTTGGTACAAAGAGTCTTTGTTTTACTTGGGATTGCCTTATCCATGCAGTCCTGCAGGTGCTGGTAGAAGGCATTTGTAAGTGATTCAGCGGCTTGAGTACTGTTTTCCGCCGGCTCGGGGGCCTTAAAGGAGACCACACTAGTCTTTAGAAGTGTGAAGTCGGCTTTTGAGAAGTTCTTTACTGTGGTCTTTTTATTTCAGGTGGGTGGGATGAGGACCTCCAGTGAGATTAGTTTGTGATCTGATCTCACCAGTGAGGGGTATACTTCCGTTGTTGAACATTGTGCTCCCATGTTCGTGATGATGAGATCAAGTATGTTATCTCCTCTTGTGGGGATGGTGACTAGTTGTTCCATGGCATTTGAGTTTATGAATTCCAGGAACTTTTGGGCTAGGGTGTTTGGGCTTGAGTAGTGTTCCCAGTCTATATTAGGGTAATTGAAGTCACCTAGTATGATGGTGTTTGGTGATACATTTATCCCTCTAGTGTTTTCAGGAAGGCCATGTGAGGTTCCTGAGTTTGTGAGGGTGGCCTGTAACATGCTACAATTTGCAGAGCAGTCTTGCCTACGGTTAATTGCACCTGGATGGTCTCCGATGCATCATGCGTTGCCACCAGTCTTGAGGTGTGGGTGTCCTTGCTGAATATGCATACCCTCCTTTCTTGGTATTGTCCGGATTTTGGGGCCGGAACGCATGATATGAGGTAAAACCTGATAGCTGGGGTGCTCTCAGGTGCCTTGAACCAGGTTTCTGTCACAGCACAGACATCAATGTTCTCCATACTGAGAAGGGCCTCGAGTGCATGCATTTTGAGATTTAGACTTTGGCATTGAGCAGCATTACCCTTAGTTTTTTTCCTTTTTGTGTTCTAGGGTGGTAGGTTTAGAATTTGAGCCTTGCCTAAAAAGGCACTATGGGGTGGCAAGAGCCTTTGCCAATATCCGAATCCCTGGGGTGACAGGTGCAAGCCGCCCTTGCAAGCAGCGTGGCTTGTCCAGCATGTCATCCCAGGCAGACAGATACTGGATCCCCTTTGAATGACACCAGTGTTTAAGCCAATTGTTAAAGCTGATCATCTTATCTCTGTATTGTGGCATCATTCTTGGTGAAGGTAGGATACTGCTCAAGGTCAGGGTCATACCTGCCTGGGCTACATAATCAGAGAGCTCCTCAATGTCTCTTTTCATGTAGTCCAAGGAGGTACGTCTCAGGTCGTTTACACCAGCGTGGACAATGACTGAGTCATAGTTGTACCTGCTGTTGAGAGACCTGAGTGCTTGCGTTATGTGGCGGATTCTAGCGCCCGACAGACAGCTTACTGTGACCTTCTCCTTACTCAGTCTGGTGAGCGGGACGTCAGTGTGTCTGACTATGGAGTCACCAATAACTAGTGTGTCTGGCATAGTGTTTGGCCTTAAGGGCTGTGACTGTTTGACACTCTGACTGTGAGGTCTATGTGTTGCAGGTGTTGTGTTCTGAGGTGGTGGTTGTTTGGGTGTCTGCTTTGGTGGCCTCTGCTGTTTTGGTAGATTTTTGATCAGAGCCTCCGAGTATGTCTTTGTGTGTTTATGTGTATGATTTGAGGTTGTAATGGTACTATGTGAGACTGGGTCTATAGTGTGTGTGGTAACCTTCTCCTCCTGACTGGTCTTGCCAGTCCTATGTTGAGAGAGCTCAGCCTCCAGTTTGGCCGTATAGTTGCATCTCTCGCATGTATTTGTGTTTTGTGGGAGGAGGAGAGGGTTGTCTGTGTACATGAGGCAATTGTAAATGAAAAGAAGCCACACCGACACAATCCTAGTTACAAGCATTTTACATCACAGACCATACTGACACATTCCCAGTTGCAAACATTATGCATCACTTATAATCTACCCAATCATTTTCAGTCAAACATTACATAGCTCATTTAAGTCCTGCCGCCTTTTAGACCTCACTCCTCCTTGTATGCATCGTTCCCACAATTCCCATGTTTTCCTACATAGTTTGCTCCTACCCTTTTCTAAAGATTCTCCAGTTCTTTCAAGTGGAGAAAGTGTACTGGGTTGGGGGGCTGTAAAACCTGGACAAGGCCTAAGTGATGTAAGGGCACTGAAAAGGCCCTGAGTGAATTGCTTCCCATCGCTAGCAGGTTCTTTTGGAGGAGGCAAATGCTTGTTTCTTTGTTTCTTTTTCCCATGCAGGTCTGCTTTATGTAGGGTCAGAGAGCCCGACATAGGCTTGCATTCGATCAGGTCAGAATCTACCTTTTCCCAAACAAGGATCTGTGGAATCCCCTTAGGGCCTTCCATAATCACAAGCCGTGGTTCCCCTCAGACATCCAACGTATACTGGTCGATGTTGGGTTGCCTACTGCAGGAAACTCCCTCATGTAATGAATACTGCAATAGATGAATAGAAGAACAACCATGGTCTATCAAGTCTCAGACCACTGTAGCCTCCTTTCCCCCAATCCTGTCCTATACTTTCCCCAGTTGTCCAGCACATCTTCAAAACTCTCTACCACTGTAGTGTACCTATCTACCACTTCAGGCCACACATTACAGGGTTCTAAAGTAATACTGAGCCGTCCACCTCTCAGCTGCAGCAATAACTTACTTTTAAAAGATGGGCCAGTCTCCCATGCATATACTGAATGTCTGCCATCTACAAGGCCCCTAACATTTTATTGGTGTCCCACCATTGACTGTGGTTTATATATTTAAAAATATAAACAGTATTGTTGCAGAATGCAAAGTACCACTGCTTTGTCAGCTAACCATCGCAGATTTACAGAGCGCTCACAGCATGTAATGCATTTCCAATATAACTCCAGTCAGAAACGTAACCGCTACAGTGTGTCTTGGGTGTATGTGACCACTAGGGGAAGAAATCACACTTATTTCTTGACATTTTAGTAGGAAAAGACAGTCAAACATCCATCAGCAAAAACAAATCAGAGGACAGATTGGAACAGTTTTGTTACTAAAATTTCAAAAAAATGTCCATGTTTCAACATAGCTCTTCTGATCAAGATTTTCTTGCAAGAACAGGCAGTTTCCATGAGTAAAATTAACTTGCTGTTCAGCTTTTATTTGCTCTTGATGCTATTTTTAATACAGTTTTGCAAGTATTCACGAGCAAACAATTAAACCAATGCAATGAATACAAGGTTTTAATATCTTTCACAGTACAAAGTCTAGTATTTGACTGTATTTGGGATCCTTCGATAATGTAAAATGACAGTGTTCTTTCTGACCATGCAGTGTGATGTGTAAATGGCAAAGGAGCTGTTTGCCTTTTTTTTATACAGAGACGTGTATAACTGCAGTCCTGACATACAGTTCTATTTCTTATATTAGTTGTGTTAAACTGTCCTTTCATAACCAAAGATTTTCTTAGTAAGAAATAAAACATTGGATAGCCTGTAGGGTGGAGGTTTGGTTGTGACAGTAAACTGGCAAGTCCATTGGGAAAGGTGTAGGTGTAAGCTGATGTGAAATGTTATATCCCATTAGGTAAAGTTCTATATCTATCTAAAAATTATTTTCACTCCACTGGTTGTATAAAATGACTCCGTTTTTACTGAACCTTGAATCTAGAGTCAGGACTGAAATAATGTAGCATAGATTTTACCAATTTTAAAACCAAAAATAATAAAAGAACCAAGCACGCAAGAGTTAGTAGCTGGTAGGTATTTGAAGCAGGAATAACTGCAGTTCACAGAGAACACACCAGGGAACTAGAAATACAGAGCCTTAAGACGTTTATATCAGCTTCCTCTGAGAAGCCTCGATAGCTACAGCCAGCAGACGATGTTGTGTGTGTCTCTCTGAGTAAACAGACTCACAAGTAGCCATTTGGCTTTAATGCACATATCAACCAGAGGCTTAGTAACGCAAAGTTATGCAAATCACTTAGCAGACTAGTCAGTTACTGCCCCAAATGCCACCCATATTCCTTACCTTCTGTCCTTCAACTTCATCCCTTACAAGTTGCCATCAATGTGGTGTCTACAAATTATACTGCATTTAACTATTTCCTAAAGTACATGTCCTTCTGATTATAACACTGACCTTCGCCTTTCCCTCACCATTCTGATTACTGATTTCTAAGCTTTCTGGTAACACATTTATTTCTTTCCTCTGTATTGCATTCAGTAGAAAATGCTCCAAAAGTAACCCAGCAGTGCACTGTAGAATTAGACAACCAAGCGTTAACTTAAAAGTAAACTCTGTAACTACATTTCTTGATGCAATACTATAAGATGAATACTTTAAGATATATTACATTGTTGAATGTTGATTTATAAACCAGATTTTCCAGAAATTACCAGAGAATCAGCAACTGGCTATGCTTCTGCATACAGATTTTTAGTTTTCTAAACACTGTAAGAAGAAAATCAGTTACACACATGAGACCTGGCAAACTGGCTTACCCATAGCAGTCCATGCCAACCCCATCACTACTCCTGGAGGTGTGACATCATACATCTTGTCCACTGTAAAAACCGGCTTTCCAACAAAATCCTGCAGGTTATCTGGTGTCACTGTAAGACAATCCACCTCTCCACTTATGATCTTGTAGGCAGACTTCCTCAGCACCTACGTAAAACAGATAAAACGTAACTATTAATCAAGTTTATGTTAAAACAAATTATACAGCTCTGAAAAGTAATGTTGAGTCGCAATGACTGCAGTCCCCACAAAAAAGCAGCTTCAAGACTAACTATTGTTGTGAAAAAGTATTATGCCTCATGTTTATTCTTCAGTAAATAAATAATGACTAGTAATGTCTTCAAAATGAGTCAAATACAATATTTATGGTATTTTCATGTCAAAAGAAAGAAGAAAAACAGATGCATTCTTGTGCAAGATGTACACTTTCATATGACTTAAGTAGTAATCTTATACTTTTAAGTGCCTTACAACTACATTTTCTCTTTTGGCAAACTATAGTGTAATGCCAGATAACCGAATGCAAAGTTATCTGTCAGTACACATGAAAGAGTTAAGGGAGATTATGTTGAAGAGCCTAGTTTCAAAAAGTTAACGAATTGTGGCAGATATCTGTGGAAATCAGAGTAATCAAATATAGAACAGTTACACTCTGGCCTTCTCAGGCTGGGGGATGAGTCTTGGCAAGGCTCTCTGCGAGATAGTGTGGACTGGTACTGAACGTTGCAAGGCTGAAGGACAATAAAATTCAACACAAATGACTCACATTTTAAAATTAATATTTGTAAAGCATTCACATGAGAAGAACGAGTGTTGAAAATATTTTAAATTACACTGATTTGCTAAAATTAATGCAACATCAAAATTCTGCATGCAGGCAGCTGATAAAAAATGTGTGCATATATATATATATATATATATATATATATATGTGTATGTATGTATGTATGTATAGATAGATATACACACACACACACACACATACACTGTGTGTGTGTGCATATGTATATATATATATATATATATATATATATATATATATATATATATATATATATATATATATATATATGTCTATTTCAGAAGACTGAAAAACCAAAAGGGTGACCATTCAAAATACTGAACACATTTTTAATGCAGGAGGCAAGGCCCCCTGCACCCTTGCTAACTATAAATATCAACTCCAAGATCGCACAACAGTGGAGAAGCAGCAAATTCCATCATTCAATATTTTGAATTTTCAGTCTTCTGAAGTAGGCCATGTATCTATATTTATCTATATATATAATGTGTGCGTGAAGTATTTTTTTCTGTTCTTTGAGATTGTCTAAATATTTTAGCAGGAAGTTTCCCAGTACTGTTTTCGAATAAACCGTATGTACTGTATGACAATAATAATGGAAAATGTTACTAAATTATTTTCTGACTAATGTATATGTACTCATGTTATAAGTTAAAATATTACAATTTAATAAAAATGCTTAAAAGAATACAGCCTTGAAAAGCAACTATTTAAACTAGACTCCACTGCAACCTCATTTACGTAGAACGTATGTAACTTAACTGAACTAGATCCCATACAGTTTGTTTTCTGAAACGCAAGTTCTTCCTTCTGAAAGTGGAAAATTTCTTTCAAAATTATAGTGGCTAACCACACCCTGCTCTCAGGGTGGACATTCAAGTTGTAATGGTAGGAGAAAGTCTGGAAGGATATTCAAGTAGCTGTTTCACAGGCACTCTTTGTAGATATATTTTTGAAGACAGCTGCTGTGGTGACCACTGCTCTGGCAGTGTTCACTGACTGCAGCTCTGGGGCCTCCTACTACAATCAAAGCAGAAGGGTACACAACAGTTATAGCTAGCTATACGCTTAGACTTTCTTTGGAATACTGTTTGCCTACATTTCCAGGCATAAAGAAATCAAAAGCTGATTTGTTTTAATAACCTTTCTCCTCTGAGCTGTCTCTCAATACCCAACAAATGCAAAATCCTTTCCTGGAGCTTATGGGGATTTAGGTAAAAGGTAGAAACGTGGATAGTCTATTTGACTGCTAGTCCAGAAACCACCTTAAGCATGAAAGGAGTTGGTCAAAGGCTCACTTTTTCTTTGCGGAAGACTGTGTCTAAGAAAAGTAAGCTCAGATGACATGAAACTAAGCTCTACAACAGATTTCTGAAATGACTACTTGTCAACATTACAGTTCTTCCATACTGCAGAATATACCATATACCAAAGACAGAACACTTCAGCATTTTAACATCCATTCAAAGCCTCACACACAAGTGACATGGATACTGGTGTGATTACGGAATTCTTAAAGGCACCTGCCTGTGTAATCAAGGAGTGCTCCCAGGTAAATTCAAAACTAAATGAGTTAAAAAACATTTTTAAAAGGTTTAAATGCCACAAAAATTAATTTGCAGTGCCTGCATCACCTCCTTTTCTTCTCTTGTTGCCTCAGCAGAACACTGCATTTCAACAATCGAACCTGGGGAATCCATGGACCTGATTTTCCTGTATGCCACACACGTTCCTCTAGAAGTTAACAAACACTTCACAAACAGCTACACAAAGCCTGGCTCAAGTTTTAGAGGGATGGATCCCAGAATGCAACTCAGGAGACCAGGGTTTGATTAGAAGGCACAACACTGGAACAGGCAGGCAAGTGGGGTGGAGGAGTAAATCTATACAGCCCTCCAGACTCCTCAGAAGGTGGGTGGGTGGGGTTTGCATACATTCAAATGGACACAATGACTGGGGAGATCACCTCTCATGCTGTGAAGGGAGGGGCACTGCAACTTGGAGGGAATACCCCTTGTGGAAATGAGGGGGGCTGTCCTCTACAGACAGCCCACCACTGCACACCTCTCCCTATCCACACAGCTAGATCCAGGGAGAAAACTGAAAACATTTGAACCATATCTGGCAAATGATGGTCCCTCTTGGTTGACCCTTACCCCGTTGATGGGGAAAAAAATGGGCCAATTGACTAGGAAGGTGGTGATGATCAAGAGTAGGCAGGAGAAGAGCTAGCCAGGGTACGGCAATGGTATGGGTTACGGCACTCGGGGGGGGGGGGGAATATATATATATTATAAAGAGACATAGTTATACTAATCTACATTCACACAAACACACACATATGTATATGTATATATATATAATATATATATATGTCTATGACATTTCGCTGAAAATTTCTGACATAGGGTCCAAATCACCGAAAATAGTACTGACACTGTATATGCCCTTTTCCTCCACTGTAGTGCGATCTCTGAGTGAGAATATTAATGTGAGGGGTATGGGGGGCATAGCCACCCACCCAGTACAGTTTAATATTGTCTAGTATTGTTTTATATTGTCCAGTCCCTATTAAAAGGGTAAGTAAGTAGTTCATAACCTGAGTAGGTGGGGGGGTGTACCCCCCACCCCCCTACATTAATATTCTCACTCCGAGATCACACTACAGTGGAGGAAAAGGGCATATACAATGTCAGTACTATTTTTGGCAATTTGGACCCTATGTCAGACATATTCGGCGAAATGGATTTTCGACAAAATGTCATAGACCCATATATATATATATATATATATATATATATATATATATATATATATATATATATATATATATATATGCATGTATATGTATATATATATATATATATATATATATATATATATATATATATATATATATAAAAACACTATGTACACACACTCACTCTCTCTAAATATATATATATATATATATATATATATATATATATATATATATATACATACACAAACAAACACACACACACACACACACACACATTATATACAAAACATATGAACATGCACAGACTACAGATACCTTTAAAAATATAATGATATGATGAGTGGATTTTTAACATCAAACAGTGTGGCTTAAAATCCATGTAATCTTTAGAAGGGAAACAAAATACGTGCAAGGCAAATCCTACAGCAGTCAGGGTCCTAGGCTAGCCTGAAAGACGGGCATCTAGTCCTGTAACTGGTGACCTAGGTTCAATCAGCAACGTTGATAATGGACAACTGATAATGATGGAAAGCAATGATGAAGGCAAATGCCTGCTTAAGTTAACAGGTGAGGGGGTTTCTTGCTGCAATAGCAATCCCTAAGGGATCCTGGGGGGACTGCAGACATAAATACAAACTGAAGCAGATCCCCCTCAAACTCACCCTACAGAAAAACTTGTACAAGCACTTCACAACTACATGCCTGCTGAATGGGGAGTGGGTGAAATGTCTGTATGTGTGGCAAATATAAAAATAAACTGTCAGCCCAGCTATCTGGAATTTTGTAAATAATTGTCATTTAATAATTTTAATATGATTTACATAGAAGTGTGACAGAAGGAGATACTGCCAGCACAGCTATCTGGAATGTTGTAAATAGTTATATGTCATTAGTGAATATCAGCAGGATGCAACTGCTTGCGTTACCACTATATTAGAACTGTACATCCTACTGCATAGATGTGTGCTGAAGAGATATTTTATACACTATTGTAATTGTTTAGATGTATGCATTTTAAAAGGAGATTAGCTTGCAAAACTTAATAATAGTTGAGACTGAAGTACTTTATTGATGGGCCATAAACAAGAGATGTTTTCTTAAAGTTTCAGTCAACAAGGACAGGATGTGTACACTACAGGACTGTCTGTGTTGTTTTGTAAGTGTTTTATTGTTTTATGTCTTCTAGCAGATGCAAACATCTGAAGGCTATGTATTTTCACAAACAGGTGTTAAATGCTACCAGCTGCAGTGGGGGGTTTAGGAGGTGACAAAAAGTGATGTCATGCCACACACAAGTATCCCAGCAGTAATGTTTGATATTAATTCAATAACTCTGAGAGAGAGAGAGAGAGAGAGAGACAGGGCATTTTGTCTTTGACATGGAAACATCCGTTCACCACTTCTGGCTTGTTGTTGTGCAAGTACATTTTTAGGACATAGTAACTCATTTAGATTCAGATACGAATATAGTAAAGTATAGCTTAGATGTTTTCTTTATTTATTTCAGACTGTCCTATGTTTTAAATATTTTCTGTGATTTTGAACTCTGACGTAACTGATTACTTACAGAGTATTGTCTTGTTCTTTTATTGTTTATTATTAAATATATTTAAACCAATCATTGTGGGTGATATCCGAGAGACATATTTAAGCTCTTAGAGTACTTGCGTGTCTATTTGGTGACACTGTACAGGCCACTCCTAATAGCCTGGCCCTTGGTCAAACTACCATTTGGATTAATAGTAACATTACACTGTAAGATTGGACACTCTTTGCTAATGGCCTTAAAGTAGCTGATAAGCATCTGGCTGGTGGCAGTGAAAACTACCTTATAGTCTGGGCAAAAGGGTGCATAGCTAGTAAACTGCCAGCCTTTCCCAAGTGTGCGTATGTGTATAAATCAAATCTCCAAGTGTGTGTGTGTGTGTGTGTGTGTGTGTGTGTGTGTGTGTGTGTGTGTGTGTGTGTGTGTGTGTGTGTGTGTGTGAGCTACTTGAGCAGGGATACGAAGCACTGGCTGGACAGAGAGGGTGCTGGAGGTCTTAGCTTGGACACTCAGCTGAGATCTCAACTCTATAGCTGTGCCAGTGGGGAGTCTTATTAAGGATCTGGAGAAAGAGGGAGAAACCAGCCCCGGACTGACTGTGATCTCTGTGTTCTTAACGGAAATGCACTGCACTGTGTGTGTGTACTTGTCATCCTCCTAGTCTGTATGTCCCCCACTGTTGCCACTGGTGAGGATTGAGGCTCCTTGATTACTGGGCCAGTGGTGGGGCGTCACAGAAAAAACATATTAATTTAACAGCCTGGTGGAGGAGATATGCTGCAAAGGTGAAATCTGAAGTCAGAAAACAGTAAGAGGTAATTAAATAAAGGAACAAATAAACATGGCACTCTGAATCCTGCTGCATGACTGACAAACTTCTTAACCTAGAATCCAGAAAACCATAGGTGGCAGGGTCAAAGTCACAAAACTTGAAAAGGGTCTGTCAGCTGGCAACTATGCTAAAATAAATAAATAAAACTCTGCAAATACTATAAAAACTGTTCAGTCTCATCCTGTAAGAATCACTCTGAAGCCATTTTCCTCAATTCTTACAAAGGATTAATTTTGCAGTCTCCTAAAACTATTTATAAAGGAGATACTGGCACCATTACTGCAGAACACCACAAGGAAACGATGGTCTACGCCTGATCACCTGGCAGACCAATAATTAATGTTATATTAGGTGACACAGCCCTCTAATATAAAGCAGCCATGCTATGAACATTTGCCACGTCTTAAAAAAAAAACAATGGACACTACTGCCTTTAGAGTTAGCCAAAAATTCACCTTCTTGTTAAAAGTGTCTGCCTCTACTATGGAAAATGAAGGACTCATGTAGCACCAGCTCAACTACCATTACAGACTGCAAAAGGAAATGACAACCAAGGTGCTTAAAATCAGACTCGTAACACAACATGATCATTACCACACAAACTACTTGCATTATGTCTGTGTTGTGAGTTGCATCTCTATGACTAAGACTAATATGACTCTACCAGTCAAGAATCCAAAATATTCCCAGGTTACTTCAGACCCTCCCCTCTACATACAATGCTCAACACAGACCTCTTCAGCTGCAGTTAATGTCAGTTATACCAATAAATGGTTTCAAGCTACTGTTTCAAATTTGCTTTTGCTTTGCATACTTCTTTAGCCTTCAGTCTGGTTTGATTTTGGTTGAGTTTCCCCATCTCTCAGGTCAGTCTATTTTTAGAAATTCTAGCTTTATTGTGCATTGCTGATGTAGGGAGGTCTTCCTGTCACCACTCTTTTCTTGGTGCCATTTCCCTCCATCTTCTTTTAACCATGGAAAAGAAACCAGGTTCACAAACTTTTAAAAGTGCAATGGTGTAAAGTTTCCTCAACACCTACCTAGGAAAAGCATGTAAAATGCATGAAATTTATTACACAGACTCATTTTCTTTGCAAAGTTTCTATGCAGCCTTCTAGCCATCCACCTTGCAAGAAAGTAAAGTCAAATTAGAGTCATAAAACCCAAGGGTTACCCCTCCTCTTCAGATTCTCTCTTCCCAAGGTTCCAGTGCTTTGGATCAACTTATCCACACCCCCACCAGAGGCAGCAATATCCTAGACCTGGTCATCACCAACATGGGTGACCGGTGTTCCACACCAGAGGTCAGCTCCTCGTTGGTCAGATCCTACCACAAGCTAATCAGCCTAGACATCCACATCCCGCTTCCACCCCCCATTAGGAAAACAACCGTAAAAAATTTCTCCAAAGCCAACTTCACGCTTCTTAAGACAGAAGTGGCAAACTTCATGACACCCATGCAGATGGACAATAGAGGTACGACTGCTGAATCCTACACAAATGCACTTTATAAGCACTTACACGAGTGCATGGATCGTGCTATCCCTAACAGATCCAAGATGATATCCTCCAAAAAAAGGAAGCCAATCTGGTGGTCTTCTGCCATAAACAAACTCTACAACAGAAGAAAGAAACTGTTGCAAAAAACAGTAAAATCCCATGATTGGAGGCATTCCCTGGTCAGCCTCAGTAAGAAGCTGACATCCCTCATAAAATCCTCCAAAGCTAGTTATGAAAACAAAATTGCCACTGATTCTAAAGACAACCACAAAGCATTCTATAGCTATGTCAAAAATCTCAGTGGCAACACTCAGATCTGCTCAGAGTTACAGCACAATGACACTAAATATACAGAACCAACTGATATTGCCAACATCCTGGCAGATAGGTTCAGTGCTAACTTTACCCCCCTCTCACCCCCTAAAGGGCTCATCTTTATACCGGAAGAATGCAGAGTTCCTGTAATCATGGCTGCACAGGTAAAAACTTCACTCTCCAAAGCCAAGAACACAGCATCCATGGGACCTGACAACATCCCAGGCTGCCTTCTACATGAACTACAGAATGAACTGGCACCCCACCTAAGTACCATGTTCAATCATAGCCTCACCTCAGGCTTTGTGCCCATTGAATGGCGCACCACGACAGTTATCCCACTCTACAAAGGAGGGGCCACAACAGACCCCGGGAACTACCGCCCCATTAGCCTGACGAGCCTCGTCTGCAAGGCTATGGAACGTATCATCATGGAACTCATAAACAAAGACATTGGAGATCTCCAAACCCTGGACCCCACACAGTTTGGGTTTGTAAAAGGCAGATCATGTCTCCTAAACCTGATAGACTTCTTTGAAGTAGTCACCAAAGCCATAGAAGAGGGTAAGGTGGTTCACACAGCCTATCTAGATCTCGTCAAGGCGTTCAACACCATCCCCCACTCTGGAATTATAGATAAACTCACTAAACTAGGTATAAATCCCTATGTCACAAGATGGGTTGCCAACTAGCTTACTGAAAGAACTCACACTGTGAAAGTAGCAGACTCCAAATCAGACGTCAGACCAGTGACAAGTGGAGTACCACAGGGTTCAGTCCTGGGTCCTCTCCTGTTTGGTATCTACTTCTCTGAAGTACAGGGTAACACAGAAGGTCTTTGGCTAACTAAATTCGCAGATTTAGGAGCCATAACTGAAACTCCTAACGATGTGGACATCCTACAAAAGGGCCTCACTGAGACAGATGCCTGGTGTCAAAGACATGGTCTCAAACTCAATGCCAAAAAGTGCATTGTCATCCCCTTTGGTAAAAATTCTGTACCCATGAACTACCACATAGGCGGTAGTCTACTTAACACCGAACGTGTGATAAGAGACCTTGGGACACAGGTGGACAGTAGTCTCTCCTTTGATAATCACATCGCCAAAGTGGTCAGGAAATCCTCCTACAGGAAAACCTCATCACAAAAGGTTTCTCATCCAGAAAAAAAGAGGTCATTGTTCCCCTCTACTCATCACTCAGACCCATTATAGAGTACAATGCCCCTTTTGGTATGTACCTCACAAGATATCTACAACAACTGGAATGGCCGCAAAAATACCTCACAAAGAGGATTACTGGCCTCAAACAGATGCCTTACGCAGACCGTCTCAAAAAACTCCAGCTTTACTCCATCGCATATCCCCTACTCAGAGGCGATCTCTGCCTAACATACAAAGCTATGTCAAACCCAGAGCCGTTGGACATGCTCCACTTAAAGAAATACCAATCCCTCCGGGCTACACGCTCTAGGGACCTAAACCTTGTCACCACAATAAACAAAACATGCTGGAGGGATAGAGTCCTGTCCCAGAGACTTCCCATACTCTGGAACAGACTACCTATCTATGTCAAACAGAGCTCCTCATTAGCACTCTTCAAGAAAAATCTTGATGATTGGATGGGTAATAGGAAATTCACCCCGGGGATCACTTCTGTGGTTCTGCTTGACAGGGGCACAGGAAAATAATTTTCTTGGGTGGCGAAAGCCAGGGTACATTTTTGGCTAGGCTTGTATAGGCCCTAGGGCCAATAGCCTAGTACCTACCTATGAACCAAGGTCTTTTTTACTATTTCCAAACAATTGAAAAGAAAATTACCACTTGACAATTCTGTGCATGTAGACAGTCTACATTTATTGTTTGCATTGCAAAGACTGCTTCTTCTGTTACGTTTGCTAAATGTTTTTGCTGATGTCAAGAACATGGAAAATGTAGCTCCCCTTAAAATGACCCCCACCACTACCCCTCATTCTTCAGACAGTGTCATCCCTATATCATCACATCCTGAGCTCTGCACCCTTAATCCTGCTTCCACAGCAGTTGTCTTCACCCACTAATATCAGGGACCTCACAGCACCTTCGCTACCTTCTTTTTTGACCAAAGTCATGACCCTTCCTTACTGGGGCTTCAGTGTGACCAAGGTCATGACCCTTCCTTACCGGGGCTTCAGTTCCTTTGAGAACACTGGTTGACACGTCATCATCATCAATACTGGGGGGGGATACTACTGATTCCACAATTCCAATGTCAACTTAGCCACTGACATCAACACTCCTAATCTCAACTCCTTCAGAGACACTGCCTCTCTTGACATATGGGATTCATTCACTGTCTGTACACAGTGAGACTAAGTATCCCATCCCCAGAGATGATCTTCTAGGTGGCAACATCCAAGCCACTAACCTCAACCAGGTTCCAGGCACCCATCTTGATCTCAATGTTCAGTGTGAATAGATTAGCCACATTTCCAAGGTCAACCCTTTTGGCCTCAGGCTTCACAGGTTTTGATGTCTGGCATCAACTCTTTGAGGTCATTAATTCCAATCTCTGATATGAAGCCATCAGAAGTCCTGTTGTTGATGTTCTAGGTATCCCAACCTTGGTCCCTTGTGATGATTCAGACTATTGCTTTCCTGGGGCAACACTTTGCTGCTGCTTCAGATGTTCATCACCTCCAGCCATGAAAAGTGCACCCATGGGCCTTCCCATTACACACTTCCTCCTCCTCAGACACCTTCCCTAAAGCTGGGAAAAAAGGCAAAGTGCAAGACAAAGCACTCACTCCCTTCTAAAGAGTCTACCACCTTCAAACTAGATAAGGGCTAGCAGGCTGATTCTCCCCTTCTGCTTGATGACTTCAAGTATGGGAAGCTTCTGGAGCTCAGTAGGGTTAAGGTGAAGCAGCTTTTAAATTTCTCTTCCCAGTCCAAATGCATCCTTACTGGGCTCTTCTGCTCTTCCAGGTTGTCTTCTTGGGTGGTTCGCCCAGCTGATGAAATGCCTCAGTTAATGACCCATAATGTTTAAAACAACTCCATCCCAAACAGACCTGCCAGGTTTCTTTGGCCTCCCAAGGACTAAAAGTTAGTTGTAGACTCCAGCTGTGAATTCCACAATAATGTTGGCTGCTCTCAAGAAAGATCCTCCCAAAAAAAGGTCTAGACCTACAGAAGCACATGGTTCCATTGTCCACCTCTGCCTTCAGCATATTAAACTACGTAACTCACATGTTAATGTCCTACAGGGAAATGACTGATGAAGCTGCCACTACTCTGCAAGGACTGCCAGACTCTGAGCTTAAGACCACCTTAAATCTGCAGATGGCAAACTTAGGTTATGTGCCTAACCTGATTATATGTTTGGTCTACAGCAGGTTCAAGTCTGGCCATTCGACAGCACACTTGCCTGGGCTTGAAAGAATTTGCTGAGAGCATCAATACCAGGTACATTAATGTCTCATTTGATGGAACTTTGTCTTATGGACCTTATACAAAAGCCAAACAGGAAAAAGACCAGAGGAAAAAATATACTCTCAAAAGTCAGAGAGAAATTTCAGATTCCTTCATACCTGTTCTCCTGAAGGCAGCAGAGCTTATGTCAACTATGATTTTACTGCTCACAACAAAACAATTTCCAAGTTTTTGGTGAGAAATCACTGTGGTCTCTCAAGCTGGTTTAGGTGCTGAATAAGATACATGCCAAAGGGTGTATTACATTCAATGACTGGCCTAACAAGATATGATTAAAGTGACACTATAATGTATACGGACCTTGAGGAGATATCATGAAAGTTAAGATGTGCAAGTTTGTAGGGTTCTCTGACCACCACACAGACAAGGTAGTCAAGGAAGTACCCAAGTCCCTTATGAATATGTCAAATAAAAGTGGAACGCTATCTATATGGTATGTAATAGTGATGCTAGACTTACCAAAGGAATTGTGCTACATTTCTTGATGGTGAGGGTAAACCCATGATTAATAAACACTAAATATGTTTTTGGTCTAAGCCCATGGTGGAAACAGGGCATTAGAATGGGATTTTATAACCATCCCCAGTTTGTAATCATCAGCAAACCTGGGTTAGCCACAGCCCCTTGATATTGGCTTTTATGTCAAAGCAATGTATACCAAAGAGAAGGGGACCCAGGAGACAGCCCTGTCAGACATCACTGGAGACATTTTTCAGGCTAGAGCAAATGCCACTGGCCTTAATGGTACAGGTTCTGTCACACAACCAAATACTGACCCAGCAAACAATGCATGGGTTAATGATGAATTGGAAGACTATGCCAATGTCAGAGTGGAAGACACCATCAACGGCCTTTGCAAAGTGAGGCCAAGGTCAACTATATCATTCTTTATTAGTGCAGCTATTATATGTTTCATAGGCCTGCAAGTAATAACTAGTGAGATTAACAGACCTGTAATGCCCATGGTCAGCAAAGAGACTGCCATTACATGCACGGGCACCACAATGGCCTTTCTTTACACATCAGTGAGTGGAGAGACTCAAGTTGAACATCTGATGGACAGGTTTGCTAGCTGGAAATTTATGCTTCTCAGTGGATATTCAGGGATAATGTCAGGACCCTTGGAAGTAGTGTTTTTAATTTTCAAAAGAGCTTCGTCCAAAATGATTTCAGGAGTAGAGGTGTGAGGGGGGGGATTAGAGAGGACAGGTAGAGGGAGAGAAATTGAAAGAGTGTGTGTCAATAAAAGTATTAACAATATCTTTGGGGTCAGAGATTGTGGTACCATTACTAATAAGCTCAGTGCAGAATTGCAGGTTACTTCTAAGCTACCTAACATAACTGAAGTAGTAGATGTAGTTTTATTCTGAATAAGATGTAATTCTAAGCTGACCATTCATTTCCTAGTGGTATGTGTGAGATACTAACCAGCTTTAAATCCCGTTTTATAATGAGGAAGTGGACATCTTTTAGTGAAGGCCGTGGATTTTCTTTTAAACTACAGTGTTTGATAACGAGGCATTACAACCCAAGGGTCTGGTTCTAAACTTGCCATTATACTGATGCCAGATCGGTACAGATGCCTCAAAGCATCTGTCCAACAGGAAGTAAAATTCAGAGCAGTAGGCAAAAGCCTCAGTTACAAGGCTTGCTTGGGAGCTATAGCATTCTTGTTTATTCATAAGAGCAAGGTTTAAAGTAATTCACTTCATGATCAACTGGCTCCTAGCAGCCCCAGCAATGGATGAAATAACTGACTCTTGAGATTTGCTTTGTAGTTTTTTCCAATCCTGGAGAATAACAGTGAATGATGTGAAGTCCCAACTGATGCCCACACCATCAACCACCTTTATAGGCTGTATTCCAGGCACTCTGATTTGTCATGCTGTCTTCCTCCAAACAAGATTTTTCCATCAAGACTTCCAAGATGGCTGCAGAGTGATCAATAGGTTGAACAGAGTTGTCCCAGTCTGAAAACTGAAAAAATGTGGGGAAAAGCGAGTAAAGGTTATCAATTTTGGCAAAAGTCATTTGCTGACTAATTATTCTGCCTGAATGCCAGTAAAGAAGAAATTTGGAAAAGGTAACTAACTCTGGGAAGAATCTTACAGCAATTCAGTAAAAAGAAGTTTGTTTCATCTTTTGCATAGGCGATAGCTTCCCACCAATTTAGAGGAAATAAATCAAATGCACTCAGAAGTGTTTAAAATAAGAGAAACACAAAAGGAATATATGAAGTCAAGCAAATGGATGGAAAAACAGAAACTTTGCTATAAAAATCATTATTCCAAATGGAAAAAAGGCTGGCTAAGCATAAGGCTGGACAGAGCTGTTTCAAAAATTTTGGAGTTAAAAGACAGAACATGGAGAGAAATCCTGAGACCTGCTGTACTAGAGAAAATGGAAGGAACAAACTGCATAAATCTTATAAAAGCACAGGTAAGCAACAGGAAAGGTGTTCAACAGCAGGATTTGTTAAATGATGGAAAGAACTGCTCCTGATGAAACTACGGCAGAAGGGAAAAGTATTAAAACTGGGTATACCAGACTGTGAAAAATGATTATTCACTGTACACCAGGAATAGAAGAAAGCTAACCCCAGCACTTAGGGGAAGTCAGCAGCCAGGTACGAAACTCAAGCTGCTGTAGCCATCTGTCTTCACAACATTTCTTTTTACTTGAAGGATCAGGTATTTTTGGATGCAGGATAGGCTACAGAGGAAATAAAAACAGCCAACAAAGAGTTAGCAAGAAAAAGGGGACTTTGCTTCTCATTCTTCTGACAATAACAAAACTCAACCAGAGATTCTGCCAGTGTAACATTTCCCATTGTTCAAAAGGTAAACATCTAAATGGTAGAACAAAGCACAGGAGCTGACCAAAAGAACAAGGAGTATTTTGGACTTGAATCAGCTACTGGTGTTGGGAGATTAAGATGATCATGAAGAAGACTAGCAACACTGTGTAACTGGTGACTAAATGGCATACTGTAAAACATCAATCCCATTAAGCAAGGGATTAGACATGTGAATGCAGCTTTACAAGAACCAGCTAAGAAAGACTAACATTTCACTGCTCATGTTAAACTATTTGGCAAACTGCAAAGCATGATCATCACTTTATGTCGTTAATGTTTAGGATGACAGTGATGGGGCTGAAGAAACAACTGTATGTACAACAGTTTTTGCTCTTATTAATATTTTTACAAAAAAAAATTTATGCTGTAAATAGCATGACATGTTGTAAGGCAGTTTTACATGGTTTGCAGTTAGAGGTATTCTAAATGAGAGGGGGAAATCATGTCAGTGACATCTGCATATGTTAAAAATACTAAAGAAAGTACTATTTCTTAGACATAATGTATCCAGGATTTAGAGTGTAAATGGGTAAGAATTGCTGGAAAGAAGCAAATTAATATAATGTGACCTTGGCTGCTAGTGTGGGGACATAAAAGTGCACTGATCACATAACATGTAGAATTAAAAGAAAATAATGCGGTCTGTTTTTACACAGGTGGATGTCTACTCTAATATCCTTAGTTTGCACCACAGACAAGAGTTTTTAAGCAACATGTTTGAAAAATAAGACAAAATAATAAAAGGGATTGAAAATGTTAATTTATCCTTGCACCTGTAAAGTTATTAGCCATTTCTTTTTTCTATTAGCAAATACTTTCAGTTAGAGATAGGGAGCAAGCTATTAATCATGAGGTCCAAAAAAGAAGTTATGTACTTACCATAACGTTTGATGTTTGTAGTCCATCTCACCCCTTCATGCTTACACTTGGGATCGGAGCTGAACCTCGGCTCCAATTCGGCCATTCTCTAGCTCAAAAACTTCTGGTTGGCTCGTGGCTATGAGGTATCCCATGATGCACTGCTAACGTAACCCACATCTTGTTTGCTGCAAGGAGAAACATATAGAGACAAAGAACAAATAATGTCGAAAGATCCCAACATAACCATAATGCAGTAGTCACTCTATCCCCAGGTCCTCAAGGAGGGGGCAGGAGGGAGGGTTTGTAAGAATGAAGGGTGAGATGGACTACAAACATCGAACATTATGTTAAGTACATAACGTCTTTATATTTTGTAGTCCTATCTCGCCTTCATTCTTACACTTGGGACAGCGTCCCTAGCACCTCCATCTTGGGTGGCTCATTAGAAAATGCTCCTGAGTACTGTGGAATCAAAGGAAGGCCTGTTCCTGGAAGCCATATCCAATTTGTAGTGAGTAATGAATGTATGAGGTGAAGCCCATGTTGCTGTTGCACAGATATCTATTGGAATTTTTGCCTGAAAAGCTACCAAGGTAGAGACAGATCTGGTAGAATGAGCTTTCACCTTGAAGGGAAGATCTTTGCCACTGGCTGTATAGACAAAGGAAATGCAGCTGGAAATCCAGTGAGACAACGTGGCTTTAGAAACTGGAAGGCCCTTCCTTGTATCTGAAAAGGAAACAAACAATTGATCTGACCTTCTGAAATTCTTAGTTTTGTCAAGATAAAAACGCAATTGTTTATGCACATCCAGTTGGTGAAATTTGTACTCTGCCTAGTAGAAATATTAGGGAAGAAAACGGGTAATTCAATGGACTGATTAATATTGGCCTGAAAAGAAACCTTAGGAATAAAGGAAGGGCTTGTCCATAAGGAGACCTTATCTCTGTGAAACACCAAATAAGGGAGTTGAATGGAAAGAGCTTGCAGTTCAGAGACCCTCCTTGCAGATGTGATAGCCACTAAAAATATAGTTTTCCATGACAAGAACTTAGGGCCACAAGTTGCTGAAGGTTTGAAAGGGCTTGAAGTAAGTCTATGGAGTACGAAATTCAAATTCCATGGTGCCACCGGATCCATGACTGGGGGTCTTAATGTGGCCCCTTTAAGGAAAGCTCTGCACAGTCTATGAGCCATAAGGTTATGGTCATTAGCCAAATGAAAGGTAGAAATAGCTACCAGTTGAACTTTGATAGTGGCAGCTGCTCAACCTTGATGGAACAACTGAGAAAGGAACTCTAAAATGGCAGAAATGGGAGCTGAGTAAGGATCGAGGTTTCTCTCACGGGCCCAAAAGGAGAATCTTTTCCATTTACTGGTATAAGTCTTTCTGGTAGAAGGTTTGTTAGAGGATGTCAGAATGTGAATTACCTCAGGAGAAGTGTCATGAAGCCTGACTAGGGATGGAATTGGAGCAGCCAAGCTGTCAAATTGAGGGTGTGGAGAGAGGGATGGAACACTCCTGACATGTGCATCAGCAAATCTGGCACTGGGTCCAGAGTCCACGGTTCGTCCATTAGATGTGGTCTGAGGAATGGGAACCAAATCTGTCGAGGCCAGTAAGGAGCAATTAGGATAATTTTGCTTCCCAAAAATATTGCTTTCTGAATTACCTTCGATATCAGGGGAAATGGTGGAAAAGCATAGAGATGTCCCGAGGGCCAATCATGAACGAGTGCATCTCTGGGTGTCTCCCCTTCCGTGGGAATTAGGGTGAAGTAGCTGCTGCATTTGGCATTGAGAGGGGAGGCAAACAGATCGCAGCAAGGCTGACCCCATTTGCGAAAATTTGTTCTGCAATGTATGTGTTCAGAGACCACACGTGAGGCATTAGAATAGCCCTGCTGAGCCTGTTGGCTATCACGTTGGATTTCCCCGGAATGTGCGTTGTGACCAGAAAGCTGCCCACTCCCACACTCAAAGGGCTTCTCTGCAGAGGGGGTAATATTTGGTCCCTCCTTGTTTATGTACCACACCACTGACATATTGTGCAAGTGGATCGTAATTGTCCCTAGAGGGAGAAAGCTGTGAAGTGCTTACAACACCAGAAGCACTGCTCTCATCTCCAAGACGTTGATATGCAAATGAGCCTCGTGTTCCTGCCACATGCCTTGGACTGTTCTCCCTAGATAATGCCCCCCCCCCACCCTATCTGGGAGGCATCCGTGGTCACGGTGGCAACAGGGGGGGGGGGAGACAAACGGTCTGCCTGTGTTTAGATTGCTGGTCTGGGTCCACCAGCGAAGATCCTGTTTGCACAAATCTGTTATCAGGATAGGGTGAGAAAGAGGTAGATACTGCAGTGACCATTGGGCAAAAAAGTAACCATTGCAGAACAGTCATGTGCAGTCTGGCTAATGTGACTAATGTTATTGTAGAGGCCATTGTCCCTAACAACTTGAGAACCATCTTTGCTTTCGCTTTCCTTAGAGGAAGTAAGCTCAAAACTTGTTCCCTGAAGTTCTGAATTCTTTCTACGGGAAGGTAAGCCCTCATTGAGATGGTATTTATTTCAGCGCCAATAAAATTCACATGCTGAGAGGGCAATAATGCAGATTTTTGCCAATTTACTGTAATCCCTAATTGCAAGCAAGTTGAAATGGTAGCATCCCTGGCCTGTAACAGTAGATGCCTGGTGGTGGCAGTGAGGAGCCAGTCATCCAGGTACAGAAACACTCGGAATCCCCAACATCTCAAGTGAGCCGTTACCACTGCCATGCAATTGGTGAACACCCTGGGGGCTGTGGTGAGACCAAAGGGCAGGGCACGAAACTAATAATGACTGGCTCCCAGTCGGAAGCATAAGTGACTCCTTGATGCCCTGTCTATCTTGATATGGTAGTATGCTTCTTGGAGGTCTATGGAGCACATCCAAACATCTTTCCCTAACAACGGGAGTATCGACCGTAGGGTGACCATTCGGAACTTAGACTTCTGCACAGATTCGTTCAGTTTGCTGAGATCCAAGATGGGTCTCAAGTCCCCTGTTCTTTTTGGCACCAAAAAGAATCTGGATTAAGTCCCTAATCCTACTTGGTCTGCAAGGACGGGTTGGATGACTCTTTACTAGCAACTTTAGGATTTCTAGAGTTGCTGAATCAGTGCGATTGGGTGGAACATCTGGGATTCGTCTGATCCGAGGAAGTGGAGAAAAGAAGGGAATATGGTAACCTCTGGTAATTATCTTTGATACCCACTTGTCTTAAGTGATATCATGCCAGGCATCTGGGTATAAAGCAATACGACCCCCAACTGGATCCAGAGATGTGCAGTTGGGCCTCCTTTCAGGAGCGCTGATGGGGACGACCACAAAAGGACCTGCCTCAAGGGGGGCGTCTACCGTTATTTCCTCCTTCTCTGCCTCTGGAGAAGGAATCACCTTGTGTGTCCTGAAAAACCTCTGCGACTTCTTGAACCACATTTTACCACCCTTCTGCCATTTGGGATACGGTCTAGAAGGAATGGAAAAACAGACTCCCATGGCAGACAGGGTTTTTCCTTACTGTTCGCACATGCTGAGTGCGTCTTTTACCTTAGTTCCAAACAATGAGGATCCATCAAAGGGAGCATTGGTAAATATAGACTTAAAGGCCTCTGCAAAGTTACACAAGCGCATACAGGAGTGTCTTCTAAGAGAAACTCCTGAATCTGCTGCCCTACTCGCTCCATCAGCTGCGTAAGATATCAGCCTCTTGGAGGAGTTTATGATAGAATTTAAGGTAGACATCTGTGCATTAACCTTCTCAGATACCGCTGCAGATATGTTACCTTGCAGAGTCTCTCCCAGTTCTTTTAGGAGCTCTCTCTGGAGCCCTGTGAAGTGAGACAGGTAGTTCAGCGATCTAAGTACAAAAGCCACTGAAGAAAAGATAAGCTTCCCATACCTATCCATCATTTGAGACTCCTTGTTCAGTGGATGGACAGTGGAGGAAGTTTCAGCAAATTCCTTTTTGGTGGCTGCTGCCACCACCATTGCATCTACTGGAACGCTCTTAGGAAGAAAATCTTTGTCCTGGGGTGCTGACAAAAATGTATTTGGTCTTCTAGGAACTAGTTCCACAGAATCAGGAGATTCCCACAACTTTCGACTCATTAAATCCAGTAGCCTGTCAAAAGGTGGAGACACCCAAGACGTGGAGGGTTGAGACCCAAAAGCCTTCAGGTACACTGATTCCTCATCAGAAGGTGATATGGTAGGCCAGCCACCTCTCTATTTCAGGATCTCAAGGATATCTGCGAATGAGATATCAGAGGACGACTTGGGGGACCCTTCTGACTCCTCGAGGTCAGTGTCTGATGTAATGGACTCATCAGGGGAGTCAACATGTTTCCTCTTACAAGTTTTCTTCCTAGTGGCTCCTCAGAAGGGTATTCTGGGAAGACCTCGGAAGACTGGGAACCACTCATGGAGGTTTCCTGAGGCTGTGAGTCTCTGCTGTGTTGGGAGAGAGAGGGAGCTGAGACTGAAGTCAGTGCTTTAGGGGGAAGAGTGTCGGTACCTGTGGCTGAAACTGAAGACCAGGACAGTACATTCCTTGTCACCTTGAAGGCCGATCCTCCCAGCTCTGAGGATGCCCTCGCTCTGAAGATGCAGAGGCAGTCCTTGGCGCCGAGGAGATGGGCTCCGAGGCAGATGTGGGGTCCAAGCTCTCCCGAGCCGAAGCACTGAGAGGTAGGTTCGGAACCAAGGAAAGTTCGATTCCAAGCATCCTCCTTGGGCCAGACCGGAAAACTGAGGACCCTAGAACCCATGGACAGCACCAAAAGGGTCGGAGCGGATATCGGAACAGAGAGACCCACTGAGGTAGCTGGAACCAACCTTTCTATAACCCGAGGAACCGACATCTCTGGCTCCGAAGGCCCAGAGTGGCTCAGAGGAGGAACATCGACAGGGTGTAAGGGCACATTAGGCTCCGGAGCCGACTGGGACGGAGCCGAAAGTAAATTTGCTAGCACCGAAGTCTGAAGCAGTCTGCGCACCACTCTCTTGATGTCCTCATCAGAAAGGCTCCTACAGGACCTGGAGGATAGAGTGGGGGACCTAGATCGCTGAAAGATTGGCAACCTAAGAGTTGGGGAGACCGGTTGGAGTTCAGCTGACTGGCTCGGAGAGACAGGCTCAGTTATCAGCTCCGAAACTCCTGGAGCCTAAACTGATGGATCCACAATAGAAACCTCTGTCGGCACCGAGACCAGTGGAGCCGGTGAGGATGTAGTCATTTTGGCAATTTTGTCTGGCGGCTCCGACGACACAGATTGAGTTGGAGACCACTTTTTGGTTGATTTGGCTTTATCTTTTTTGGAGGAAGGAGATTTAGAGCTGGAGGATGAAAAAGTCAACTCCTCCTCAAAAGAATGCTTCAAAAGTCCTTTCAAGATAGGTTTGTTCTTACTCTCCTGAGGAACACAGGGACTAAAGGCATGACAAAACAAGCAAGACTCTTGGAGGTAAATAGCCCACAAACAGTACACACACAGATTGTGCCCATCCATTAAGGGCATTTCCTGGGCAAACTTTGTACATTTTTTAAAGCCCGAAGGCTTGTGATCCTTAGTTTCCTTAGACATAGTGCAAGAAACTACTAAGATAAGAATGCACAAGAACTACCGCCAAGTAGATAGACAGGCAACAGTAAAGACAAACAGGCAGACAGAGGACTAGGTCCTCTAACTTAAACGGGCCTAGCCCTAAGAGGAGAAGAAAGAGATAACTCGAGGACTAGGTCCTTCAACTTAAATGGGCCTAGCCCAGGGAGAGAGACAAACAGAACCGAGGACTAGGTCCTCTAACTTAAATGGGCCTATCCCAAGGTGAAAGGGAAATAGAAACAATGACAATAACAATCAGCACAAGAGAAGCAATGCAGGGATACAAGAAGGCAAACGGAAGAAAGGCCAATCAAAGCACAAACAGTAAACACAGAAAACAATGCAGCAAATTGTCTAAAACAGACACGGAATGCACTAACACACTAAACTATAGACTATAATTATTTTTAGTCAACAATTAACTAGCAAAAAAGTATTGAAAGTTTTGACTTAGCCACGGCCAAGAAGAAGCACGTCTGAGCTCAACGAGCGGCAAACAAGATCTGGGTTATGTTAGCGGTGCATCATGAGATACCTCATAGCCACGAGTCAACCAGAAGTTTTGGAGCTAGAGAATGGCCGAGTCGGAGCCGAGGTTTGGCTCTGATCCCAAGTGTAAGAATGAAGGTGAGATAGGACTACAGAATATCAGTGTGTTCTGAGTGAAATATACAAGGTACATTATAATTAACATTTAAAAGTACAACGGAAAGCAGTTCAGAGAAAACTATGAGAGGTTTGAAACTGTGAAGTGAATAATGTATATGAGCTGTTGCCTTCCCAGTAGCCTTAGTACTTTAATACATTCAACATAACAGTGCTCACTTTAGCTTACTTATCTAAAGGAAGCCTGTGAACTTTTTCTTATGGCTAAAAGTTTACAGACTGCAAGCTGTTCTTCATATAAGGGAGGGAAGTAGAAATAAAATCAGAAGAGAAACAATAAGACTAAGTGTAAGTGGGAACACTGGCTCTATCATATGCTTTGACAAAGGTAGCCTAAATTTTAGAATGAGTGACACACAGGAGTGTAGCTGTCAATCTGGAGCAACAGTGCCTGTTTGGAGGAGTAAAATTAGTTTTTGGACAATGCATAGAGTTGTTTCTGTTTGAAGTTAAAAGAGGATGGGGATGTGAAAAGTCAATTTAGTTTTTTGCCTGAGTGTTTTCATTGAAGAAAAAAGACTTTAAATGTGATACAGATTCAAATGGAAATGAGAAGAAACAATTCCATAAATGATCAGCCTGCCAAACATTAGTATATGCATGCAAGCTACAAGCTGGAAATAAAAATTCAAAAGAATGGTCATATACAATATGTGAAAGTAATAGCTTTTTTATCACAATGGCTACTTGGTCAATATTAAAGTATGTAAACTGACTTACAGGTATAGAAAAAAGCAAAAGGAATATTAAATTGCATTAACAGCCTTAGGAAGCAAACAGCTATGTTACACGACAAACATTCAAATAAAAATGAGCATGTGAATTTAAAAAAAGGATTTCACAGTGGGCACTTAGCAAAATTTCAGGAACAGAGGAAAATTGCTAGAGGGACTCCAACAGTAACAGATCTGGGGAAAAAGACAGTGGTAGATTTAAATTAAACTAAATTTAAATTAATTTAAACTATTAAATGAAAACACACTGTCACAAAATTCTGTTCACCGAGTAGTTTTGATAGATTGTGGTACAGTAAGGATAAGGAAATATCTTAGGGGGGAGGGCTGGAATTTACTGGAAAAAATTAGCAAAGCAACCAAGATACTGGGAGCAATTATCTTGGGAGGGAAAGGTAGATGAATGGGATGATGCTAAGCAGAAGCTTGGATTGCAGGTTGGAGATGCTGCCTTTCCTACTAGGGACAAACTGAGTAGTCAAAGAGAAAGGGATAGCAGAGCGCTAAATGAAAGGCCAGCTCTGGTAAAAATTTTAGTGGAATCTAGAGCAGATGCTGTATTAAAAATGGATAATTAGTACGGCATATAAAATTTTGCATGGTACCTATAAGAATCAGTTCATCAAAGGAGGTTATAAAACACTGAGAAAAGAGCAACTTACAAAGGAAAAATGGGAGGACATCTGTATGCATCCCAAGTATGAAACAAAGTTCAGAAGCTTTAGGATTTTTTCGGGGAGATGGTCACACAGGAATTTTTATACTCCAAGCAGACATCAAACTCTGGTTTTCAGGCTAGCTGTGGGGTTCTGAACAGCAGGAAGTCCCAAGATTACATACTGCAACACTGACCGTGAAGAACATATGGTGGATTTGTCAGTCCAACCTCTCTCTGGGAAGCAACTTTCTAGCACCAAGTCCAAAGGTGACAGTGACCAGAGACGGCTCTGTCCTAGGATGGAGGGGGCAATATTTGGAGTGCATATTGTAAGGTACTTGGTCATCCTTGGAGTCCAAACTGCACAACTGCATTCTAGTAATGAGGGGTGTCCATTTTCCACTGCAGGCATTTCAGGACTTTCTCCCATCTGGTGCAACTCTAACATACTGTAACAAAATCGCAGTAGTATAATATATAAAGCAAATCACCATAATGCTCGAATAATGTCAGCACACAGAATTATTAAAGGTTTATTGATAATGATGTAACTGGGTCTTGTATTTATTAAGGATCGGTGGAGTTGCTCTGTGTAGTTCTGATAAAGTTTTGTTTATGAAAAGACAAAAGTGTTTTAATGACGCAAAAGCAAATCAATGGGGACTTCATTCCTACTCCCTATCTCAAGAGGCCACTAGACTACTGGAATGAGTCATTGCTATGAATTGCATTCTAAAATCTAAGGTCTGGACATTTCCCTTGTGTACTGGCTAAATTACTGTCAACTAAATCCCTAAGAGTGGCCTCATCAATCACCAGCATGGATGCTATTCCATGACAGTGAAAGCCTTGTAGCGACTTCCTCAAATCCCCAAAGCCATCTTCAAATGCAGCAGATTCTTTTCCATCTTTCTTCCCTCTTGAGGATGTCACAGAGATGCACTTGTCCGGGCATGGCTTCCCATCTCCTTTCATTTCCCATTCTTTCCAGGGTTTTGTAGACAGCCAAGTCTTGCAAAAAACAAAGTCATCCTAACCGTGCACACTTGGCTCCAATGCATGTGGTTCCCTCTACTTTGGCATCATCTGTTGAAAAGGTCTCTTCTCCTTAAGCAATTCAAGAACCTGCTTTCTCAATCATTCAACAAGTCTCACTCAGACATTTGTCCACTCAAGTTAACCTATTGACTTCTCTAATTTCAGTGATGGCCAATGACCCTTCACAGCAGAACAAGCTGGTCAAGTTTCTCATTTTTGCCCAGATAACTGGCACTAGGAAAACACTAAGCAAGTGGACTTGCTTGTCCTTTCGTATCATGGCTAGAGGTCTGAATCCTTTCACAACCCTTATTCCAAGCATTTTGGAGCATTTTGTGCAGATCTTTGATTCAAGACTTAGCCTTTCATTATATCAAACCTTCATCAAGCCTAGGAGTCTGTTTTCTTAGCTTGTCTTAAATTCTGAAAAACCTTCATGATGGATATATTCATGCTTCATCCTCAATCATGTCTCCAGTTCCACCCTAGCACCTTTTCTCTGTTTAGGAGAAACTAATTCTTACTCTACTTGAAGTAGCTTTTTTTCTGTCGAACTAAAGTATCTTACATTGGAAACTCTTCCTTTTTTTCCTTTTGCTCAGGATTACTATCCCCGTCAACAAATGCAATAAACAAATTGTTACCTCACAGAGAAGGATCTCAGAACTTCAAATCTTGAGTGCTAATCCCCTCTTCTGTCTGATTCTTCTCCAAGTACACAGTCTCCCTTATTTATAATGAAAGTAGCCAAAGAAGCTAAGAGTCAGTATTCTTCCCGAATTATTCCAGCTTTGGGGAATATCAGTCGCAGGTTTTACTTGGCCCGAGCAACATTCATGAGGAAGGACCTCCAGCAGTTAAAGAGAAGAATGGTTTCTAAGGTGTCAAACCAACCCTTTCTATTTGGCATTTTTACTATAAAAAATTTTGTTGTGAAAAATATGGCAAACCCTTGCAAGACACAGCAAATGCTTATTTTACTGTGATTGCTGTCACATCACAAGTTTTCTTCAAAGATGTTGCCATGGACAGCATCTGAGCAGCTGGTATATCGGTATCACTAAATAGTATTACAAGACACCACCAGCTAGATGAGACCACTAGGATGAGGTTACTGTTATGTGGACAGTCTTCCAAGAAAACCCAACAAAAAGGTCTAGCTTGGGACTCTGTCTTAGAAATGACAGAAATAAAACTCCTAGCATCAGATATGAAAGTTGTGTACTTACTTTAATGACACAGCTGTCATGACAGTTTTATCTAAGCTACCATTCCCATATACTCCTTCCTTTTGCCCTGGGCCTCATATACAACTTTTCTGGTAGGGGACTGGTTCTTAGCCTGAAGTCTTACTGTGTTGTGTTCCACCTTTTTGGGCTTCAGAGACCTGAAGAGGGGTCATAATGCACTGCACATTATGGATAGAGGGGAGGGGCTAAGACAGCCTGGAAGAACCGTAGGTGTCAGGCTAAGTTCTGCTGGTCTTAGTCCTAGAGGTGACAGAGATGAAACTGCAAATGCACATCTTTCACAATGGTAAGAATATGACTTTTATTTTCTTCTTAACATCTGCTGAACATCCGCACCCTGAATGAGAAGGCTAACAAAAGTATCTGTCATCAGTACCACAAGTGCTGGAGGTTTTATTGCCAACCACAATGGAAATGGTCATTGTTTGAAAAGCAGGTTGGGTAACAGAAGAATCATTTTGGTGGAGCTGGATTTGAAGAGGTCAGCTCACTTACCACCAAGGGAAAGCAGTGTGGGTTTAGCCTGTTGTAGAAATCCAATCACCAAACAGATACCCAAAGTACAGCAACTTTGGTGTTAAAGCAATATCCTAGGGTGCAAGTATTTGCTTGTCCTAGGGCACAAAGGAAAATGCATATACAGCAGGTTTTTGCAGCAGTGTGTAAATGTAGCCCACAGATGCAGAGTTTTATTGTGATGATCATAATACTAACCTTCCTTCTGATGGGTGAAAAAAATCTACAGGCACATAAAAAAATCAATCGGCTCAGGGAGCATTTGTTCACTATATACAAGGGAAATATTAAGTTGAAATGTATATTACAAATCAGATCAATACTTTCAACTGCCTCATTTGTTGGGGCAGTGACTGAACCCTGAATAGAATGTAGGCAGATTGAGGACTGAGTAGCAGACTGACAGGATACTCATGAGGTGCAACTGGTAGGACATGGTGGCTGGACTGCTAGATGGCTGAGGCTTGTCAAGAGCCAAAAACAAAAAAAATGCAATTAACTCATTACAGCCTAATGACGTCTCCAGGCATTTGTGTAGTTACATGGCACTGATGCCTCTAGGCATCAAATATTTCTTGTTCATATTTGTATTAATAATTCCAAAATCATGCTACACACAGTACATTAAAAGATTCATCTTAAAGCTTACATGATGGCAAACACAAGTGTATTGATATAGGACTTCTGACTAGTGCAGTTAAGAGAAATACTGGGTATTATTTGTATTATAAATCAATTTCTTTTTTCTCTAAATATCTCAACAATCACGTGACGCAGACAGAACTGCAAAGACTCATAAGAAAGCTCACAGCTGTTTGAAGAAAATGTTGCTGACAGTATATGTGAAACTTTCAGTCACTGACATAATTGCTAGCTCTTAATACATTATGAAAATTAATTTTTACTGTGTTTATTGGGCTTATAAGATCCAGTTTAAGACTCAGCACTGAATGAATAAATGTAATCAGTATAAAGACTGTTTTGTGTGGAACAGTTTGCAGTTTACAGTTCTCTAATAACAGTTAAAGGAGAACAGCACCCATAGACTGAAACAAATATGTTTAGTCATAGCTTCAAAGATTACTACTAGGCTAACTGCCCTAGTGAGCTATTTTAAGCATACCGATCTTGTAGCCCAGGCAGGTATGACCCTAGCCCTGAGTAGCGTTCTGCCATCGCCCAGAATGATACCGCAGTACAAGGACAAAATGATTGACCTCTCTGCTAGGGATGACATGGTCGACAGACCATGATGCACCTGTCGCCCCTGGGATTCCGGATACTGGCTAAGGCTCTTGCTGCCCCTATAGTGCCTTTTTTAGGCAAGGTTCAAATAACAAATTCACCACCATAACAGGAACAGGCAAGCAGAAACTGAGGGTAATGCTACTCAATGCTAGAAGTTTAAATCTCAAAATGCACTCGAGGCACTCCTTAAAATGGAGAACATCAATATCTGTGCAGTGACTGAGACCTGGTTCAAGGCTCCAGACAGCACCCCTGCACTACCAGGCTATAACTCATACCACACTTTTCAGCCATGTAACCTGGACCAAAACACCAAAGGCAGAGGTGTGTCCATATTCATTAAGGATATCCACACCTCCAGGCTAGTTGCTCAGCATAATACATCCAAGGTTATCAAAGTGCAACTAACTCTGGGCAAAACTGCAATCCAAATTGTAGCTTGCTACAGATCCCTCACCATGCCCCAGGATTCCCACTCCTCTTTTCTTGATGTACTGGAAAATATTAGGGTTCAACCAAACACCCTAATAATGGGCGACTTCAACTACCCCACCATTAACTGGGAAAACTACTCATGTACCAGCTCCTTAGCTCAACGCTTTCTGGAATTCATAAACTCCAATGCCCTGGATCAACTTATCCACACCCCCACCAGGGGCAACAATATCCTAGACCTAGTCATTACCAACATGAGTGACCAGTGTTCCACACCTGAAGTCAACTCCTCGTTGGTCCGATCCGACCATAAGCTAATCACCCTTGATATCCACATCCCGCTCCTACCCCCCATTAAGGAAACCACAGTAAAAATTTTCTCCAAAGCCAACATCATGCTTCTTAAGACAGAAGTGGTGAACTTTATGACACCCATGCAAGATGGACAATACAGTTACAACTGCTGAATCCTACATAAATGCACTCTATAAGCACTTACATGAGGGCATGGATTGTGCTATCCCAAACAGAACCAAGACGCTATCCTCCAAAAAAAGGAAGCCAATCTGGTGGTCCCCTGCCATAAACAAACTGTACAACAGAAGGAAGAAACTGTTGCAAAAGAGAGCAAAATCTCATGAGTGGAGGAGCTCCGTGGTCAGCCTAAGTAAGAAGCTGAGATCCCTTATAAGATCCTCCAAAGCTAGCTACGAAAACAAAATTGCCACCGACTCTAAAGACAACCACAAAGCATTCTATAGCTATGTCAAGAATCTCAATGGCAACACTCGGATCTGCTCTGAGTTACAGCACAATGGCACTAAATATACAGAACCAACTGATATTGCCAACATCCTGGCAGATAGGTTCAGTGCTAACTTTACTCCCCTCTTACCCCCAAAAGGGCCCATATCTATATAGGAAGAATGCAGAGTTCCTGTAATCACAACTACTCGGGTAAAAGCTGCACTTTCTAAAGCCAAAAACACAGCATCCATGGGACCGGACAACATCTCAGGCTGCGTTTTACACAAACTTCAGAACGAACTGCCTCCCCACTTAAGCACCATGTTCAATAATTGCCTTGCATCAGGCTTTGTGCACAATGAATGGCGCACAGCAACAGTTAACCCACTCCACAAAAGGGGTGCCACCACTGATCTCGGGAACTATCGACCTATTAGCCTGACGAGTCTGGTCTGCAAGGCCATGGAACATATCATTATGGAACTCATAAACAAAGACATTGGTAACCTCCAAACTCTGGATCCCACCCAGTTCGGGTTTGTGAAAGGCAGATGATCATGCCTCCTGAACCTGATCGACTTCTTTGAGGCAGTCACCAAAGCCGTAGATGAGGGTAAGGTGGTTCACACAGCCTATCTTGACCTCGCCAACACCATCCCCCATTCTGAAATTATAGCTAAACTCACTAAACTAGGTATAAATCCCTACGTAATAAGATGGGTTGCCAACTGGCTCATTGACAGAACCCACACCGTAAAAGTTGCAGACTCCAAATCTGACCTCAAAGCAGTGAGAAGTGGAGTAACACAGGGTTCAGTCCTAGGACCTCTCCTGTTTTGTATCTACTTCTCTGAAGTACAGGCTAACACAGAAGGCCTCTGGCTAATGAAGTTCGCAGATGACTGCAAACTAGGAGCCATAGTCAAGTCCCCAAATGATGTGGACATCCTACAGAAGGGCCTCACTGAGACAGATGCCTGGTGTCAGGGCCATGGCCTCAAGCTCAATGCCAAAAAGTGCAGTGTCATCCCCTTTGGTAAAAACTCTGTACCCATGAACTACCACATAGGCAGCAATCTACTTAATACCGAATGCGTGATAAGTGACCTTGGGACCCAGGTGGACAGTAGTCTCTCCTTTGATAGTCACATCGCCACAGTAGTCAGGAAGTCCTTCTACATGGCACACCTCACTGTAAAAGGGTTCTCATCCAGGAAAAAAAGAGGTCATTGTTTCCTTCTACTAGACACTCATTAGACCCATTATAGAGTACAACGCCCCTTTCGAAATGTACCTCACAAGACATCTGCAGCAGCTGGAAAGGCCACAGAAGTACCTCACAAAGAGGAATACTAGCCTTAAACAAATGCACTACACTGACCCCCTCAAAAAACTTCAGCTTTACTCCATAGCATATCGCCTACTCCGAGGTGATCTCTGCCTAACATATAAAGCTATGTCAAACCCAGAGCTGTTGGACATGCTACACCTAAATAAATCTCAATCCCTCCGAGCTACACGCTCTAGGGACCTAAACCTTTTCACCACAATAAACAGGACATGCTGGAGGGATAGATTCCTGTCCCAGAGACTTCCCATACTCTGGAACAGGCTACCCATCTATGTCAAGCAAAGTTCTTCATTAGCACTCTTCAAGAAAAATCTTGATGAGTGGATGGGAAATAGGAAATACACCCCGGGGATCACTTCTGTGTCTCTGCTCGACAGTGGCACATGAAAATAACTTTCTTGGGTGGCATAAGCCAGGGAACCTTGTTGGCTAGGCTTACGTAGGCCCTTGGGCCAACAGCCTAGTACCTACCTATGAACCTGCACCCTGTGTTTATAAGGCAAGTACCTTAACCATTATGCCATACCTAAACCTCCCCATCATGTCTTGATATTTCCTGCATTTTAACACCACTTTTGGTCTCTCTCTCTCTCTCTCTCTCTCTATATATATATATATATATATATATATATAGGTTCATAGGTTCATACTAGGCTATCTGCCCAAGGGCATTTATAAGCCTAGCCAGAGTTTTGTGGCTTTCGCCACCCCTTTAGTTTGGAGGATACTATGCCCATTATTTTGCTGTGCCTCTGTCAAGCAGTGACACTGAGATAATCCCTGGGGTATATCTGCGATCTCCCATCCATTGGTCAAGATTTCTCTTGAACAAAGCCAGCGAGGTGCTCTGCCTCACATGTACCGGGATTTTGTTCCACAGCATAGGGAGTCTCTGGGTGATGAATCTGTCCCTCCAGCACGCCCTATTAATAACCGTGTCAAGGTTTAAGTCTCCCGCCCTTGTAGTGCTGAGGGATCTAGATTTTTTGAGGTGAAGCATGTTCATCAATTCTGGGTTGGACATGGCCTTGTATGTCAGGCACAGGTCACCTCTGAGCAGACGGTAAGCGACTGAATAGAGCTGGAGTTCCTTCAGTCGGGCAGCATAGGACATATTTTTGAGACCCTTTATCCTTTTGGTGAGGAACTTTTGGGGCCTTTCCAGTTGCTGCAGGTGTCATGTCAGATACATTCCGAATGGGGCATTCTACTCAATCATTGGTCTGATGAGTGATGAGTACAGGGGGACGATGACTTCCCTTGATCTAGATGTGAATCCCTTCATGATCAGGTGGGCAATGTAGAAGGTCTTCCTAACTACTTTGGCAACGTGAGTGTCAAATGAAAGGTTACTGTCAACCTGGGTCCCCATATCCCTGATAACCTCTTCTGTGCTTAGTGGGTTGCCGCCTATATGGTAGCTAGGGGTAACCTTGTTTTTCCCGAAGGGTATGACTATGCATTTTTTGGCATTTAACTTTAGGCCATGGCTCTGGCACCAGTTATCCGTTTCTATAAGACCCTTCTGAAGGATATCTGTGTCAGATGTGTTCTCAACTATGGCCCAGTTTGCAGTCATCTGCAAATTTTGTCAGCCATAATCCTCCTGTGTTTGCTTGTACTTCTGAAAAGTAGATGCCGAACAGGAGAGGGCCCAGGACTGAGCCCTGTGGGACACCACTTGTGACAGGCTTTGAGTCTGACATGGCGCCAGCAACTCTGACCCTGTGGGTTCTGTCACTTAGCTAGTTTGCAACCCATCTTGTGACGTATGGGTTTACATTTAAGCTGATGAGTTTTTCAATGATACCTGAGTGGGGTATTGTGTCGAAAGCCTTTGCCAGGTCGAGGTAGGCTGTGTGGACTGCCTTTCCCTCATCAATGGCCTTGGTGACTGTTTCGAAAAAGTCAACCAAGTTTAAAAGGCATGATCTGCCTTTGACAAAGCCAAACTGGGTCAGATCCAAAGTCTGCAAGTCTCCTATGTCTTTATTTATGAGTTCCATTATGATCCTCTCCATAGCTTTGCAGATCAAGCTTGTCAAGCTGATGGGACGGTAATTTCCAGGGTCGGTGGAGGCACCGCCTTTGTGAAGTGGGACCACACTTGCCGTACGCCACTCCTTAGGCACATATCCTGAGGTGAGGCTAAGATTAAACAGCTGCCCTAACTGCGGGTTTAATTCCTCATTGAGTTCATGGAGCACACATCCGGGGACACCAACAGGTCCCATGGATGCTGTGTTTTTTGCCTTGGAGAGAGCAGTTCTCACCTGAGCGTTAGAGATGTTTGGGGGGCTATAATTCTCTGGTATAGATATCTCACTTTTTGGGGGGAGGGGGGGAGAAGTTTGCACTGAACCTGTCAGCCAGTATGTTGGCAATGTCTGTAGGTTCAGTAATTTTTACATAATTTTGAACTAATTCTGAGCATATCTGGGAGTTTCCTCCCAGGTTTCTAACATAGCTAAAGAAGGCCTTATGATTGTCCTTTGAGTGCTTAGCGACTTTTCTCTCAAAATTTGCCTTGGATGATTTTATGAGAGATCTTAGTTTTTTACTTATAATGATCAAGGGTGTTTTCCCTTTTAAGGATTTTGCTCTATCTTGTAGTAGCTTCCTCCTTTTGTTGTAGAGCTTGTTTATGGCTGGGTTCCACCAGACTGGACGCTTGCCTTTGGTACAAAGAGTCTTTGTTTTGTTTGGGATTGCCTGATCCATGCAGTCCTGTAGGTGCTGGTAGAAGGCATTTGTAAGTGATTCAGCGGCTTGAGTAATGGTTTCCGCAGGCTCAGGGGCCTTAAAAGAGACCACACCAGTCTTTAGAAGTGTGAAGTCGGCTTTTGAGAAGTTCTTCACTGTGGTCTTTTTTATCTCAGGTGGGGGCGGGATGTGGACTTCCAGTGAGATTAGTTTATGGTCTGATCTCACCAGTGAGGGGTATACTTCCGGTGTTGAACATTGTGACCCCATGTTCGTGATGATGAGATCTAGTATGTTTTCTCCTCTTGTGGGGATGGTGACTAGTTGTTCCATGGCATTTAAGTTTATGAACTCTAGGAACCTTTGGGCTAGAGTGTTGGGGCTTGAGTAGTGATCCCAGTCTATATTCGGGTAGTTGAAATCACCTAGTATGATGGTGTTTGGAGATACATTTATCCCCTCCAGTGTTTTCAGGAAAGCTATGTGAGGTTCCTGAGATTGAGAGGGTGGCCTGTAACATGCTACAAATTGCAGAGCAGTCTTGCCTATGGTTAATTGCACCTGGATGGTCTCCGATGCATCGTGCGTTGTCACCAACCTTGAGGTGTGGGTGTCCTTGATGAATATAGACACCCCCCCCTCCTTTCTTGGTGTTGTCCGGATTTTGGGGCCGGAACGCATGATATGAGGTAAAACCTGATAGTGCTGGGGTGCTCTCGGGAGCCTTGAACCAGGTTTCAGTCACAGCACAGACATCGATGTTCTCCATACTGAGAAGGGCCTCGAGTGCGTGCATCTTGAGGTTGAGACTTCTGGCATTGAGCAGCATTACCCTTAGTTTTTCCTTTTTGTGTTCTAGGGTGGTAGGTTTAGAATTTGAGCCTTGCCTAAAAAAGGCACTATGGGGGTGGCAAGAGCCTTTGCCAATATCCGGAAGCCCAGGGGTGACAGGTGCAAGCAGTCCCTTGCGAAGCAGCGTGGCTTGTCCAGCATGTCATCCCAGGCAGACAGACATTGGATCCCCTTTGAATGACACCAGAGTTTAAGCCAATTATTAAAGCTGATCATCTTGTCTCTGTATTGTGGCATCATTCTTGGTGAAGGTAGGATACTGCTCAAGGTCAGGGTCATACCTGCCTGGGCTACACAATCAGAGAGCTCCTCTGTGTCTCTTTTCATGTAGTCCAAGGAGGTACGTCTCAGGTCGTTCACACCAGCGTGGAAAATGACAGAGTCGTACTTGTACCTGCTGTTGAGAGACCTGAGTGCTTGCGTTATGTTGCGGATTCTAGCGCCCGACAGGCAGCTTACTGTGACCTTTTCCTTGCTCAATCTGGTGAGCGGGACGTCAGTGTGTCTGACTATGGAGTCACCAATGACGAGTGTGTCTGGCATTGTGTTTGGCCTTAAGGGCTGTGACTGTTTGGCACACTGACTATGTGGTCTATGTGTCTCATGTGTTGTGTCCTGAGGTGGCAGTTGTTTGGTTGTCTGCTTTGGTGGCCTCTGCTGTTTTGGTAGATTTTTGATCAGAGCCTCCAATTTGTCTTTGTGTATTTATGTGTATGATTTGAATTTGTGATAGTACTATGTGAGACTGGGTTTGTGGTGTGTGTGGTTACCTTCTCCTCCTGTCTGGTCTTACCAGTCCTATGTTGAGAGAGCTCAGCCTCCAGTTTGGCTATATAGTTGCATCTCTCGCATGTATTTGTGTTTTGTGGGAGAAGGAGTGGGTTGTCCGTGTACATGAGACAATTGTAACATTGCCTCAATATTCCCAGATTCACCAGCTGAGCAGGAGAGGACACTAGCAACCGATCCCTCGACATGCTAGAAGGAATAGACAAAGACTTTAAAAAGACTCCGGGGGATGTGGGTGATCGAAAAGGGGTTTTTGGCTGGTGGGGTACTATGTATAATAAAAGTGCTATATCAAGTAAAAAAATACTTTAGGAGCAAGTGCTAGGCTTTACAGATAGAGAATAGTCTACTTAGGAATCAAGTAGAGCTGAGCTATTTAGATATAGAATACGCTGCTGGTTAGATCAGCAGTACAGTTCAAGGAAGGCTGTTTTAAGGGAAAATTTGAAGAGTGGACTTTAGGTAGCCCGAATAGATTAACCGCCGCTGCTCTTGTGTGCTCCTGTAGCAACTCCGCGCTAAAGCGTGCTTTATAGCAGGGGGCTGGAAAAGGCAGGAAATGACCCAAAATGGCCAATGAATTACCAGTTACTGTCTCAAACCAATCTTCTGAGGACAAACAGGCAGATCAGTACTCCCCACTCTCACTGGTGAGTAAAGAAACTTCCCTCTGGCCACACAAGAAAATGGAGGAACACAGGAACCAAATACAAAGCCCAGGGATCAGCAAAATCTGATCACTGGAACAACTAGCTAGGAAAGTAGAAGTATTTTTTTTGTTTTTTTTCAAGTTCTTTTACACACACAGACAGAAAATACAGTAAATGCTTGGTTTTTCGACTAAATGCTATCAAAGGCTAGTACACTTGAGTGTATTAGCCTGTAGGTTAACTTATAAGCAAAACTTAAGCTAAGAAGTGCAGCCAACAAATTAAGCTCAGAAAAACAGAGAAAACAGGTAATATCACAATAATATATGCAGAAACAGTGGTCGAAATGCACAAAAGGTCGAAAAAAGCAATAAAAATGTTTAAAAAATACTTAGAATCAGGAAAGTCGCTTTTTCTGCTCTCTGCTGCTTTAGGAACTCTGCAGGGGACCACGAGGAGCTATGCCAAGTTCTCTAATGCCAGAAAAGCCCGCCAAAGCGTGCTTTATAGCAGGGGACTGGAAAAGGCAGGAAATGACCCAAAATGGCCAATGAATTACCAGTTACTGTCTCAAACCACTCCTCTGAGGACAGACAGGCAGATCAGTACTCCCCACTCTCACTGGTGAGTAAAGAAACTTCCCTCTGGCCACACAAGAAAATGGAGGAACACAGGAACCAAATACAAAGCCCAGGGATCAGCAAAATCTGATCACTGGAACAACTAGCTAGGAAAGTTAGGAAAGCAGAAGTATTTTTTTGGTTTTTTTACACACACAGACAGAAAATACAGCAAATGCTTGTTTTTTCGACTAAATGCTATCAAAGGCTAGTACACTTGAGTGTATTAGCCTGTAGGTTAACTTATAAGCAAAACTTAAGCTAAGAAGTGCAGTCAACAAATTAAGCTCAGAAAAACAGAGAAAACAGGTAATATCACAATAATATATGCAGAAACAGTGGTCGAAATGCACAAAAGGTCGAAAAAAGCAATAAAAATGTTTAAAAAATACTTAGAATCAGGAAAGTCACTTTTTCTGCTCTCTGCTGCCTTAGGAACTCTGCAGGGGACCACGAGGAGCTATGCCAAGTTCTCTAATGCCAGAAAAGCCCGCCAAAGCGTGCTTTATAGCAGGGGGCTGGAAAAGGCAGGAAATGACCCAAAATGGCCAATGAATTACCAGTTACTGTCTCAAACCACTCCTCTGAGGAATTTCACCTGGCCGAAAAACAGTATTCAAGGTATAAAACTGGGATTTTTTCCCCCCTCCCCAATGTCGTGCGACCCTGGAGTTGGTATATATAGTTGGGGGGGGGGCACAGCCCCCCACCAATTTTTGTTTAAAAGAAGAAAATAAAACAAAAAGTATGTTTGAATGTTTAAATGAAAATAGGTGGGGGGCTTCACCCCCCACACACCCCCTAACTATATATATATATATATATATATATATATATATATATATATATATATATATATACCAACTCCAGGGTCGCATAACATTGGGGAGGGGGACAAATCCCTGTTATTTACCTTGAATACTGTTTTTCAACCAAATGAAATTTCGATCAAATGAGTGTCTATCAAATGAAGTAGACCCATATATATATATATATATATATATATATATATATATATATATATATATATATACATACACACACACACACACACACACACACACACACACACACACACACAGTTGTTTTTAAAGACAAACATTGATAACCACACAGAATAGTATTCTATGTGCCTTTTCCCTGTGTTTTCAACACATTCTATTCACATTTACTTACAAAGTCCTCCCCCAGAAAAAAATAAATGGGTTAAATGCATCTTCAGTTAGCTGAGCTTCAGTGACTACACCTTTACAAATATGAAAGCATGCAACTGCCTTAAAAACATAAACAATCTGCTGTTAACAAGGCTATCAGAACTAACATAATTGTTAGAACTGTCCCTCTTTATGCTATACAACCTCCTGAGAAATGGATCCAAGCTGACAATTCAAGAGTCAAGTTATATTGCATCTAGAGTGGCACAGGGGTGCAGTGGGTTCACCTCATAGCAGAGGTTCAGTAGTTTAGTTCTTGGCCGGAGTGCCTTCTATGCAGGAAATGGTAGGAATAAATGGAAAATACATTCTGAAAGACATTTTGAAAAAATATATCTTTTCAACATATTACCACTAAGAATGGGCCCAGACGTATTTCAGCATTGTTGCAAAAGTTTTTTTTGTTCTTTAATTTTTAAAATTAGTACAAAGCTGATTAAAAAAACTGTTTTCCAAAACAACACTGGTCAATTAATTTGGCTAATTAATCAGTTTTGGTAGTTATACTAGCCAAATAATTACCCTAAAGTTTTCAAGTAAAATTAATGAAAAAAGTAATTAGGAAGTCAGAGGTCATGTTATTTGTCAGCATGACTTTTCAACTGTAATCCTCTTATAGAGGAAACAGGAGCTAGGTGGCCAGCCTATGTCCCATTCCTAACTACTCTATACAACCTCAGAATCATCAGTTTAACACACTCATTACTTTGAGTGGCGTGACTTAACACTAACATCTGTACAGATTAGTTTATGATTAATGAATTATCAGTGTAATATATAAATAATCCAAGTGACATACTGCCCAAGTATGACATACAGATAGATAATTTAAATATGATTAATAAATAAAAAAATATACACAGACAGATAATCATTTAAATATGATTAATAAATAAAAATATATTCTATAGCTTTTTAACACAAATTTAGCAATGTTTTAGGAGGCATACAGCTGCAAGAGACAGTCCACATCTTCCACACATGACAAGAAGTCATCCAAAAATAAGGTACCTTCTCCACTTGTTTCTGAAGGTTCCGGACTCCACTTTCTCTGCAGTACTGCTTGATGAGAACTGTAAGTGCATCAGGTGTGACTCTGACCTTCTCCTCATTCAGTCCACACATGGTTCTTGCCTGAGGCAGGAGGTATCTCTGTAGACAAAAAGCAGAGTATTTTACTTGTCTGAATGCTTGATGTCTCCTTCTGACACCTTACCACGAACCCCCTCGAATTTTGCTGTGACATACACGTGTACAGTATCAAGCTGCCTGCTATGCAATTTTTTAGGAAAATCTTCAAGGTACACCACCATGAGCTTGTACTGTATCAACAGTGATCTGAAGATGACTTAAGAAGCCGAAAGCGCTCATCTCAGCTGGGAATTTTGTGCGTTTTTAACACTTAAGAGTGTTTTTATCACTGTTGATACAGTACAAGCGCATGGTAGTGTACCTTGAAGATTTTCCTACTTTGTTGTAACGCTTTGGGACACCTTTGGCAGTTGGGGTCGATTGATTTTGTTGCTACGCAATTTACACCCAAAGTGATTTTTTTTTCTTGACACAGTACATGTTCTGCAATACCATGCTGTATGAAAACACTATATGCTCCAGCAACCTTAAATATGGTAAAGCAGAAGTAACCAAGGAGGCTATCACACCTAATTTCCACTAAAAAAATCATCCAGATGTTTTTTATTCCTCCCTAATGGCTCAGAGCAAGAGGTTCTCTGGTTCCGCTCTTGGATGGGGAGCTGACTGTGTGGAGTCTGCAAGCCCTCTCTGTATTTGAATAGGCTTTCCCCAGGTACACTGGTTTCAACTCATATCTCACAGACATGTAGTATGCAGACTAACAATTCTAAATGCCCCTAGGTGTGTGTCTATGTGTATGCATGAGATACAGAAGAAAGGTCTGGTGAGATACTTCCATCCTCTTTTTGCTAGTAAACTTTGCGGATGGTGGTTGTTCATAGTCCTCTACTGATGCATCTCATAAGGATGGACAGACCAATCCTCAAATGGCTGCTGCTGTGAAGAGTTTACTCCTTAATCCCCAGAAAGTCTTCAGTGATCCCTATTTGAACCTAAATGTTAATAAAGGCATAAATGGTATCAAGCTCCCAAGCTAGGCTTATACTGGCAACTAAACAAAACTAGCAAACGCTTTGCTTATAGAGCACAGTCTGTTTTTTCAAATTTTTCCCATTCTCTAGCTATACTTCCCTAATTTTTAAATAATTTGAAACCACAGATTATGCATCAGAGAAGTCCATCTTAGAGGCACAGGACTGCAACTCAAAAGCAGTACGCTGGATCGATTCTCTCCCAGGGATAAAAGAAGGATGAGCTAGAAATGTCCTGGCCAGGCAATCATAACGGGCTCAGTGCTACAGGCTGGAATCACATGAGCTAGAAATGTCCGGGCCAGGCAATCATAACGGGCTCAGTGCTACAGGCTGGAAACACGAGCTAGAAATGTCCGGGCCAGGCAATCATAACGGGCTCAGTGCTACAGGCTGGAATCACATGAGCTAGAAATGTCCGGGCCAGGCAATCATAACGGGCTCAGTGCTACAGGCTGGAATCACATGAGCTAGAAATGTCCGGGCCAGGCAATCATAACGGGCTCAGTGGTACAGGCTGGAATCACATGAGCTAGAAATGTCCGGGCCAGGCAATCATAACGGGCTCAGTGCTACAGGCTGGAATCACAATCTGAAGAAGAGAAAGAGTAAAAGTGAACAAAAACTTTCCTTTTTCTCCTTGTACAGAAGTAAATTTTATTTATTTGCAGTTTGTTTGTCAGGATAGTCCAATCGAGCCACAAGGAGCCCTTTTCCAATGGAGTCCTGGGGAGAAAAGCTCCAGAAAAATACAAATACATAGTACACATTGCACATTTACATTACAGATTATCTCATAGGAATACAAAATAAATATGATAAGAAAAGGTTAACAATGATTGAATATATCAGTACAGTTTGTAAGACAGCAATAAAAAACACTTTTTTTTACACACAAGTAGCAGCATAGGATAACAGTTAAGTAGTTGGTCAAATAGTTCAACAGAGCTGTGGAATTGTAGGAGTCAGTGATGGCGTACTTAGTTCTAGGAGAGTAGGAAGTGGTATTAGAAGGATTAGGTAGGATGGGAATAGGAGTGAGGACCTGCAATAGCACAGAAGTAACAGGAATTCTGTGAGGATGCCAAACTGATCCATCCCTGGGTTACCTTACTTTCCGACTAGTTGCATCTTACAAGATGCATGGAATACCATTGGGGTAGTACAGAATTACTAAAAAGGCAAATTTGCTAGGTTTAAATGGCCTACAAGGGCAGCTAGTCTAGTACTTACCTATGAACCTGTAAGTATGTGCCTGCAGTGAACATTTCTAGTGTAGCCAATATTCTTGTCTGTAATTTTACATGGAGAAAGTATAAAAAGGGACTATCCAGAAGAAAAATAAAAGGGAATAAAATTCTGCTCGCTCTGCAGAGAAATCTGTGTACACTGCATCTCCCTACTTAATGATCCACAGCAAAGTGATGACAGCAGTGCTCTGCAGCCAAACCTGAACGAACTGAGCATGTGCTACAAGGCTACTCAGCCAAACCTCAACAACAGTTACATGGCAGCTAGACTGTTGGACACAAGAGTCTCCCATAACAGCATCTAAACAGAAAAACAGGCACTCACCCTTAGCATTTAATGCGATGTAGGGGGCCAGGGACATAATCCATCACAATACATGTGCTGTTCTGGAAAAGCAGTTTTAATACCTCAGCAAATGGTACAAGTTTGTACAAAGACTACCATCTCAGAGACCAGAAGCAAATGCATTTCATTAATAGCTGGATGACAGTAAGTGAAGATGTGAAAAAATAGTGCTTTGCTGATGGTTAATAAGGAGCAGGCAAAGTCAATCAAGTTCTATGCCCAAAAGAGTCGAGACTTGCTTGCAGCCTGCTGACTTCTTCCCCAAATTCAAGCAGCTATGAAGGCCCTAAGTGTACATTTTGAAACTGGAGTTAATAATAATTATTTAATGCAAGTATTTTCATTGGGAATGCAGAAAAGAATATTAAGAAAATACCCTTTACATACTGGGAGAGGTGAACTAGTCTACCTGTTGAATGGATGCAGATGAGTTCTGAAGATGGTGCTGCCATAAGTTCCTGCACACTAAAACATATATCCTGTTGACATTGCCCAATCTTATAAATACTGAAAGGATCTCAACATAAGAATGTGACACAACAAAAGGCCACCAAATGTACAAGTTAAGTAAATAACATGTACTCAAACAAGTGACTAAGATCTGAAGTATTATATAAATGAATCCAGTTGGAAAGACAAAGCAGATAAGTGTCATTCCACGGTACACGTTGGTATTGAGTCCCTACCTTAAAAGTAACACTTCATTTTTTAATGGGATGCAAAAGTATTCTCAGCCAAGCAACAGTGTAATAAAAGGATTAGATGTCTACGGACAAGATTAAAGGAACAATTACATATTATTTTGGAATGTAAATGACCTTACAGGTACAGACAAAAAAGGAGTACTGATTTATATTAAGAAATTTGGAGTGTAAATAGTAGTGACACAGGAGTCATACTTTGAAAAGAAATGGACATCTGAATTTCATCAAGAAAGCATTTCAGGATGAATATTCAGCAGAATATCAGCGACAAATGAAAAGAGTGGTGGTAATACTAATTATTGGAGAGGTTCTAATAGTAACAGAAGAGCAATAAATAATAACATGGGTGGAGCAATACACGGGCATGTATTTATATTCCACTAAAAACTGCAAACATGGTGCTTAAGAATTTTTTATAGGAGAAACAAATCAGCTTTCAGCAGAGAATATTACTTAAAGGTAGCGTTGCCACCCCTCCATTTTTTTTTCGGAGTGCCCGGAAATCAGTAGGGCACTCCGGTTCTCCGGTTCTTGCTCTCGGAGTCCGGAAATAGCGACTTGTCGTCAGCGTGTATTGTAAAAAAAAAAAAAAAAAAAAAAAAAAAAAAACATTCCCGTCTTGCACTCTCGTTGATTGGCTGCTTGCTGCAGACGAGGCTCGTGCAGCAAGCAGCCAATCAACACGTAGAATTGCAAGTCAAATCCCCGCAAAGCCCGCGAAAATTACTGCATAAAAAGCGGCGCTTCAGCTACTAATTTTACCTTTTACTCTCTACTGTAAAAGGTGGTGCTTAAGATCTGAAATTTCTTGGACGTCTTAGGTGAATTGCTGGTTCGTTAGCCCTGCTGCCTGGAAGGATTGCCCTAGCCCTGCTGCCTGGAAGGATTGCCCTAGCCCTGCTCCCTGGAAGGATTGCCTAGCCCTGCTGCTTGCCTTGCTTGCTGGAGTCTTGCCCTGGAGGAGAAGTGCTGTGGACTGGCCGACTGGGTGGTGTTGTGTTCCCCTGCTTGCTGGCCCTTTAGCTGCCTGTTCTCTTCTGCCGCTGAGAGCTTGTTTAAGTAGCCCTGCTGCTGATTTTTCTGGAGGTAAGTGGAATTTTTTTAATGGATGAATTCTTTGGAATTAAGGTAGATTTTCAAAGATTAGTGTGACAAGGGGAATGAAATATTGCCAGCACAGCTACTAGTGAATTTTTTAAATATTACATTTATATTAATTCACTAGCTGTGCTGGCACTATCTCATTCATTGATGGTGACAAGATGTGTGTAACTGTATCTAGATGTTCAACATGTGGTGATTATTAACTAGAACAGTTTCTAATCTGGTTTTGGACTTGGTTGCAGTGAATATATAATGACTTCATGATTTGTATAAGATGCTTGGACTGTAGATCTGTCTTTTCTAGTCTGTCATCACCGTGATGTTTACCTTGACCTGTGTTTCTTCCTAGGGTGTCTATGTCGTACAGTCTTCATATTATAGTGAGGCTTAAATGTAGCTTTTTGTCTAGTTTGTCATCACAACTGTTTACCTTTTATCTGTTTTTTAGGGTATACCGTCTACACCAAAGCTTAGTTCATTTGATGTTACAGTGAATATATGACTACATGATTTGTATAGGATGCTTGGACTGTAGAACTGTCTTTTCTAGTCTATCATCACCGTTCATCACCGTGATGTTTACCTTGACCTGTGTTTCTTCCTAGGGTGTACAGTCTTCGTATTATAGTGAGGCTTAAATGTAGCTTTTTGTCTAGTTTGTCATCACAACTATCTGTGTTTTCTAGGGTATACCGTCTATACCAAAGCTTAGCTCATTTGATGTTACAGTGAATATATGACTACATGATTTGTATAGGATGCTTGGACTGTAGAACTGTCTTTTCTAGTCTATCATCACCGTGATGTTTACCTTGACCTGTTTTTCTTCCTAGGTGTCTTGGGTATATAGCACGGCTTAATGTAGTTGCTTTTCTTTGGGACTGTCAATGTGAAATATCTCATGTGGTTTTGAGCTTGTTACAGTGAATATACACGGGATATTTTCTAACGTTTTGTTGTGTAGATATTTAAGTTTTGAGACTACTTAAATATTTATTTAGTGACACTGGGCCACTACCTTGGCATTGGTCAAACTAGCAATGTTTATTACTATTGTATAGTAAGACTGAACACACTTTGTTAGGGCCTTAAAGTTGCTTATAAGGAGTAGCTGGCTGATTATGTTGTAGTCTGGGGAAAAGGGGGACATAGTTAGTAAACTTGTGCCAGCCTTTCCCTTGTGTATATAAATCAGACCTCAAGTGTGTCTCAACTGCTTTAGCAGGGGCCCAAAGCACTGTTTGATAAATAGGGTGCTGGAGGTCTTCACTTGGCCACTATGCTCAACTCTAACTGTGCCAGTGGGAGGAGGTGGTGGTGAGGATCTGTAGTGGAAAAGGGGAGAAACCAGCCCCAAGTTGACTGGTCTCTGTGCTTTGCACTTAATATGGGGTGTTGCATCTGGAATTGTGGGGCTACGGAATTCGTCTTTATGTCTGCCCATACGGTCTCTTATCATTATGCAAGTTATTACTGTTGCAGCCAGAGGGTATTATGATTGCTGAGTTATATATTTCATGTTTATCATTGTGTCGGCCCACACTATGTCCTGTTTGTCTTTATGCAAGTTATTACAATTGTAGCCAGAGGGTATGATTGCTGAGCTGCCATGTATTTCATCTTCATCTTGTCAGTCCACAATATGCCTGAACTTTCTTGCTGTGTTCAGACTCAGCTGGATAACGTTTGCACTGGGTTCTACATAAAAGTAGAGGGTCTTAATTTGGTGCATTGCTGTAGTGTCTGACCCATGTGTTTTACACACAGTTGAATGCCTTCTGTGCATATTCTGCTGTCACACCAGGTTCATGTGTAACAGCTGCAGAAAGTCCCTCAGACAGGAGTTGCTTCTGCCTTTCATTGCTTTACCTTCACTAATTTTTCATGAGGAGTCTCATTTTTTTTTCCCTATACCAACTTGGTATTACTAGGGTGTGAAAGTCTGGAGATTCACATGTGAATGTGAACTCTTGCTAGTGGCTACCGGCTGACACAGGCCCCACCAGGCACTGGTGTTGGTCACAAGTGTTTTGATTTTCTATTAATAGCTGTTTTGGTTTATTGTAGTGTTGAGCAAGAATCCTACAGGAATCATGTTCAGGAAAAGGTCAATGGATCATCAAGAAGAGGCTGAAAGCGCGTCTCCTAAGAGGTTTTTCTGCAGTTATAATAAGGTGTGGGAGCAAAGCTACTCATGGGTGCGACCTGTTCCAAATGCAGATGCCATGGCAAAGTGCACATCCTGTGGAACAACTTTCACTGTAAAATGGGATGGGGAAAAGGCATTGAAAAGCCATCAGAAGTCAGACAAACATCATCAAAGCCTTCAGCTCCAGAGGCAGAACCTCGTAATGACCAAGTTTATTCAGCCACGTAGTGTAACCAGTGAAGCTTCCAAAGTCACTGCAGCTGAAGTGACAGCAGTCTATCATGGAGTGAAACATGGTCACTCATATGTATCCATAGATTGTGGAGGTAAGCTGGCATCGACAGTCTTCCCTGATTCTACTTTGGCTTTGAAATTCACCTGTGGGAAGACAAAATCTGAGAGTATTGTCATGAATGTTCTTGCACCTCATTCAGAGGAGCTCCTTCTGCAGGAACTTGGCAATTCCTATTTCTCAGTGGGATCAGATGCATCCAATAAAGGGAACAGAAAAATGTTCCCTTTAGTTATTCAGTACTTTAATCACACCCATGGCACACAACAGAAACTCCTTGATTTCTATGAGGATCATAACGAAAGTTCTGAATGTATCTTTACTAGAATAAAGGACATCCTTGTGCATAAAGGACTCAAAGTACAAAACATTGCTAGCTATGCTGCAGACAATGCCTCAGTCAATTATGGAAAGCACAGGTCTGTTTTTAAAAGTTTGAAATCTGAGGTGCATCACATCATTGCAGCAAACTGTTTATGTCATGTAATACATAACTGTGCCAAGCATGCAAGCAAGGCCCTTGCAAAGTTTGATGTGGAGACTCTGGTTTTGAAAGTACATAGTGAGTTTTCAGCATCTGCTAAAAAAATGGCACTGTTGAAAGGCTTCTATTCTTTCCTAGACCAGGACTTTAAGGAAATAATGCAACATGTTGTAACAAGGTGGCTGTCTTTGTTCCCAGCTGTGGCAAGGCTGGTAGAATGTTGGCCTGCTATTAAAAGTTATTTTATTAGTCAAGGGCCTGAGGACTGTCACCCCTTATCTGGAAATTTGTGGAGGCCGATGAGGATGGCATCAGTGGGGATGTGTCTGAGGCAGAGTGCTACATACATTTCATGCACTACATCCTGCAGGTATTCCACAAGTCTATAGCAAAACTTGAAAGTAACACTCTCTCTGCTCCAGAGTTGTACACCATGATGAAAAGTCTAAAAGATGAGTTGCAGAGAAGGCTAGATGACCAGTTCTTTGGTACTAAAGTTTCATCTGCCTTACAGCACTTTACTCCAGCTGTCGCACAGCAAGTCTGTAGGACCTTCTGTGATTTTTACAGTAAAGCACTTTGTTACCTACAGAAGTGGTTTGACTATGATAATAGTCCCTTTAAAGCTATGCAGGTCCTCAGCCTCCAACATCCTGTAACTTGGCCAGAACTGCACAGTTGCAGACCTCTTCAAATTGGATGTGGACATTGAAGCACTTTACTCAGACTACTGTACTTTAACTGCTGCATTGCCAGCCCTGTTACAGATGACAGAGGCATCTGTAAGTGATCGCTGGGTGACTTTTTAGTAAAGCTCCAGACTGCAAGCCACTTTACAGACTGGTGCAGTTTGCTCTTTCAATCCCCCCCAGCAATAGCTTTGTGGAAAGGGTTTTTCACTTATGGGGAATGCGTGGACTGATGTAAGAAATAGAATGCTTGTGTCACTTGTGAAGGCAGAGTTGCAGGTCAAGCTAAACTTTAACATGAGTTGTTCGCAATTTTATTCATTTGTGAGAAATAACCAGCCATTACTTGAGGCTGCTAGATCAAATGCCAAATATAGCTTCAAGTATAAGCAATGATTTCTAGCAAAACTGAAGATACTTTAAACAGTTGCTTTTCTTTTACTATTGTGTGTGGTGAACCCTTAATGTACTGCTTTGAATGAACTGGTGTTTTTAATATCTAATTGTATTTCCATTTTAGTACTACCTGTGATATGAGACTTGGGCTTAGTTTTCCCATGCTTGTGTGTGATGTACTGTTGTATGTAGTGAACCTTTTGAAGTATTGCTAAATAAAGTTTTTTTAATTTACTTTTGACTCGTTGCACATTTTTCTACTTATTGGTAAATGTATGTGAAATTAAAGACTTATGCTGAAGGGTGCTAGAGTAAAGGGGTGTGGCTATTAAAAGGAATGGGTGTGGCTTGATTGTGCATGTGGCGGGACTTGTTTGTCAGGAAATGGCACAGTAGAAAGGTGGCAACCCTACTTAAAGGTGGGGACAAAAACTTGATTCGCAACAGAGAGGAAGTATCATGGGGGCCTATAATGGAAAATAAAATAAAAGTGGCTAGATCTATTTCCAGGGTAGACCTGAGTTGCCCAAGGCATCAGGGAACTTCCCCTACTCTTGGTAGTTGGGGGAAGAGTTTGTGTGTTACACATCCTAACTTCCTGTTTCCTGTTCAGGCGTGGAGGCAGCCATGAGGAACACGGAGAAAACATGGCTGATTCAGCTTTAGCTGAAACTGGAGTGAAAGTTGCTGAAAATGTAGTTGAAATGGTAGAATCACTACCAGAAGATTTTTCTGATGGTGTGGGTGCAGAAAAAACAGGACACTGGAGGAAAAGGAGACTGTGGCTAAAACAGAGATGGATTCAGAGGAAAACTTTCAGAAGAGATTGTTTGAAGGGCTGACAGTTACCTCTGAAAAAATGCATAATTACAACCCTCCAATCTGGAGGGGGTGCAGGGTGGTTTGGAAGAAATGGTAAAGCAATGTGAGAAAGAAAATGAAGCAACAATTTCATGGAGCGACATCATGGAAAAAAAAAAAAAGAAAAAGAGAAGAAGAGACTGGGCCAGGAGAAGTTCCAGAGACAAAAACTTTGGAGAAGGAACAAAGAAGAAACAAAAAAGAAGTACACAGTACGTGTGAGCAGAAGAAGAAAGCTTGGACAGGTATGAGGTTTGGGACTCTGTCATAGCACTTCTGGGTGTCAAAGCAAAAGAGGTAAGAGCATTTATTTTAATTAATAAAGAGACTTTTTGTGACTTCATATTTGAGACTGGGCAGGCCATGGAAAATTTCATGGGTACATATGAACAAAAGAAAAATATTTATCCATGGTCAGAATATGTGGTGCATGAGAACCACAACAAAAAGGTTACAAAAAAAGATGGATAGAATATGCGACTAAAATGTATTCAGAAGAAAAGGAAAAGGAAATCAAGGGTTATTATGGATAATATGAGAAATAATTTATATAAATAAAAATGCAGAAGCGAATGTTAAGATAGGTGATACAGGTAAAGCCATGATAACATTGAATACAAATAATTTTGGGGGATTTTGCAGGCATATAATGTAAACAAAACATATTACAAGTAATAAAATCAGTTTATGAAAGGAACTATGTGAAAATAAATGTAAACAGATTGACTGGGGAAAAAATAAAAACAGACTGTGGAATAAAGCAGGGCTGCACAACTAGTAGTGTAAATTTCTCATTAATTATGAATGTAACAGTGAAGGAAATTATTGCCATGTAGCGGTGGATACAAAATGATGAAAAAAGTACAACTGCCAATAATGTATAACTAAGCGGATGATATTGTACCAATTGTTAAAAATAAAGTATGGATGGGAGAAGTAAATGAAAAATTATGTATAAATTTAAAAAAAATTGGTTTAAGTATATTGAGAAAAGAAAAGGATTTGGGTTTGAAAGTAAGTTAAATGAAAAAATATATACTATATATATATATGAGGGATAATATTTGAAAGGAATAAATACAGACAACAACAATGGGATAATGTATTCAAAGAAGTAAAGGATATGACTGTTGGAAATCATATACAATTTCATATAGAAAACTGCACACTTTGTGAACACCACAGTAATAGGAAAAATTGCTTATGTTGCTAACATCTATATGATTCCTACTAAGTAAGAAATGGAACTAACCATGATTATATTTTCTTTTTATGGGGCTCTAGACTGAATCCAGTCAAGAGATGGATTATAGAACAGCAAGGAGACTTGGGTTTAGTAAACCCAATAGTACATGCAGCATCTTTAGTTTTATATAAGGTATTAAAAGGAATTATAAAGAAAAATAAAAACTTGACAGAAATGATACTATAATACAAATATGAAGAACTGTGGGAAGAAATAAAAGTTTAAAAAAAAAAGAAGTAAAAGCATTGTGAATGAAGAAATGAAAGAGTACCAAAACAAAATTCTGCTATGGAAAATTAAAAAAAAAAAAATATATATATATATATATATATATATATATATATATATATATATATATATATATATATATATTTTATATATATATACACGTGTAAGATATAGAAAGGAATGGTACTTAAATGTTATGAAAGCATTTTATTGCCTTGAACCATGGAAAGATTTAGGAACAGATAAGAGAAAAGCCATGATGATTAGATATAACTATAAAAAGATTAAAAACTGTAATGATTTTTTATGGAGATTGTCTATTAGAAAATTGCCAGTTAAGGCAAATATGCCATACATGAAAAAGCAAGATAGAATATGTAATAAATGTGGAGAGTTTGAGACTACTGAGCATGCACTTTTGAAATGTGAAAGAGTAATTTGTGGAAAGAAATATGTAAACATAACAGGGTGAAAAGTTTGATAAAATCTGAGCAAATAGATATGGATATAATAGAATTTTATTATGGTGCATGAAAACAGGAAGACGTGAGGAAAATGGACAGAGTAATATTTTATGTTTCATGGAGTATATGGAGCGAGAGAATAAATGAAATCATACAATGGAATATGGACTTGGACAAAGATTCTGGAGAAAATAATGTTTTTGGTTGTGCATAAAAGAGTTGGGTGAATGCTTAAATTGAAGTTTATAATGTATGAAGACTTGTAAATAGATGTAAATAATGTAAATATGTAAATAATATGTAATGTATACATCAATAAAAAAACTACTCATTCGGAAAGTGCTTGTTCCGATCCAGGCACAGTGGTAGCTAGGAGAACAACACTCAAGTAGATCCAAGATGGCAGATAGCAGAGAGGCAAATGCTGGTCAGGTATTTGAAGCTGTACAGGATTTCAAGAAGCTATTTCAGAAAAAAATTTGTTTCATCAGAAGCAAATGTTCAAAACAACGATGTGTTTTATTACAACCCTCTAGTCAGGTGGGTTGCTGGATGACATTCTGGGTGAATTGCTGTTGCAGAGAGAAAGGCAGAGTGGAAAAGATGTTTCATGGGTTGAAATTATGGACAAAACTCAAACGAAGGAATCGGAAACCATTTTAAAAGAAGACTGTCAAAAAAGAAATTATATGTCAAGACTATTAAGTAAACTGTATGGAAACTGATTAGAGATGAACACAGGAAAAGAAATGTCAACAATCAAAGGAAATTCTTGGTGAGAATTCAGAACAAAGAAAACAAAATGGACAGGTATGACATTTGGGATAATTTAATGGACCAAATGAGAGTGAAGGCTCATGATGTAGGACATTTTGTTCTTATTCATAAAGAAATACTTTGTGACATTATTTTTGAGATTGGTTTTGTTACGGAGAGTTTTGGGGTGATTTTGTGAAGAAAAAGAACTGTAATCCATGTAAGTCTTATGTGGTTAAAATATTTAACAGAGAAACAAAAATAAAAGATGTTAAATTTTGAACTGAAGTTGAAAAATAGACTTTAGAGAGACATTTAAGCAAACTTTGGAAGAAGTTATGGACATTAGCAGACAGTATGATAACAAAGGATTATGGACTGGTTGACGTGACCATCATGTTGTACTAACAGTGGAGAAAAAGAAAAAAAAATGTTCGTATCCGTACTATGTAGAAGGAAATAGGAGTGTAGTAAAATATTGGGGACAAAGTAAAATACATCAAAAGCAGAGAGTTTTCCAGCAAATTAAGTTGCTCTTGGTATAAAAACAAGTATATCCAAAACAAGAATGTTGAGGAAACAAACACAGCTGAGGTATAAAAACATTTAATAAACAGTATGCGTTTTTGCTTCCTAACTCAGACGCTTCATCAGACTGTGCAAAAGACACAAAAACACTAATTAAATACCTTCCAATCATAAAGTCTGTCATACGTAACAAGCTCATAAAAATGAACAACCCATTCGGCTTGTCCGTATATTTAAATAAAACCAGAATAAATTTGACAACTTTCATAAGAAGTATTATAACATAAAACAGCAGTTAACATATCAAACAATGCAAATTGCAAAAGAAAAAAATACATAAATTCAAAATATATATAAAACTACAGAAAAAATATATGGAATTGACTTCTTGGGTCCAGTAAGAGACGTCAGCTATGCACCTACGTCAGGATTACCACTGAGGGAACACCACTGTCTAAACACTCCCATTAATACATAATGCCATGCCCTCATTCATAAAATAAGGTGAACCACATATGGATCTAAAGACATCGAAATACTCCAGCACATAAAATCTTGTCAAAATTACTACACAGTTGATAAAATAATTATCAAAGTTACTGCTGATCAAAACACCTAAAAAAGGAATAATGGGAACAAAAAGTACAGTTGTGTACACTTACCATAAATGTAGATGTTCGAGTGTATTCACTGTTGTAGTATACATAAAGTACAGCTGTGTACACTTACATAAATGTAGATGTTCGAGTATATTCACTGTTGTAGTATACATAAAGTACAGTTGTGTACACTTACCATAAATGTAGATGTTCGAGTGTATTCACTGTTGTAGTATACATAAAGTACAGCTGTGTACACTTACCATAAATGTAGATGTTCGAGTATATTCACTGTTGTAGTATACATAAAGTACAGTTGTGTACACTTACCATAAATGTAGATGTTCGAGTGTATTCACTGTTGTAGTATACATAAAGTACAGCTGTGTACACTTACATAAATGTAGATGTTCGAGTGTATTCACTGTTGTAGTATACATAAAGTACAGTTGTGTACACTTACCATAAATGTAGATGTTCGAGTGTATTCACTGTTGTAGTATACATAAAGTACAGCTGTGTACACTTACCATAAATGTAGATGTTCGAGTATATTCACTGTTGTAGTATACATAAAGTACAGTTGTGTACACTTACCATAAATGTAGATGTTCGAGTGTATTCACTGTTGTAGTATACATAAAGTACAGCTGTGTACACTTACCATAAATGTAGATGTTCGAGTGTATTCACTGTTACAGTATACATAAAGTACAGTTGTGTACACTTACCATAAATGTAGATGTTCGAGTGTATTCACTGTTACAGTATACATAAAGTACAGCTGTGTACACTTACATAAATGTAGATGTTCGAGTGTATTCACTGTTGTAGTATACATAAAGTACAGTTGTGTACACTTACCATAAGTGTAGATGTTCGAGTGTATTCACTGTTGTAGTATACATAAAGTACAGCTGTGTACACTTACCATAAATGTAGATGTTCGAGTGTATTCACTGTTGTAGTATACATAAAGTACAGCTGTGTACACTTACCATAAATGTAGACGTTCGAGTGTATTCACTGTTACAGTATACATAAAGTACAGTTGTGTACACTTACCATAAATGTAGATGTTCGAGTGTATTCACTGTTGCAGTCATCACATTTGGGTTATCCCTGCCAGGGTAGCCCTCGACTGGCCCAAATACCAGAGGCTTAGTATTTCTGTGTTGGTTGCTGTCACTTCAGGACTGACGTCAGGTTGTCAGTAGTATAAAGTAAGGCAGCCAACACCATTACATCAGTTTTTCTTGCCCTAACCTGTCAGGAGCCCCCAAGTGGGAGCCCCACCAGTAGAAAATAAATACCAAAATGTCTCTTGCAAGAATAGAGAAGAAAAAAGAGGGGGAATGGAGGGAGGGAAACCAGGACTGCAACAGTGAATACACTCGAACATCTACATTTATGGTACATGTACACAACTGTACTATGTTCTTCGTGTTTCACTGTTGCAGTCATCACATTTGGGTTGATTCCCAAAGCTGAGGAAAAGGGTGGAGGCAGTCAAAGAGACTAGGGGCTGGCTAGAATGCCCTGCAAGACTGCAGAGGCAAACCCTGTTCTGGATTTCGAGAAGATAGGCAGGTGGTAATGTTTGGTAAAGGTGTGAACAGATGTCCAGGTGGCAGCCTCCAGGATGTCCCTGGTGGGGACTCCTCTGAAGAAAGCTGCAGCGGTGGAGGCTGCTCTGGTGGAGTGAGTCCTGACCCCCTGGGGAATGCTTTCCATGTTGCTTGCAACAGAAATGGATGCAGTGTGCTATCCATTTGGAAATTGTTTGAAGATGGCTTTGCCCTCTGCCCCTGCAGCAAAGCTAACCAGCAGTTGATCAGACTTTCTGAAGGATTTAGTCCTGTCTAGATAGAATCTGAGCTGTCTGTGCACATCCAGAGAGTGCAGGATCCCTTCCCCCTTGTTCTGTGGGTTAGGGAAAAAGGTGGGCAAATGAATGGATAGGTTGAGAGTCATACTGGACACCACTTTGGGCATGAAAGATGGGTTAGTCCTGAGGGAAACCCTGTCAGCATGGAAGATGATGAAGGGTTCCACAGCCATGAATGCTTGTGGCTCAGAGACCCTTCTGGGTGAAGTGATGGCCAGAAGGAAAGCTGTCTTCCAGGAGAAAAATTTAGCTCTGCTGAAGATGCTGGTTCAAAGGAGGGGCAGGGTGAGCTTTTCTAACACAAAGTTAAGGTCCCAAGCTGGGGCTGGGGCTGGTGCTCTTCTGGGTGACCTCAAGTTGCTAGCCCCTCTTAAGAACTGTTTGATCAGAGGGTGTGAGAAAAGGGGCTGCACAGTGTGGAAATGAGCAGAGATAGCAGAGGCATTAATTTTAATAGAGGAAAAAGACAGACCACTGTGTAGCAGGTCAGCTAAGTAATCCAGGATGAGAGGGAGGGAGGGCTGTGCCGTATCGGCTCCCTTACCCTGAATCCAGGTGCAGAACCTTTTCCATTTGTCAGCATAAGATTTCTAGTGCTAGGGCATCTGGCCTCATGTATAACATCTAGAACCCGTTTACTGAGGTTGGCAGATTGATCAGTGGTTAGGGAATAAGCCAAGCTGCCAAACTGAGGGTCTGCAATTGGGGATGCATGAATTCTCCTTCCCTCTGGGTCAGGAGGGTTGGGGTCTGAGTGAGAGGCCATGGTGGCAGTGGGGACAGGCTGTGCAGCAGTGGGTACCAGTGCTGGCGAGGCCAGTCTGGAGCAATAAATGTCCTAGGATTTTCTTCCCTTATTTGGAGCAGTACCCTGGAGATGAGGGTTAGTGGAGGAAAGGCATAGACCAGTAGATTGACCAGGGGAAGGACAGGGCATCCACTTTCCAAGCCATGCAGTGATTCTCCCTGATGCAGAACTTGCTGAGCTGATGGTTGGAGTGAGAGGCAAAGAGGTCGTCCTTCAGGGTGCCCCATTTCTGAGTTATTAGGGTGAAGGTTATTTTGTCTAGCTGCCACTCATGTGAGTACAGAAGATTTCTGCTTAAGTGGTCTGCCAGAGAGTTTAGAGAGCCTGGCAGGAATTGTGCTAACAAGTGGAGTTGCATGGCAGAGGCTGTCTGCCAAAGGGTCACGGCCAGCTTGCATAGAGGGTAGGAATGAGTCCCTCCCTGCTTGTTGATATACCACATCACAGTGGTGTTGTCTGTTTTGATCAGGAGAGCCCCTGGGGAGAGAAGGGGCTTAAAAGCTGTCAAGGAATGCTGGACAGCCATCATCTTTTTGGTTGATGTTTAGATGGATTTGCTGTGGGCTCCATTAGTCCTGTATGCACATGCCATCCAGGTGTGCACCCCAGGCACAGTAGGATGCGTCTGTGGTGAGGGTCTGGGTGGCGGGGGGTGCTGAGAAAGGTAGTCCCTTGTTGTGGGAGCATACTGCTGCCCACCAAAGAAAATCTTTTCTGAGGCAAGGTATCATGGGTATGAGTCTCCAGGTCTTGAGAGTGTTGACAGCAAAGGCTTTTGGGTACCACTGAAGTTTCCTCATATGCAGTCCAGCATATGGAATGCATAGAATGCAAAATGCCATGAACCCCAGAGCTTGCAGGATTTTCCTTGAAGACAACTGGGTTCTGCTGGCTAGTTGAGAGAAGTAGGCTGTCAGGTAAGTTTGCTTTTCTGGTGTAAGGAATACCATCTGGGATGCTGTGTCCAGGCTTGCTCCCAGGAATATAAACCTTTGGGTGGGCAATTGTTTGGATTTCTTTTCGTTGATTGTGTACCCTATGGAGGTTAGTTGGGACATTACAAAGGCCAGATGCTTAAGCAGCTTTTCCTGGCTGTCTGCCTGAATTAGACAGTCTAAATATGGGTAAATCTGGATATTCCTTTGTCTGTAAAAGGCAATGGCCGGAGCCAGACATTTTGTGAAAACTCTGGGAGCAGTAGATAAGCCAAAGGGAAGTGCAGAGATCCTGCTCTGAAACGTAGACATTTCCTGCATGATTACCTGATAGGAATGTGGAGGTAGGCCTCTTTTAGTTCTAGGGTGGCTAGCCAAGCATCCTTGAAGAGCATGGGTAGCAGCTGCTGGAGGGTGAGCATTTTGAATTCTGGTATCACCAGGAAGGTGTTTAGAATGGATAGATCATGGATGGGGTGGCCAGGTGCCTCCTTTTCCGGGTACCAGAAAAAGTCTGGAGTAGAAACCTTGGCCTTTCTGTTCTGCAGGAACATGCTCTATTGCCCTCAAAGACAGCAGGGAAAGGACTTGTATTGTCAGGGTGTAAAAGAAAATTTGTATCCCTGGGACACTATGCTGAGGACCCAGTGGTCGTTGGTAATGGTGACCCAGGTGCTTGCGTCAAAGGAGAGTTTTCCTCCTAGGGGTAAGTGAAGGTGGGCAGAGAGAGGGGGTGGGGGAGGAGAGTCATTGTGAGTTCTTACCATGAGGGAGTGGCTTAGAATTCCCTGTTTTTGAAATGGAGGAAGTCCACTGTTTAGATCTCTGCATTCCTTATGGCTGCTGTCTGTGGGAGGTCTGCTTCCATGGGGTTTGGGCTGAACTGACCTGGTGCGAGTAGGAAAGGACCAGTGCTTGGAGGGGCAATGCCTGCTGAACCTGGGTGGCTGGACCTGTAAGAAATCGTTGACTGTCTGCATAGATTTTGCTTTTTCTTCCATCTTTTTTAAGACCTCTTCTGCCTTAGTGCCAAATAAGTTGTCTTTGTGCAAGGGTGCATCCAACACTTTAGATTTAACATGGTCTGGCAAGGGCTGTTCCTTAAGCCATGCATGCCTTCTAAGGACTGACCGGTGACTGCTGTCCTGCAAGAAGCTTCTAGGGCATCAAAATCACAGTGCAAGGTGTGTTTAGTTACTTGATTTGCAGAATGCATCAACTCTTGTAACTCTTTAGATTCTGCACAAGCAGGAAAGGAAGGCATTTTTTGTTTGAGGAGTTCCAAGGTATGTTGCTGAAATTTAGGCATATGGAACTGGCAATTTAGTCTTCTGACAGCAAGAGTAGCAGAGGTGCATACTTTTTTACCCCATCTGTCTAGTGCTCGGGAATCCCTATCTGAGGGGGTGGGATTCTTAGCAAAGGTTGCTTTAATTCCTTTAGGCCCTTGAGAAATTACCTCAGGGTCAGCAGTAGGATTTTTAAAAAGAAAGTTGTGAGAGTCAGGGTCTGTACTACCTGTCTGGTTTTCTGGGTGTCAGGAGTCAAAATGGATTCCAGGAAGACATCCTCCATAACATCTAGGAGTGCAGGAATGGCCAGGGGTCTGTGCTGTGGAAGATCTAAGAATTCCGAGTCTCTTTTTAGACTGAGGGTAGTCCTGATATTCCCATTGGAAATGCTCCCTTAAGGTATGAAGGGTCTCCAAAAAGGAAAGGTCCTCTTGGGGGACAGGCTGAAGGAATAGAATCCTCTGCATCAGAATCCTCATAAGCTGAGAGGGGTTGTATGTCTTCATATTCAGATGCATCAACGTCATCAGACTCCTGTTCAGACAAAACTACTGGGGACAGATCTCTTTTTCTTTTGGAATGGGTAGCTTGGCTTCCCCTGATCAGCATGATAAGGTCTTGCGCCATTTTAAGCATTTGAGACTGAGGCAAGAAAGCAGGTGCCCAAGATTGGGTCATCAGTTTCTTGGGTGTGGTTTGCACCCTGGGCCTTAGAAACTCGATAGTTTTTGAAAGAATGGTAGACGCGAAAGTCGTTGGTTTGTGTCAAGAATCGGTAGTGCGAAGTACTTCCTCGGAAGCTGGTGCCTGCTCAGCAGCTCTGGACTCATCCAAGGGAGAGACAACCGCAGGATTCTTAGTTGAAGAAGAGTTTTGCAGCATACCAGCCTCTGAAAGGGTCTCGGTAGTGGCCTGCGAATCCACAGAAGTGGTTATCAGGGGCTGCGAAAGCACCTCATTGAGGACCGGAGAACTCACGACTAGCTTAACAGAAACGTTGTCGGTAGGTTTGGACCTGTGCGGTCTGTCTCTGTCTTTATCATTACGTTTTTTCGGAAGATCTGCTGTTGGAGGGCTTACTGAAGCCATATCGGAATTTGAGGACTGTAAGCAAAAATATCTAGCTACAATAAGGGCCTGACGATGTATAGTTCTGGCATTGAACAAAGCACAAAAGCGACAGCGGGGGACGTCATGGTCTGGGCCTAAGAAGTCTCGGTGTGGTATTTGCTTTCCACAGGCGAGACAATTGTTAACTTTTTCTGACATCGGTTAGTGCAAGAAAAAAAGGATCCCCAACGGGGTACTTAGCTTTAGAAGACTTCAGCTTCAATTCGGAAGATGAAACTCAGGTAGTGGCCTGCTTCTGCTTTGGGCTCCGTGGCAAGAAAGACTGATGTAATGGCATTGGCTGCCTTACTTTATAATACTGATTACCTGATGTTAGTCCTGAAGCGAAAGCAACCGACGCAGAAATACTAAGCCTCTGGTATTCAGGCCGGCCAAGGCCTACCCTGACAGGGATAACCCAAATGTCATGACTGCAACAGTGAAACACTAAGAACATCATCTAACACGTATAATATGAATCACAGGCACATGCACAAAAATATCTTATGGAATATGAATACTGCATGACATAACACATAAATATATAAAAAATAATATACTAAAACATAACAACGAACATCATCATCATCTTCTTTCGGCTGTTCCCGTTAGGGGTCACCACAGCAGATCATCTGTTTCCATTTCTTCCTGTCCTCTGCATCATGCTCTTTCACACCAACCGCCTGCATATCCTCTCTCATCACATCCATCAACCTCATCTTAGGCCTTCCTCTTTTCCTCTTACCTGGCAGCTCCATCCTAAGCATCCTTTTCCCAATATACTCAGCATCCCTCCTCAGCACATGTCCAAACCAACGCAATCTCGCCTCTCTTGCTTTGTCTTCAAACTGTCCAACCTGAGCTGACCCTCTAATACACTGATTCCTAATCCTGTCCATCCAAGTCACACCCAGTGCAAATCTTAACATCTTTAACTCTGCCACATCCAGCTCTGACTCCTGCCTTTTTGTCAATGCCACCGTCTCCAACCTATATAACACAGTTGATCTCACTACCCTCTTGTAGACCTTCCCTTTCACTCTTACTGGTACTCGTCTGTCACAAATCACTCCTGACACTCTTCTCCACCCATTCCACCCTGCCTGTACTCTCTTCTTCACCTCTCTTCCACACTCACCATTACTCTGAACTGCTGATCCCAAGTACTTAAACTCATCCACCTTTGCCAACTCTACTCCCTACATCCTCACCATTCCTCTACCCTCCCTCTCATTTACACACATATATTCTGTTTTAGCCCTGCTGACCTTCATTCCTCTCCTCTCTAAAGCACATCTCCACCTCTCCAAGGTCTCCTCAACCTGGTCCCTCCTCTCACTACATATCACAATGTCATCTGCAAACATCATAGAACATTTCATATTTCCAACAACGAACATAATTTAAAATATATTATCAAAACTACATACATTATTCCAGGGTCTGCATTCATCTCTAATGAACTAGGGGTCTGTCACACAAAAATGGTTTCAATAATAAACCACCATGGAGTTCATGTAACTTAACAGACTGTAACCTAACAATCCATTTGACTTCAGACCTATTTGTTCTGCTTTTATAATCACCTAATCTCAAACTTCTTGCCACAAACTCCAATACTAAAAAAGAAACCAATGTCTCAAACCATAGCTAACAACATGTCTTGCTAAAGCATTGGCCTTCTCTCTTTTATCTATAGCATAAAGATGTTCCCCAACCCTTTCACGTAGTGTGAAGTTCCTATTACCAATGTAAATTGCTGGACACTCAAAGCAATGGGCTAAATAAATCACATTACTACTCCTACAGTCTGCATAATGTGAGGACTTATAACCTCTCAAAATGATAGGGTGAATGAACTTATCATAAGCCGTATAAGAACAAAACTTACGTCTGCATCCAAAAGTGCCCTCTCTCTGAGACTCAACTCTCTACGTTTTATTCTTATAACACAAGAGCTTCTTCAAAGATTCTGGGTGCCTCACTTACTAAATCCCTCAAACCTTTGATCTGCAGTAAGACTATTCTAATTCTTTTTTATCACTTCCCAAATAGCTTTACTATATGAAGAAAATGGAATAACTATTCCATATCCATCAGACTTTGGGGTTTATTAGAAGCTACATCTGATACATTTAGCCTCCTATTAATGAAAAAGGTCTACCCCTTCTATCTGTGTGTCTAACATCTAACAATGGAGCACACTCCTCCAATTTATATCCTCTATTCAAAAAAATCTGTCTCTAACTTTTTTGAGAGCATCCCCTCTCTAGTACTCGTTAGCCTGGAAACCCTAAGGCCTTGCCCCTTGACAACTGTCCTGTAGATATGAGGGGAGTGTGTGCTCAGTCTGTGTAACAAATGATTTTTTCCTACATGCTTTCCTATACATCTCAGTTTTAATACTGCCCTTCTCATTGGTAAACAAAACATCAAGGAATTCCATTTGTGTTTTAGACTATTTCCCAGTGAAATATAAAAAAATCATGGTTGAGTTAATATATACCATAAACTCAGTCAGCCCTGTGTGCCATTCTGAAGCAAAAAAAATAAATATCATCTACAAACCTCTTGTAATAAATGATGTAGTTAGAATATTTCGATTAGACAACATAACAATAACAATGTTAGCATAGGAGTTTGCACATGAGGTGCCCATTGCTACTCCACTCTTTTGTAGATAATAAATGTCATTATAGAGAAACACAGTATTATTCAACACCAACTCTATTAATGTACAAATGAAAGGGATCTTATAGGTCATAAAATTCCCTTTGTGGGTAAAAACTATTTTAACGTACTCAAGTCCACTATCATCAGGAATCTGTGTCCCCCACACCTCCCCTTACTTTATATTCTAACTCCAGGATCGCACTACAGTGGGGTAAAGGCCATATATTACTTTTGACAAATGAGTTTCGACCAAATAAGTTTTCAGTGAACTGGGCTTTCAGTCAAGTGTGCCTAATGAAGTCAGTTTCGACCAAAGTAGATATATATATATATGTTGAATTCATGTATTTTTTTCTTTTACAATTGCATATGTCAACTGCTGTTTTTATGTTATGCTTCTTATGAAAGTTGTCAAATTTATTCTGTTTTTATTTAACTATATGGACCAGCTGAATGGCTCATTCGTATTTATGAGCTTGTTACTTATGACTGACTTAATGACTGGAATGTATTTACAGTGCTTTTGTGTGTTTTACATAGTCTGATGAAACGTCGGAGTTAGGACACAAAAGCACTTACTATTTATTAAATGTTTTTATACCTCAGCTGTGTTTATTTCCTCAATGTTCTTGTTTTGGATAAAAAGTAAAACGTGTTTTTTTTGCAGTGGAAAAGATGATCATTTGATAAATAGTGATAACAGGAAATGTTACATTTGTGGGGAAACAGGTCATGATGCAAAAAAGTGTGAAATGAAATGCATAAATGTAATACAATTTGGCATTTATGGATGGACTGTAATCTAGAAAAGAAGCTTGAAGAAGAAGAAAACAAAAACAAAAGTGTGGACAGTATACAGACAGAAGAAATGGTCTCAATAAAAAGGAAGTAGGAAAGCAAGATCAGAGTAAAAGTATGACAGAGTGAAAAAACTGAAATGGAAGATACAGAAGAAGGTTCTCAAGTGATGAGGAAGATATAAACTGGAAAACAGTTCAACGGTAGGAAAAAATGCAAAAGGAAAAGTAGAGGAGAAAAAGAGAGGGAATGGATAATGCAAGTGAGAAATACTTCTAATTTACTTAATTTCTGGTAAGCTACTACACAGACAATTACAATTTTAGAGTTATTTCTGTAAATGTAAACGGTATTAAAACATAAGATTAGGCATCCTAAATTGGTGGTGTTGAGTGTGATGTTGACAGAATAATACTGGAAGATGTAAGATTTTTGACAAAAGTAGAGACACTACAAACAAACGTTGGGGAGGAGATGCAATATGGATTCTGGGAAAAGAATGTTCTGGCATAGCTGTACTTTGCAGGAAGTTTGTATTGAATATTAACATTGATAATGATGGGAAGATTATCTATTGAAGATCTCAGGTGGCATAATTATTGCACTGTATGCCAATGTTACAAGTAAAGAAAAGGAATTTTTTTCCATCAAATTCTAGATTAATGAATTCAGATCTACTAGCATTGATTTAATTAAATTGGAAACAAGGAACACTGGAAATTGCATGACCTTACCATATGTTTATAATATGTTGTTATTCCCTTATTTTTTGAATTTGAGGCCTTTGTAAAAATTGTACATAGTTTATCAATATTATTTAAATTGCAAATTTTTGTCGTCTTGTTGGAAATCTCAATAAAACAGTTTGAACAAAAAAAAATTCTAGATTATGTATTATTTAATATGAATATAATATTAAGAAGAGATTTTAAGTTATAAAATGTGGCAATTTAAAAGATTTGGAATAATAGACATATAGTTAAAATGTGCATAAGACTGAAATATATTACTTTATTTGATCACAATATCACAAGGACAGCTTTTCAGACCATTCAGCCATATGGATATTGATACAGGAAAATAAGGACTGGGAAAAGGGATAAAAAGAATAAATGAGAAATTATGGGATGAAAATGAAAAGAAAGTAAGTAAACAGTTACGGAAAGATCACATTTCTACTACAGTGTGTTATAAAAAAACTGGCCCAAGTGGCGGCTAGTTTTTAAAGAAAAATATAAAAAATGTTTTAGAACAGTGGTCAGTTGTAAGAAATGTGGAAAAAATCTAAAGCAATGTGTATAGATGCTTTAAAGGATTTGGAAAGGAATGATAGAGAATATTATGTGACCGAATGGAGAACTTGTGAAAAGAATGAAGAGAAAATTAAAGAATTATTATTTAAGCAGAGATATTACTTACAAGGTAAAAGACAACAGGTATCACCTATTTGGGTAGCATTTTTAACACAGCATACTAGTATAATGAGAGAAATAAAAGACGACAAAGAAGAATTAAGAAGATCTCAGGAACAAATTACGAATATTGTAATAAATTATGTTAAAAAATCTTTCAAGATAGAAAATACAAAAAGAACGGCATGCTAAAAATTTATCTGAACAAGAAAATAAAGACTTGGAAAGGAGATTTCCTTATATGAATTAAATAAGGTACTTGGACAAGTTAATTTACAGCTGGTTTCAGGATCAGATGGAATAGGATACACATTTTATAAGAATTTTACAGACTGGCAGAATATTAAAAGGTATTAATGAATGGTTAAATGAAGGTTTTATGTCTAAAGATTTATGTAGTGATATGTCTAAATTCGTATGGAAAAAAGAAAGACAAAAATAAAGATGAAAATGGAGTCCTATAGCACTAAACATTACAGATAAGATTTTTATGAAAATAATTCAGAAGAAAATAAAAAGTTAAATGAAACATATTATGGAGGATAGTTGAGATAGTTTAAAGGGAAAAGGATGTCAGGAATTGTTATTAACAGCAAGGGAAATTAAGGATATTATAAACAAGACTGAAGCTACAAGTTCATGATGGGAGAGTTACATAAAGCATTTGATGTAGTGTAACATGAACGTTTGTCGACAATTATGGAAGAGTATAACATTAGTGAGAAAATTAAGAACACATTTTTATTTACAGGACAGCAAACTAAGAATTTTAGTTAATGGATGGCTAAGCAAAGAAATAGATACAAGGAATGGCATACATCAGGGATGTCCTAAAATTAGCATATTTTGCAATAGCTATTAATGTATTACTTAGATATGTAGATCTGCATATGAAAGGTGCTACTTATATTACAAATGAAGAGATAAAAATTAGTTATGTTTACTTATGCAGATATTACATTAATTATGAGAAACAAAGTATAGATGAAAGAAGCGTTATGTTATGTACATTAATGTTTAAACATGACAGGCATGACTTTAAAGAAGAAAGTAAAGAAAGTACAGTCTTGTACCTACCATAAATGTAGATGTCCGATAGGTATGCATCTGCAGTCATAACATATGGGTTGTCCTGCCTCAGGCAGCCCCTCGGTTGGCCGGATTCCAAAGTCTGGGTCTGGCCTCAGCTGATGTCGCACTTTCCCCGACGTCAGAGCGTCTGGGGTATAAAAGCATCAGCCGACACCATTTTCCTCAGTTTTTCTTGCTGCGCGGTACCCGAAGCAGAAGCTGTTCGCAAGTGCCGGTCGGTCACATCCAGAGATTTCAGCTACCGAAGACTTCAAAAAAAGCTAAGTATCCCGTTGGGGACTCTTTCTTGCCTCAGCCGATGTCAGACAAAGTAAATAATTGTTTAACTTGTGGGAAACAAATACCTCATAAGGATTTCATTCTTACTGCCTTCCTTGCTTAGGCCCAGACCACGACGTATCGGCCTGTTTAGCCTGTGCCTCCTTCAACCGACGAACTCTTAGACGTTGGTCGGAGTTTGCAGAGGAATTTTTTGGAGCCGCTTTTGCTTATAAGATGACTTCGCATATGGCCAAAAAACGCAAGGAAAAGGACCGACACTCGCGGCCCGCGGTTTCGGCTGAAACCGCGGCTAGGCCTACCGCGAGTGTCTCGGTTTCGGCCAAAACCGAGTCCTCAATGATTCCTTCTTCTGAAACCATACTTCCGACTGCCGAGGCCCGAGAGGCCCCGGCTGAGTCGGCTTCTGAACTACCTACCGAAGCTAGTGTTCAGGATTTGTCCGACACCATACCTTTGGACCTAAGCAAGGAAGGCAGTAAGAATGGAAATCCTTATGAGGTATTTGTTTCCCACAAGTTAAACAATTATTTACTTTGTCTGACATCGGCTGAGGCAAGAAAGAGTCCCCAACGGGGTACTTAGCTTTTTTCGAAGTCTTCGGTAGCTGAAATCTCTGGATGTGACCGACCGGCACTGGCGAACAGCTTCTGCTTCGGGTACCGCGCGGCAAGAAAGACTGAGGAAAATGGCGTCGGCTGATGCTTTTATACCCCAGACGCTCTGACGTCGGGGAAAGTGCGACATCAGCCGAGGCCAGACCCAGACTTTGGAATCCGGCCGACCGAGGGGCTGCCTGAGGCAGGACAACCCATATGTTATGACTGCAGATGCATCCTTGAAGGACATCTGGGGGATACAGTAAAAAAATGAGGAGTGCTTTTCTGATAAAATTATGTTAGGAGTAAGGCTTGTGGGTAAAAGATTAAGTAGGGAACAATGAAACAGGATAAAAGATGAAATAAAGGAGCTTTTCTGTTTTGGAAAACATACAAGCTCTCAATTAACATAATGGCTTACTTGATTAATCCAGTTATAGTTACACTGCGAACAACTGCATATTTAGCTAGAGTCTATATGTTGCCAATAATCAATGAAAACGAAATACTACAAGCAATTTTTTTCTTTTACATGAGGTTTGAGATTTAATCCAGTGAAGAGAGGAGATTTGTACATGAATAAGGAAGATGGAGGTTTAGTATTAATAAACTCAGTTTTTATGCGGTTTCTTTGAATTTGTATAAGGTTTTCTTTTGGATAAATGATAAAAATGAGAAATTAGTAGTAAATTTACTCAAGTACAAACATGAGCAGCACTAGGATATGTAAAAAAAAAAAAATTAAAACGTCAAAAATAATGTATAAATGAAGAAATGAGATGTTATCAAAAAATAATTTTATGGAAAAAAAAATTGATGAGATAAAAACATGAGAGGAAAGTATGGTATAAACATATGATACAATATTATTATTTTAATCCTTTAGCTAAGCTAGCAAATTAAATAGTTAAAACTTATAAAAGTAAGAAAAACGTGGTTTAATAAGCAAGTAGATTGTCATGATTTTTATGGATGTCAGTAATTAATAAATAACCAATAAAATTAAGTATGTTGTACAATAATGACATGAATGGAAAATTGTACAGTGTACAAACTGTACACATGTAAACAGTACTGTAAAGTTTTAAATAAAGAACCCCTACTCTTTTTGATAGGAAGGATGTGAAATTTACAGCAGGTGACATTAGTAAGGATTTGATAGAGTAGGACATGATTCTTTGTGGGACATTATGGAGAAGTATGGAATAGGTAAGAGAATTAAGAGAGTGTGTACACAATTATATCAAAATAATACAGTGAAAGTGTTAGTGAATGGGTGGCTAAGTAAATAAATATGCATGAAGTGTAATACAAGACAAGGATGACCCATGAGTGGACTACTGTTTGCAATCAATGAATGCGATAGGGAGTGAGGTAGCTTACAAAATGAAAGATGCAAGATATGTGATGCAAAAGGAGGTGGTGATTTCAGTAGTTTTAACATATGCAGATGACATAGTTGTACTTGCTAAGAATAAAGAATGGCTGAGGAATGTTTGGTTTGTCTGAATGAATGTTTAAAGGAAATGAGAATGACCCTTAACAAAGATAAAAAGTAAGGGCTTGGGTGACGTGGTGAAAACGAGGGGGTGTACTTTTTAACGAACAAAATGTCTTTGCCATGAATAAAATTTGGGAAAAATGGTGTAGTTATGATGCAATAGGACAATTTGATAAAATAAATTCAAGAAATATGTCTCTTTTTTGATGAGATATAGGGTAGCATTCATAGGTAGGTACTAGGATATCGGCCCTAGGGCCTATACAAGCCTAGCCAAAAAATGTACCCTGGCTTTCGCCACCCAAGAAAATTATTTTCCTGTGCCCCTGTCGAGCAGAGCCACAGAAGTGATCCCCGGGGTGAATTTCCCATTTCCTATCCAATCATCAAGATTTTTCTTGAAGAGTGCTAATGAGGAGCTCTATTTGACATAGATAGGTAGTCTGTTCCAGAGTATGGGAAGTCTCTGGGACAGGAATCTATCCCTCCAGCATGTTCTGTTTACTGTGGTGACAAGGTTAAGGTCCCTAGAGCGTGTAGCTCGGAGGGATTGGGATTTCTTTAAGTGGAGTATGTCCAACAGCTCTGGGTTTGACATAGCTTTGTATGGTAGGCAGAGATCACCCCTGAGTAGGCGATATGCAATGGAGTAAAGCTGTAGTTTTTTGAGACAGTCTGCATAGGGCATATGTTTGAGGCCAGTAATCCTCTTTGTGAGGTATTTCTGTGGTCTTTCCAGTTGTTGTAGATGTCTTGTGAGGTACATACCAAAAGGGGCGTTGTACTCTATAATGGGTCTAATGAGTGATGAGTAGAAGGGAACAATGACCTCTTTTTTCTGGATGAGAAACCTTTTGCGATGAGGTGTGCCACATAGAAGGATTTCCTGACTACTGTGGCAATTTGATTCTCAAAGGAGAGACTACTGTCCACCTGTGTCCCAAGGTCTCTTATCACACTTTCAGTGTTAAGTAGACTACCGCCTATGTGGTAGTTCATGGGTACAGAGTTTTTACCAAAGGGGATGACAATACACTTTTTGGCATTGAGCTTCAGGCCATGGCTTTGACACCAGGTATCTGTCTCATTGAGGCCCTTTTGTAGTTTGTCCACATCGTTAGGACTTTCGATTATGGCTCCTAGTTTGCAGTCATCTGCAAACTTTGTTAGCCAAAGACCTTCTGTGTTGGCCTGCACTTCAGAGAAGTAGATACCAAACAGGAGAGGACCCAGGACTGAACCCTGTGGTACTCCACTTGTCACTGGTCTGATGTTGGATTTGGAATCCGCTACCTTCACAGTGTGGTTTCTGTCCATGAGCCAGTTGGCAACCCATCTTGTGACATAGGGATTCATACCTAGTTTAGTGAGGTTATCTATAATTCCAGAGTGGGGGATGGTGTCGAAAGCCTTGGCGAGATCTAGATAAGCTATGTGAACCATTTTACCCTGATCTATGGCTTTGGTGACTGCTTCAAAGAAGTCAATCAGGTTTAGGAGACATGATCTGCCTTTTACAAATTCAAACTGTGTAGGGTCCAGAGTTTGGAGATTACCAATGTCTTTGTTTATGAGTTCCATGATGATACGTTCCATGGCCTTGCAGACCAGGCTCATCAGGCTAATGGGGCGGTAGTTCCCGGGGTCCGTCGTGGCTCCCCCTTTGTGGAGTGGGATAACTGTCGCAGTGCGCCATTCAGTGGGTACAAAGCCTGAGGTGAGGCTATGATTGAACATGGTACTTAGGTAGGGTGCCAGTTCAGGAAAAAAGGTTTATCTGGGGAATTCTGTATTAATGGGAAAACAGCATATATGTTTATATAAGCCCATAAAAATACGAACAGGCAATTGTGCAACTGGTGTTATCTTTCATATGGGGTTCCAGTGAAAAGAGGTGTGCTGTACATGACTAAAGATGGAGGAGGATTGGAGTAATAAATCCAGCCATTTATTCTGCTTCTTTAAACTTGTACAGAGTATTAAAGTAGATAAAGTAAATGAGAAATTAATAACGACAATGTTTACATGCAAGTACAAAAAGTTATGAGAGATGATGAGAATAAGAAAGAGAAAAAGAATAAGTTACAGAAGAAATTAAAAATAATCAAGAAAATACAATAAAGAAAAAACTGATGATATAGAAAAAGATAAAAGGATGTGATATAATGTGATAAAAGAATATTATGCAAATCCATGGGAATATTTACCAGAAGAAGTGATTTAAGCCATTAATGTAAGGAAAGATCTCAGAGTGTCAGGATTTCCTATGAAAACTGGTAATAAATATGTTGCCAGTAAAGGGGAATATGCCATAAAGAAGAAAGGTGAAACAGTGTGTTTACTTTGTGGGAAGGAAGCGACAAAAGATCATTCTCTTTTGAAATGCTAAACAGTGGTGAAACTCTGGAAAATGTGTAAACAAATATTTTTTGAGAATACTAATGACAAAAACTATAGATACAAAGATGATTACATATAATTATAAGAACAATAAACAAAAAATATGGGAGAAGGGTAGATTATTTTATGCAATATGGGTTATCTGGCTTGAAAGACTGAATGAAATTTTGTTTAACGATAAATGGATTTTGGCAAACATTTTGAAATATTAATGCATAAAAAGTAAAGGAAGCAACAGACCACGGCTGCAGAAAATGCAAAATAGTTTAATCCATAACGAACATAGAATGGTGAGCACTTTCGTGGGCCAAGCCATTTCATTAGACCACGAAAGCGCTCACCATTCTATGTTCGTTGTGGATTAAACTATTTTGCATTTTCTACAGCCGTGGTCTGTTGCTTCCTTTACTTTTTATGCATTTGGATTATTTCTTGGAAATACAGTTTACCAGCATCACCTGTTTTGTACTTATTTTGAAATATTAGACTATGGTTGTGGAAGAAGGGGGTCAATTATAGCAGAATAACAATGAGGAGGTTATAAAAAATGATAAACAGTGAAAAAAAATAGAAACGTGTATATGCTGTATGTGCCTATAAATATGTACATTTTGTAAATGCTTTTTATCTTGTTTTGAATAAAAGACAGATATTCTCTGAAAGGTGCCATGGGATCTTTTACATTCACCTGACCTAACACCAACTCAAGCAGATGGGGCCTCAGTTTAATGTGTCATCCAAAGGAAAGCACATTCAGGAGTGTAGTATCCCCTTATGTTGCACTGCAGTTGTTGTTGTTGTTGTGTCTTTTGGCTTTTCCCGGGGGTCTCCACAGCAGAACTCTGGTCCGCTAATGACTGGCAGTAGATTTTTACGTGCCGAGTTGCCAGCCCTGATGCACAACCTTCAATGAAAGTACGCCCATTCACACACGTCTCCACACAGAAGACACTTTAGCTGAGAATCGAACAGGACAACGTCTTACTGTGAGGCAACAACGCTTCCGCAGCACCACCATCGCAGTCTTATGTTGCTCTGCAGTGTGAGCAATAAATCTGTCTGGAGTAGGAATAGAACCCACAGCCTTCTGCACCAAAAGAAAGTGTGAAACCTGTTGTGCCACTGACACTATCAAACCTTGCAGCAACATATGCATTATAGAAAGGTACAACACACATCCAATATCTATTTCAGATCATGCACCAATAAAAACTAAGAAAAATGCAGAGTAATGAAGTAAAACTAACACACTACCATCTAGACATGTTAAAAAGAAAAGAATTTAAGGAATGGGTAGTGGAAATTATTTGAGAGTTATTAGGAAAGATAGTAATTTCTTCAGAAGTGATCGCTAGCAAGTGGGATAAAATGGAGTGTAAGCACAAAGTAAAATAAAACAGAAAGAGATATCATTAAAAATTAATAGGAAATATTTGGAGGGGTTGACAATGGTTAAAGTGGGGAATCTCACAAAAAAAAAAAAAAGAAGAGGGGCAGCTGCAGAATGCTACACAGAAAATAAAGGAGCATTTGGATAACATACAGGAGTTTAGAAATATTCCGATTAAGTAACTATCTTTTGATAACTCCAGAACAGAAAAAAATTTAGTAGAATGACTTGGGCAACAAAGTAGAAAGGGTTGTCGCCAAACTGAGGGAGTCTAGGAAAATAACCAAAGATCCTACAGAAATATTAGAGATTTCAGAAATGTAATGAAAATCTGTATAAAGCAGAGGAATGTGGAAGCCAAGAAAAAGCACAAACATAAATATTTACATAAGTCTTTATTATTCCAGTGGAAGATAAAAAAAAACAATAGTTAAGATAGGAGGAGACAAGATAAAATGGTGATGTAGAATTAACCTGCAGAGAAATCTCCAGGAAAGGATGGTATTCCTGTGGAAGTATGGAATTCAAAAGGGACGAAAGTGATAAAAAGCTGGAAGATTTTGTTTAATGCTATTTTAAAAGGAGAGGAAGCAAAAACATCTTGGAAGAAATCTGTGGTACTAGGTAATGATGCCAAACAAATAAAAATATAAACAGTCTGTACCATCACAGAAACACAAGTCTCTGTTCATAGCACAATTAAAATACCATGCTTGTTTTCTAAGGTGAAGCTTATTGAAATAAAACAATTCTCCCAGAAAAAAAAAACACAAAAAGTATCAACTGTCTTTTCAAACAACATTCCAAAACCATTTATAATATAGCATACTGATTTAACAAGCCCGGCACAGAAAATGCTCCATTCCTCTTGAATCACAGGATCAAACACTGAAACAACTTGACAAAGTTCCTATGGAATCTGCCTCTCTCTCATTTTTGTGGCATTCTTCCTCTTGCTGCATGCTGATCAGCATCCTCCCAACCAATCAATCCATTTCTTCTACTGTCACTGGAAGGTGAGGGGCGGCTCGGAGGGCATCATTAAGGCAGCCAACAGGAGTGGTTTGAATGTTGAGCTTTTGGTACCCTAACCCCACTGGAAATGTCTCAAAGCTTCAGGGCATGCCTGCAAGGGCATCTAATTTGCTTCTTCAGGTGACCTAACCCCTTCAAGGTTGCCCGGTCTCTCTACCTCAAAATCAGCACTCAGATGGGATCTCCAATCTCTACTGGAGATTCTATAGCCAAAACAAGCACAAGTTACTACCCATCCCCCTTGAGAAGTGGCAAGTCAGTAAAGCTATATTACTCTTATTTTCTGCAATGTCAGCTCCAACAGCCACCCAAAGCTATTATTCAAATTCTGATTTCCTGGGTTGTAGCCAGGTGTTTAACCCTTTACTCCATTTAAGCGGGTCAGAGCTGTCTATGACGGAGCACACCATCCTGGCTCTCTTACTGAAAATGGGACTCGGCACCCCAGTTTGCAAGTCCAGAGGTACCATCTCTGCTTTGCACATAACACTGAAAAGGCACATTAACCATGACACTACAACAACATACAAAACCTTTAGCATTTCTGATGAGATGTCACTCATTCCCGAAGTCTTGCCACTGCAGAGCTGTTTAATCACCATACTGACCTCATCTAAAGAAACAGATCCTGGCTCATTACTTGCTTTCAGCAATGCCTCCACAGAGGAGATCATGTTCACTGAATTCAGGAATATCACACCCTTCTAAAAACACTCATAGTTGAGGTCACCGCTTCTCCTCTCCTGCTGAAAATCTTGAGCAATGTCCTGTGTACCTCATCCAAAGTCAACAGATGGTTTTCCCAAAATTCTTTGAGGCCATCTGAAAGCAATTTTTCCATGGCCTCTTACAAACTCCTCCAAAAGCTAAGAATGAACTTCAGCAGCTGCCACAGCTATTGCCTTTCTAGCTTGCCGGTACTTATTTGTCGGAATGAGAGAGGCCCTGTTAACATGCACAGAATGTTTCTTTCTTTAACCTTATTTGTCGGAATGAGAGAGGCCCTGTTAACATGCACAGAATGTTTCTTTCTTTAACCTTATTTGTCGGAATGAGAGAGGCCCTGTTAACATGCACAGAATGTTTCTTTCTTTAACTTGATAGCTTCCCTCAATGCTGGATTCCACCAGCTGGAACTAGGGTTACAGGTAGAACCTGGGAAACTCTTGCAACTTTGTAAACACAATGGAAAATTTTATTGAATAAGTTTGCTTTCCAGGCATTAAAGAATGTATGTATTTTAAATATGTTTTACAAGAAAAAAGATAAAATACTGACACATTGTTTTATGTCTGTACTAGGTCATGCGTTAAAGTCACAACTCTCGTGTGATGAATTCTCTTTTATGACACGGGAGGTAGCTGACATCCTTCTGAGTTGGGAACTGCTGGCTGAAGGTTTACTGTGTCTGTTATTCTAAGTGTCTTTGTTCTGGTTGGGCTCCAAACCAGTTATTTTACTTTAAGAAGGTTTGTGGTCTACACTCTTGTGGGAGGACAGGGTAGCCTCCACCCTTCTGAACTGGGAATTGCTGGTGAAGGGTTATTGTGCCTGTTATATTGTACCTGTTATTCTAAGTGCCACTGTTCTGACTTAAGCACTTGGACTCCAAACCAGCTATTCTATATTAGGAAGGTTTGTGGTGTACACTATTGCAGCATTACTGTCTAAACAGGTTTTTTTTTTTTTTTTTTGTGGTGCTGCGGTAGCGTTGTCACCTCACAGTAAGACGTTGCCCGTTCGATTCTCAGTTAGAGCGTCTTCTGTGTGTCGACATGCCGTGAATGGGCGTTCCTTCGTTGAAGGTTGGGCATTAGGCCTGGCAAGCCAGCACGTAAAAATCTACTGCCAATCATTAGCGGACCGGAGTTCCGCTGTGGAGACCCCTAACCGGGAAAAGCCAAAAGACACAAACAAACAAACTGCAAGAGCATCTAGTCTGCACATAGCTGAGCATTGCACATCAAGTTCCTTGTCTTATTGACCTATTTACTATTTAAATTTCCCTCACTCCTCCCCAGTAGATCAGTAGCTATGGATATGTACTTCCCGACTCTCTCTGTGGCCAATCTGGTACAGATAGGTATTCTGAAGCATTGTAGCAAGTGCCATATGTACACTGACGGCCCACTTATTCTTAATAAAACAGATAAAGTATGTGAGAGGTGTAAATACACTTTAATGCAGGAGGCAAAACCCTCTTATACAATTAAAACTAATCCTATATAGGTTGTCAGTAATACTTGTACCATGCCTATTGCACAGGGTGTAGACCCTACATATAAAACTACTTTTGCTGAAGCATTTACAGGTAACCTTCCTAAAACACTAAGACCTCCTTTACAGTACAATCAAATAAAAGGTCCTCAGCCATCATGTAAACACTCTAATAAAACACCACACATAGCCACACATACTAACACTGTATCCAATGCCTCTACTGCTAAGCCCTTAAGGCAAACCAGTGCACAGACAAATTTCACAGTCATTGGTGATTATATAGTGAGGCATGCTGATGTCCCCCCTCACCAGACTGAGCAAGCAGAGAGAGTTACGGATAGCTGCCTTTCTGGAGCTAGGATTCGTCAAGTCACACAGACAATCAGGTCACTGAAAGCACAGTTGTGCAAAATCATACCTTAACAGCAGATGTCCTTCTCTTCACCGTTATCTTATTGACCTTTTCAACTCCCTGCCAAGGGCAGCCCAACTGCTAGCCAGTACACCAAAGCCTTAGGTTTTTATAGACACTGTATGTCACATGTATGCTCCCTGCTCAAGGTGCAGGGCATTAAAGTGATGTATGGATGTACAAACCTCAGAAGTGAACAGCCTCAGGAGAAAAAAAGCAGTCTCAGGCAGGAGGAGGAGCATGTGCAGCCAGAAGGAGAAAAGGAAGAGGGTAGAGCAGAAGTGGAGGAAGGAGGGAGTGAATACTGCAACAGTGAAGAAGAAGGGCATCTACTATTATGGCAAGACTTTACACAACTGTACTATGTCCTTCCATATCATGGTTGCAATATTCTTTACTAAAGGCAGAATACAAAACCTCAAGAGGAAACCTGAGAGGAGGAAGGCCCAGAAAAGCCCTCAAGAAACCATGCTGGATAGCTCTGGCAAAGCCAATTCTTGCTCTGGAAATGACATCCAATTTGTAATGCTTAGTAAAGGTAAGGACAGAGGTCCAAGTAGCAGCCTCAAGGATGGAAGTGGCATACAAACCTTTGAAAAAACACCAGAGGAAGCCACGGCCCTGGCAGAATGAGTCCTTACAGAAGCAGAAAGGCTTTCCCATGAAAAGTAATAAAAAGAAATAGTCTTTGAGATCCATGATCCATGAAAAAGAAGTTATGTACTTACCATAAAGTACAGTTTTGTACCTACCATAAATGTAGATGTTCGAGTGCTAATACAGCTGCAGTAATCACAGATGGGTTCTCTGCCGTCAGGCGGGTCCTCGGTCGGCCGAATTCCAAAGTCTAGGTCCGGCGTTGGTTGCTGTCGCTTTCCTTCCTGACATCAGTGAGGCAGGAGTATATAAGACACAGCCGACGCCATTTTCTTCAGTCTTTCTTGCCCCAGATGTCAGGTGCCCCCAATAGGAAGGCGATACATAAATTATATTTATATACACGCAATGCATTTTAATCAAAAATCAGTAGTTGCAAGCAAATATACCATAGAAGGATAACCCAATCATGTTGTATAAAGAGGGGTTAGGCCCTAGGCCTTTACCAAGAGGGGAAGGAGGGAGGGAAAACTGTACTGCAGCTGTATTAGCACTCGAACATCTACATTTATGGTAGGTACAAAACTGTATACTATGTTCATAGTGCATACAGCTGCAGTAATCACAGAGGGGTAGAATCCCAAAGCTACGCACAGGGTGGTAGGCACTAGGTGGAACTGGGATGAGCCAGAATGCCCTGCAACACAGCAGTGGCAAAGCCTGCTCTAGTTTTGGAATATAAAGGCAGGTGGTAGTGTTTTGTGAAGGTATGCACAGAACTCCAAGTGGCTGCCTCCAAAATATCTTTGGTAGGAACTCCTCTAAGGAAGGCTGTAGAGGTAGCTGTGGCCCTGGTGGAGTGAGATCTGATGCCTGTAGGGACAGATTTTCCATGATAGGAGTAACAAAACCGTATGCAGTGGCCTATCCATTTTGAAATTGTCTGTTTGGTAACTGGCTTCCCTTCAGCTCCTACAGCATAGGACACAAAAAGTTGTTCTGATTTCCTGAAAGGCTTTGTTCTGTCCAAATAATAACGTAGCTGTCTATGGATGTCTAAGGAGTGTAGCAGCCTTTCCCCTTTGTTTTGAGGATTGGGGTAAAAGGTAGGTAAGTGTATGGCTCGATTTAAAGCTACCCTGGACACCACTTTAGGCATAAAAGACAGGTTGGTTCGAAGGGAAACCCTGTCCTGATGGAAGATGAGAAAGGGCTGCACAGCCATGAGGGCTTGTAGTTCCGAAACCCTACGAGCTGAGGTAATGGCCAGAAGAAAAGCTGTTTTCCAGGACAAATATTGCAAATCTGTTGAGGCAGCTGGTTCAAAGGGAGGCAATGTTAATTTTTCTAGAATGTAATAAAGATCCCAGGCTGGCACTGGTTGTTTCCTTGGTGGTCTTATATTCTTAGCCCCTCTGAGGAACTGTCTTAAGAGTGGGTGAGAGAATACGGGTGGATCCGTGTTGAATTCTGCAGAAATGGCTGAGGCATGGATTTTTATGGAGGAAAATGAAAGTCCACTGTTCAGCAGCTCAGCTAGATACTGTAATACCTGAGGCAAATTCAGTTTTCTAGGGTCCTGGCCTTTTTTCTCATTCCAAGAACAAAACCGTTTCCATTTTATGGAGTAAGCCTTTCTAGTAGATGGCCTTCTGGCCTCCAAAATGACATCCTGCACCTCTTTGGGGAGTAGGGTCTGTTGTGGTGTTAAGGAATTTTCCATGCAGCGAGATTGAGTGTTTTCAGCTGACTGTGAAGAGTTTTGTAGCTGTGCTGAGTCAGCAGAAGAGGCATTAGAGGTAGGGGCCAGGGAGGAGTATGTGTTAGGCTCCTCAGGAGTGGGTACCAGTGTTGTCTTGGCCAGTCTGGAGCAATCAGTATCATCTTCGGTCTGTCTGCTCTTGCTTTCAAGAGCACCTTGGGCAGAAGAGGCAGAGGTGGGAAAGCGTAAACTGTCCATGCTGTCCAACTGAATGAAAGGGCGTCCACTCTCCAGGCCTTTGGATGAAAGGTCCTTGAACAAAACTTTTCCAATTGATGATTCCTGTGGGAGGCGAAGAGATCTATGTCTGGCCTCCCCCACGCTTGGATTATCTTTGTAAATACTTGAGGATGTACCTTCCATTCGTGTGGATCTGTCAAATTTCTGCTTAGATTGTCTGCCATCGTGTTTTCCAAGCCTGGCAAGTACTGTGCTTGAAGTTCGATTTGCCATTCCAGAGCCAAGTTCCAAAGTGTCATGGCTAGTCTGCACAGGGGGTATGAATGTGTTCCTCCTTGTTTATGTACCACATTACTGTGGTGTTGTCTGTTCTTATCAATAATTGTCCTGGATGCAGGAGGTCCTTGAAAGCTGTAATTGCATTTATCACTGCTAGCATTTCTTTTTGACTGATGTGAAGGTGCTTTTCCCTTTGGGACCATTTGCCCTGAATGCACCTGTCTGTCATGTGCGCCCCCCCAGGCGTTACCTGAGGCGTCTGTTGTGATGACTTGATTTGCTTGAGGCTTGCAGAATGGGAGACCTGTGTTTGTTTGACATGCTTGGGCCCACCATAGAAATTCCTTTTGCAAACATGGAATTATTGGTATTATTGTTTCCAAACTGTGGCTGTGTTGAGACCATAGGTTTTTTAGGTACCATTGAAATTTCCTCATATGCAACTTTGCACATGGGATTAAAAGAATGCAAGATGCCATGAAGCCCAGAGCCTGCAGGATTTTCCTTGCAGTAAGCCTGGTACAATTTGCTAGTGCTTTGAAGTACTGAGTTAGTTGCCCCTGTTTTTCTGGCATAAGATAGGCCATCTGGGTGTTTGTGTCCAAGATGACACCCAGGAAAGTTATTTTCTGAGATGATGTTAGCCTGGATTTCTCTTTGTTGATTGTGTATCCCAGATAATTCAGTAACCGTGTTGCATAAGCCAGATGTTCCAGAAGTATGTGCTTGCTGTCCGCTTGGATCAGGCAGTCATCCAAATAAGGGTAAATTTGTATCCCTTGAAGTCTGCAGTAGGCAATTACTGATGCCAGGCATTTCGTGAATACTCTGGGCGCAGTAGATAAGCCAAAGGGCAATGCAGAGAATTGATAGTGGATTGAACCTGCAAGAAATCTGAGGTATCTTCTGCAGCTTTGTCTGATTGGGACATGCAGGTATGCCTCCTTGAGGTCCAATGTTACCAGCCAAAACTCCTTGCCCAGCATGGGAAGAAGCTGCTGTAATGTGAGCATCTTGAATTTTGGTACGAGTAAGAATGTGTTTGGGATGGATAAGTCCAAAATGCGTCTCCAGTCGGTTCCTTTCCTTGGTACCAGAAATAGCCTGGAATAAAAACCTTGACCTTGTTCGTGAGTAGGTACCTCTTGAATAGCTTTCATGTCTATGAGCTTTGAAATTAGAAGTTATGTACTTACCATAACGTTCCATCTGAGTAGGTGGATTCATTTGTCTGCAACCTGTGGGTTATGGATCCGATATCGGATCCGAACCGGCATGGTTATCCAGCTATGGATCCGAGCTCTTAGCTCCTCCCCTCACCCATAATGCCCTGCTCTCCCTACATGACCTCAGATCGAGTTTGCCCTGAATCAAAATACCCTGGAAAGGGTAAGACGTAATATGCAGGAAACTGACAAGGCCAGGGGGATAGGAGGGCGGGATGGTTGCAGACAAATGAATCCACCTACTCAGATGGAACGTTATGGTAAGTACATAACTTCTAAATCTGAAGTAGGAGATTCATTTGTCTGCAACCTGTGGGACAGAGTCCCCAGCTACCTGAATCTTGGGCGGCCGTCATGGAAGGATATTCGGGAGCACCGCGGAGCCAAAGGATGCTCTACCTCTAGATGTGATATCCAGCTTGTAATGAGAAATAAAGGTATGAGATGAAGCCCAAGTGGCTGCTGAACAAATGTCATCCAGAGGAATCCTAGCCTTAAAGGCCGCTGAGGTAGAAACTGACCGGGTCGAATGGGCATGGACTCCCTCCGGTGCGGGCCTCCCAGAAGCTTGATAAGCTAAAAGAATGCATTGCGAAATCCAGCGTGACAAGGAGACTTTGGAAATTGGCTTACCCAGATTGAATTTGGCAAAGGAAATGAACAACTGGTCGGATTGCCTATGACCAGCTGTCCTGTTAAGATAAAAACGAAGCTGCCTGTGAACATCCAAGGAATGCAGCTTGTATTCACCCTTGTTTTGATATTTAGGAAAGAAAACAGGGAGGTTAATGGACTGATTAATGTTTGCTTCTGAAGCTACCTTAAGAAGAAAGGAGGGATTGTTGGTCCTGAGGTATACGCGGTCCGGATGGAAGACCAAGTAAGGAGGCTTTATGGATAAGGCTTGAAGTTCCGAAACTCTTTTGGCCGAAGTAATGGCTACTAAAAAAGCAGTCTTGAGGGATAAAAATTTAAGATCTACTGTGGCCGCAGGTTCGAAGGGGGGAGCGGTCAAGGCCTGAAGAACCAAAGAAAGATCCCATGGAGGAACCGCTTGTTTGATAGGGGGTCTAAGGAGAAAGGTGCCTTTTAGGAAGATTTTACACAATTTGGCAGACATAAGTGGTCCAGAGTCATGACCAACATGATAATGAGAAATGGCCGCGAGCTGCACTTTGACCGTGGAACTACTGGCACCATCATTAAAAAGAGTGGTTAGGAAGTCTAGCACCAGAGGAAGGGGAACGGTGAAGGGATCTAGACCTTGCCGCTCCGCCCAAATGGAGAATCGTTTCCATTTACTGCGGTAAACTTTCCTGGTAGATGGTTTATGAGCCGCTACCAGGATGGCCTTAACGGGGGACGAGATACCGGGAGTCCTAATTAGGAGTGGAACTGGAGCAGCCAAGCAGTCAGCTTCAGGTTGTCCAGATTCGGAGTTGGTAGGTTCGATGGGTGCGATATCAGCTCCGGAATGGGATCTAGAATCCAAGGTGGATTCACCGAGTGAGACCTTAGGTAAGGAAACCAGATCTGTTGAGGCCAGAATGGGGCAATGAGGATCATTCTGCACCCCAACCGAGAGGCTTTCTGAAGAACTTGGAGCATCAGAGGCAAAGGGGGGTAAGCGTAAAGAAGACCGGGAGGCCAAGCATGCACCAGAGCATCTCTCGGGGAATCCCCTGGAGGAGGGATTAGAGCGAAAAAACTGTCGCACTTGGTGTTTAAGGGAGACGCAAAAAGATCGCAACAAGAAGTTCCCCACCGTGCGAAGATACGTTTCGCTACTTGAGCATTGAGAGACCACTCGTACGGGGAGAGAATGGTGCGACTGAGCTTGTCCGCAAGGATGTTGGACCGACCGAATATGCGTATGCGAGAAAGCGGTTGGTGGAGATCGCCCATTCCCACACTGTCATGGCTTCTCGACATAAGGGATAAGAACTGGTTCCCCCCTGTTTGTTGATGTACCAGACCACCGACATGTTGTCTGACTGAATCGCAATTGTTCCCAGGGGAAGAAAGGCCTGAAGTGCTCGCAACGCCAAGAGCACTGCTCTCATCTCTAGAACACTGATATGCAGGGAGGTCTCTGAGTCATTCCACGTGCCTTGGACCGTCCTGCCTGCAAAATACCCCCCCCACCCGAGGCGGGAGGCGTCCGTGGTCACCGTGGCGAGAGGGGGAGAAGCACAAAAGGGGCGGCCTCCGTGGAGATCCTGTGAGTGGAGCCACCACAAGAGGGACCACTTGCAAGCCTTGCTGATCGCAATGGGATGATGCAGAGGTAGAGCAAGGTAAGACCACTGAACTTGAAGTGTTCACTGAAGGACCCGCATGTTGAACCTGGCGAGTGGAAGAAGAGATATTGCTGCCGCCATGGACCCTAGAGCCCTCAGGACCAATTCCGCTGAACAGAGCTGGAGTGGAGGATGGCCCGCACCTGGAGTCGCAGATTCTGAACTCTGTTGGCTGTGAGGAAGGCTCTTAACTCCCTCGTGTCTAACCTGGCACCTATAAAATCTATCAACTGAGTAGGGGCCAGGTTGGATTTTGCTACATTTATCGTGATGCCCAGGCGGGGAGCTAGATGAAGAAAGGAGTCTCGCGCCAATGATAGTAGATGCCTTGTTGAGGCGGTAAGAAGCCAGTCGTCCAGGTACGGGAAGACCTGCACCCCCTGAAGCCTCAGGTGGGCCGCAACCACTGCTAATACTTTGGTGAACACCCTGGGGGCTGTGGTGAGACCAAAGGGGAGGACCCTGAACTGGTAGTGACTGGCTCCCAGCCGCAAGCGAAGAAACCTCCTGGAACGTCTGTCCATTCGTATGTGGTAGTACGCATCCTTGATGTCTATAGAGCACATCCAGTGATTCTCTCCCAGAAGGGGGAGGATGGATTGCAAGGTGACCATCCGGAACTTCTCCTTGGGAACTGCCAGGTTTAACAGGGACAGGTCTAAAATTGGTCTTAGGTCCCCCGTCTTCTTTGGCACTAAAAAGAACCTGGAGTAGAACCCTGATCCGATCTGGTCTGGGGGGACGGGCTGGATGGCTCTTTTCCCCAGCAGATGGCCAATTTCTGCGCGGCCTCCCACTGACCGGGTGGGACGTCGGGAGGGATTTTAATTTTGGAATGTGATGAAAGGGGATCTTGTATCCTCTGGATATAATGCGGAGGACCCAGCGGTCTGATGTTATGGACTCCCATGCCGCTAGGTGCTCCGAAAAACGTCCTCCGACTGCCTCCAGAGTGGAGCAGTCGGGCAACCCTTCAGGGCTGCTGCGCGGGCTGTTCAGAGAAAGGTTCTCTGGACCCGAAGTTCCTGGGAGCCCCTCTGCCCCTGGGGCGGTATCCTCCCTGTCCTCCTCTGCCACGGAAGGACTGGTTGTCCGGAGCGGGTTGGGATTGCTGCGACTTCCGGAACCACATCTTCTTCTGGCCCTTTTGGTTCCTAGAGTAGGACCTCTGGGGCACAGAGAAGCGGATTCCGACGGCAGACAGCGTCTTCCCGTCCTTTTCGCTCTGGGTCAAGGTGTCGCGAACCGTCTTGCCAAAAAGGGTAGAACCATCGAAGGGGGCATTCGTGAAGGACGCCTTGAAGGGCTCCGTGAAATCGCAATGGCAGAGCCGGACCTGGCGTCTCGTGACTAGGCCTACTCCTGCAGCTCTAGCGGCTCCCTCAGTAGCATGGGACAGCAACCACAGAGGTATTCGTCACGGATCGAAGAGTGGCCATACGGGTGGAGTGCAAAAGTTTGTCCTCCTCCGACATGGACTCAGGGGGGGATGCAGCGTATTCCTTAATAAGATCGCGGTGCATCCTAATCACATGTGCCAAATAGTTGAGCGCCCTCACTGAGAAGGTCGCAGAACTAAACATTCGCTTCCCTAAGCGGTCCATCATCCAAGACTCCTTGCTCGGAGGGTGGACTGAGGGACTCTCCTGAGCGAGCTCCCTCTTGGTGGCTGCTGCCGTCAACATGGCATCTACAGGGGGCCCCTTACTCCAGTGGGCAAGATCTGCAGGGGGGCTAAGGATTCGGTCTGGCCTTTTGGGGATTGGCTCCACGGTGTCCGGTTCCTTCCACGCCCTGGTGGTAATGAGGTCCACCAGGGGGTCGGCAGGAGGGGACACCCAAGAGGTAGACGGGCCCGCTTCGAATGCCTCCAAGAACACGGACTCATCCGAGGAAGACTTGGGGGCAGACCACCCCCCCTTAAGCGAAGCATTTCCATGATGTCTCCAAAGGAGACATCCTCGGGGGGTGATCTTGGGGAGCCTTCCCCTTCCTCCAAATCCGTGTCTTCAGTTAAAGACTCAGGGGAGTCTATGTGCCTCCTTTTACAGGTATGCTTGCGAGGGGCTTCCTTGGGGGGGGCTGTCCGAGGAGCCCTCGCAAGCAGTGTCTTGTTCCAAAGGAACAGCTTGGGGCACTGAAGCGGGCTGTCCCAGTGGCCGGATGGTGGAAGCCTGACCCAGTGCAGATGGAGCGCGGGACGGAGCCGAAGCAAGTGCCGGGGATGCGGAAGCTCTCAACAGAGCCCTCTCCACTACATCAAAAGCCGAGGGGGAGCCAGCCTCGACCAAAGGATCCGAAAGTCGGCTCCCCATCGGATCCGAGGAATGGATCGGAGCCGGCCCTGAGACACTCAGATCCGAGGGACCAGTGCACTCCGACACAGACGGCGCCGAAGGCACACTGAGTCCCCCGGATCCGAAGCTCGGAGCCAGGCTCCGAGAGGTCGGATCCGAAACACTTGAGGGCAGGGTCGGATCCGAAGTACCTAGTACTATCGGCGCCGACCCACCCCCGGCTCCGAAGCTGCCCAGCTCCGAACGCTCTGAACCCGGGTAGCGGATCGGAGAAGGAGCTACAGGCTTGAAAAATGGGGTTGAGCTCCTCCCCAGAGGGGGGGGGGGGGGGCAAGTGCACTCCCATCTGCATCTGGGCCTGGATGAAACTTCTCATCATCCGGTCCAGATTGGCGTCAGAAAGGCTATACGTGGATCTTGAAGAGGCTACCGAGGTAGGAGCCTCTCCTCCAACCCAGCAGCAGGAGGTTGAGTCCCAGGTGGAGGAGGGGGAGCAGGCGAGGAGGGAACCGAGGCCACGGTACCCACCACAGGAGCGGGAGCTGAAGCCGAGTCCGGGGGTAGAAGTCCCGCCAGGACCAGCTTCGACCTCCTCTCCTTCAATGCCCTGGGGTTGAACCCTGCACAAATGGAACATCCAGAAGTGAGGTGTTCAACCCCAAGGCATCGAACGCACAGAGTGTGGCCATCAGCAGGGGATAGCTTATGGCCACACTCGGAGCACTTGGAGAATATTGCCTTAGGGGCTTCTGACATAACAAAGTCTTTTTTTTTTTTTTTTTACAAAGAAAAAACAAAAGACAGAGAACTAGTACTAAACTAGTACACACACAAGGCCCCACACAATACACTCACACAAAAACTCCGACCAGCGAGGGGAGGGTATAAACTAAAGTTCTTAAAATTAAAAATTTTTAGCTGAAACTACCAAATTATAAAGGGGAACCTAACACAATCACTCAAATATCACAACAAATACTCAAATTAAAGCTTTCTTTAAGTACAAAAAATCACTTAGCTGAAGAGCTCAGAATCCAAGACCTGGTTACCAGCGTGGCAAACTAGATCTGAGGTCATGTAGGGAGAGCAGGGCATTATGGGTGAGGGGAGGAGCTAAGAGCTCGGATCCATAGCTGGATAACCATGCCGGTTCGGATCCGATATCGGATCCATAACCCACAGGTTGCAGACAAATGAATCTCCTACTTCAGATTTTGTAGTTGTGCCTCTGCCCTTTGATTGTGTGGCAGGTTTGGCATGCCTCTCATTTTTGGGAGAGTGTGAAAATGAAATCTGTAGCCTCTGTTTATAACGTCCAGGATCCATTTGTCTGTTGTGACAATATGCCAATTTCTTGTAAATAATACCAGCTTTCCTCCCAAGGGTGCTGCCAGCTGAGACTTGCTTGGCATGGAAAGGAGGAAGTCATTGGGTTTGTTTCCTGTATTGTTGTGCACTGTCTTCGCCACCTCTTGGTGCTGGAGTTTGCCATTGCCTGCCTCTATATGATCATTGTGATTGCCCACTGCCCCTTGTGCGCCTGTATCTACCTCTTTGGGGCTTGTCCGTGGCTGGAAAGGACCAGTTTTTTGAAGGCCAATTTCTGCTAAAACGTGGTGGTTGAACCTGTAGAAAAGCTTTGACAGTTTGCATAGATTTGGCTTTTTCTTCCATTTTACGTAGTATCTCCTCAGCATTAGTACCAAATAGCACATCCTTTTGTAAAGGAGCATCTAGTAGTTTAGCTTTCACATGATCAGGCAAGATTTGTTCCCTAAGCCAGGCATGTCTATGAATGACTGATCCTGTAACAGCAGCTCTACTTGAGGCCTCTAGGGCATCATAGCCACATTGTAAGGTGTGTTTACCCACTTGTTCTGCACTATGCATCATATCCTGCAACTCCTTCAAATCTGGTTGTTCAGGTTGAGACATTTTATTTCTTAATTGTGATAACAGAAACTGCTGATATTTAAGCATATGAAACTGACAATTTAAGGCCCTCATGGCTAGGGTGGCCAAGGTATATACCTTTTTTCCCCACCTTTCTAAGGATCTTGACTCTCTTTCGGAAGGTAGTGGATTCTTAGAAGTAGAGACCTTCATTCCCTTGGGGCCTTGAGAAATGGTTTCAGGGTCAGCATTATGGCTTTTGTAAAGAAATAGGTACTACAGAGTTCCTAACTCTCACCAATCAGGCTTGACTGGGGCAGGAGGCAGGGAATCCGGATTAAGACAAGCCTCCGAATAAACATAGTCAAGTACATCCAAGACAGGAGGTATCGCCAGAGGTCTGTGTTGAGGTAACAAAAGAAATTTCCTACGTCTTTTCTTGGAATCAGAAAAGTCTTGGCTTTCCCAATGGAAGTGTTCCCTCAAGGTGTGCAAGGTTTCCCCAAAAGAAAAATCCTCAGGAGGAGATACAGAAGGAATGTACTGCTCTGCATCAGAATCTTCAAAAGGGGAGTAAGAGTGTTCCTCTACATCAGAATGTTCTGAAAAAATGGAGCCCTGATCAGACGAGGGAGAATCTTCCTCCACTCTGGGCCTCTTATCTGGAGGAGGTTGGGAACCCCTGATAAGAGTAATCAAATCCTCAGCCATTTTAAGCATCTGCTTTTTAGGCATGGGGCCTGGGGATGGGCCCTGTGCAATAGGCCTCTTGGGATGCCTGGCTGATTTGGACTTAGTAAAGGCCTTAATGGAAAAGGAAGATGACGGTCTAAAGACACCATGGGTGGAGGTAGACCTGTCCACATTAGGAGGCTCAACGCTCACAGTGGCTTCGGTGGTTGTAGACTGGGTATGGGCCGAGGAACCTGCGGTCTCGGTTACAGAAGACACCGCCAAAGAAGTGTCGTCGGTAGTCAGGGACTGCATAGGCTTCTCGCTGAGAACCGGACCACGTGTAGCCGGTTTTGGCGTGGTGTTGGTGGGGACCGCGGACCTCGCGTGTTGGTCCTTGTCCTTGCGTTTTTTGGACAAAACGGTAGTCAGAGTCTCCGACGACATTTTATAATCAAAGGCTATACCAAAAAAGTGTTGGGCGAACTCCGCCCGACGCTTAATAGTGCGTTTATTGAAAGTAGCGCAAAAGCGACAGCCCGAGACGTCGTGGTCTGGGCCTAAACAAGGTATGCAGAGGGAATGGAAATCCTTATGCGGTATTTGCTTCCCAAAAGAAATACAATTGTTAACTTTTTCTGACATCGGTCTGAGGCAAGAAAAGTTTCCCCAACGGGGTACTTAGCTTTAATGAAGACTTCGGTTTCCAATTTTTCGTAAATTCAGGAGCTGGCTGACCGGCACTTGCGAACTGCTTCTGCTTCGGGCACCGCGCGGCAAAAAAGACTGGAGAAAATGGCGTCGGCTGTGTCTTATATACTCCTGCCTCACTGACATCAGGAAGGAAAGCGACAGCAACCGACACCGGACCTAGACTTTGGAATTCGGCCGACCGAGAACCCGCCTGACGGCAGAGAACCCATCTGTGATTACTGCAGCTGTATGCACGATGAACATCATTCCATCTGTGCTATCTGCATTTATTCTTAACAAATGGGAGTCTGTTCCAATCCTTGGAACCAGCTCATCCATTACACAGCTCGCGCCAGCCAAAAAACTCTTGAGCTAAGACTCTACCCACATTTCCCTCTCTCTATTACCCTAGATCGAGTTTGTAGCTGAAAAGTACAGCAGAAGAACAGATATACAAAGGTAGAAGCCATGCCCAAGGTGAAACCTATAGGTTCCCAGAACAAGTGTTCGATCCTCCAGGAAATCTGCAGGAGGAGGAAGGAGGGTGGGATGTCAAGAATGAAGATCGACAACACAGATGGAATGTTATGGTAAGTAAATAACTTCTTTATCTGATGCTGTTAATCTTGATTCATTCTTGATGAATGGGACAGAGTCCCCAGCTACTTTAGGGCCTGGGTGGCCTTATGGAAGGATATTCCTGAGAACCATAGAGCCAAAGGATGCTCTTCCCATGGAGGACATATTCAATTTGTAATGAGCAATAAAGGTATGTGGAGTAGCACATGTTGCAGCTGCACATATTTCATCCATGGACGCCCTGGAGTGGAAAACAGCTGACATGGCTATTGATCTGTTGGAATGTACTTTTACAGGTGCAGATAACTTGTGATTGTTATGATTATAAAGGAAGGTAACACAATCTCTTAGCCATCTTGATAAAGTAACTTTTGAGACAGGTTTTCCCAAAGTTGGATGCAAAAAGGAAACAAATAACTGGTCCGATTTTCTAGACTATTTGGTCCTGTCAAGGTAGAAATGTAACTGTCTGTGGACATCTAGTAAATGCAAGCAATATTCCCCTTTATTGGAGAAAGTGGGGAAGAAAACAGGCAAATCAACAGTTTGATTAATATTAGATTCTGAGACCACCTCAGGAAGAAAGGAAAGCTTGGTTCTCAACTAAACCCTATCCTTATGAAAAATCAGATATGTGGGTTTCACACACAGTGCTTGCATTTCAAAAACTCTCCTGGCAGAAGTAATGGCCACTGGAAAAAAAGAGTTTTCCATGACAGAATTTTGAGATGGCAAGTCACTGCTGGTTCAAAGGGTGGGAGTACCAAAGATTTCAAAACCAGGGTCAGATCCCATGGAGCTATAGGGTCCTTGAAGGGTGCTTTAGATGCAAGGCACTTTTAAAGAAAAACTTTGCATAATTAATGGGAAATTAAAGAGTGGTTATTATAGCCATTGTGCAAATTAGAAATGGCCGCTAACTGAACTTTAATGGTGGAAGCAGAAGCTCCTTGATCAAAAAGGGAAGCTATAAATTCTAAAACTTTCTTAACAGGTGCCAAGAAGAGATCTATATTATTTGTAAAGATTTGTAAAGGCCCAAATTGAAAATCTCTTCCATATTTTAAGGTACAGTTTCCTGGTGGATGGTTTATGCAAAACCAGAATAACGTTTTGTACTGACAAAGCTATATTACTCTGCCTGGCAACTAATGGAAATGGAGGAACCAGGCTGTCAGCTTGAAACTGAAGGTTTGGATGTACCAGTCCCTGAGGGGGAGACAGCATGTTTAGAACTGGGTCCCGAATCCATAGATGGTGAATCATGTGACGCTAAAGGAAGGGGAACCAGACTTGGGGCCAAAAGGGTGAAAAAAATAAATAAATAAGAGGTGCAGGTGTCGCCCACAGTCTTGGCATTGGTTAAAACCTGAAATGCCCTTTTGCTTTTCTGCCATTTTGACAGTAGAAGAAAACTAGCCAATGGCAAAGGATGGCACACACGCACGATAGATGAAAACTCTACCAATGATGGTAGAGTGAAATACCAGGATTGGTAAGATAGAAAAGAAATATCAACAATGGTAGTATAGAGCTACCTTAAAATGTAAATGGGGGAGAGGGGAAGGTTACCAGCAAATGTAACATGGATATCACAAGGTATTAAAGGGATAAAAATAAACAAGAAGTAAAATAATAACTATAGGTTTACAAAGGACAGAAAGGTTTTAAAAGATGAATACATTTTTAACTTAGCTGGAGAGTATTGGCTCACGTGTCTTGCTAACAGAGTGGCAAACAAGATATGAGGTAATAGAAAGAGGGGCATTGTGGGTAGAGTCTTAGCTCGAGAGGTTTTTGGCTGGTGCGAGCTGTATAACAGCTGAGCTGGTTCCGAGGACTGGAACCAAATCCCATTCATCAAGAATGAATGAAGATTGACAACATCAGCTGAAATGGTTTGCTTATATACAGCCAAAGCTAGAGATCTGGGATGAAAGGAAAAAGAAAGCTGCTCAAACTTGTGAATAACCTTAGACTTATCCAAATAATATTTCAGCTGCCTATGTAAATCCAAGGTGAAGAAGCATCTCACTAGCAGACTGCGAAGAAGGGAAAAATGAGAGAAAATTAACAGACTGATTAAGAGAAAATTCATTAATCACCTTGGGTATAAAATGATCAGAATGAGGAGACACTCTGTCCCTATGAAAAACTAAAAAAGGAGGAACAGCCATAAGAGCGTGGAATTCAAACACTCTCTTAGCTGAATTAAGCACCAAAAGGAGAACAGTGTTCCATGTACAGTGCTGTATGGAAGCTGAAGCCCCAGGCTCAAAACGAGCCCGAGTCAAAATTTAAAGTACAAAACTGAGATCCCAGGAAGGTGGAAAATTCTTTCTGGGAGGTCTGATATGAAAAACGCCTTTAAGAAACAGCTTGACCTCAAACCGAGAGACCATAGGAGGAGTTAATGGCAAACAAGCAGAAATAGCTGAAAGGTAAGCTTTAAATGGGATTTCCTGGTAGTGGGCTTCCTGGCCTCTAGCAGAACCCTAAGCACATCCTCAGAAAAAAGTTGCCTAAAAGGGATCAAAACCCTATCACCCACAATGTCAGCTGAACAGTGGACAAGTGAGGAAAAGAATGGACAAGTGAGGATGGATGAGAGATCCCTTGTCCTGTGTGAGTAGGTCCACCTTGTGAGGTAACATGTGGTGATTGCTCCTGGCTAGGTGCAGAAAAAGGAGCCACTGCTGTCTGGGCCAAAAGGGAGTCACCAACAAGATTTTTGGAGGAATCTTGCTCTATCTTGAGCAGGACCCTTGGAATGAGAGGAAGGGGAGGGAAGGTATACAGAAACATCCCCTTTCAAGAAAAAGATACTGCACCCACCTTCCACGCCAGAGGACTTGCAACTCTGGTGCAAAAAAGAGGAAGTTGCCTGTTCGTGGGGGGGGGGGGGGCAATAAGATCTACCTGAAGAGTATCCCACTGAAGGACAATGTCCAGAAACACATCTTTGTGAAGTATCCACTCGTGAACTGGTGTCAAAGACCTGATGAGAGAGTCTGCCACTACGTTCTGCTCTGAAACAATATATAGCCTGACAAGTAACTTGAAACTGGACTGCTAGATCTGAAACTTGAAGAGCTAGTCTGCAAAGAAGGTAGGACCATGTCCCCCACTGCTTGCTGATGTACCGCATTACTGTGATGTTGGCCATAAAGATTCTGAAAAGCCCTGGAAGAAAAAAAGAATGAAACACAGGAAGTGAAAAAAAGACAGCTCTCATTTCCTTCATACTGATGTGGTCTGACCTCTGATGAAGGGGCCAAAAGAGGCTCCCCCCATCCTGTGTCTGAGGCATCCAAGAAAAGTTCCAGACAGGGGACTGGGAGCTGAAAAGGAAGTCGCAGGCTGAAAGACCAGCACAGAAAAAGGAGCATTCAGACTGATGATCAAAAATGGCGTTCGGAGTGGCAGCAAAGAAGTTCTGAGGGATGTACTTCCATATTCTATGTCTTCAGCAGGGAGCACATGTGTGATATACAACATCTATAAAAACCTAAGGCTTTGGTATACTGGTTGGACATTTAGCACCCCTTAGCAAGGAATCCCTTTAGTAAAGAATACTGCAACAGTGATATGGAAGGACAACCACAGGTACCAGTAAGACTGTTATAGTCCATCACAGGGTGTTAATGACCTGAGATGTACTTCCCTTGACTACATGAAGTGAAACATGATCATGCTCGCTGATTAGGTCTCTCAGGCAGGTATGAGCCTAGCAATGAGCAGCATAACACCTTCTTCAAGGATGATGCCACGTTACCAACAGAAAAATGACAGACTGACGCCAGCTACTTGTAAAAATCATAGTGGGTACAATATCTGACGGCCTGGGAGGATATGGTTGACCGACTACGCTGCTTTGCCAGGGATGGTCTGCACTTATCCCCTCTAAGCTTCCAGATATTGGCAAAGACCTTTTCCACCCCCATAGTGCTTTTTTTACCAATGTCAAACTGATAAACCTCCCGACTTAACTAACCCTATGAAGGAATACCTGATGGTAGTACTGTTCAATGCTTGAAGTCTTAACAAGAAACTCAACTCCCTGCAAGCCTTCTTGTCCCTGGAAAGTGCAGACATCTGTGTAGTAATGGAGACATATTTTAAAGTCATGGACAGTACCCCAGCAATGCAAGGTTATAATGCTTTTCATACCTTTAAGCAGCTGCTGCACAGGAAGGAACTAAATGGGAAGGAGTCTCAGTCTACATTAAAACCAAACTCAAATCCAGGCTTGTGGAAGTGTATGACCTACTGGTACTCATACATGTGCTACTCACCATAAACAAGGTGTCGTACCATATGCCGAAACCTACAGGTCCCCATCCATGTCCCAGAAAACCCATACTACCTATCTCAGTCTACTGGAGTCCCTGACTGTTCAACCCAATATGATATTCATGGGGATCTCAACCACATCTTACCGATTGGGAATCTTACACCACTTCTAATGCACAAGCCCAGCAGTTCCTAAATTTTGTTCATACCAGCATCCTGGAACAGTTGGTCCATTCTCCTAGGGGAGCAAACAGGCTTGAGGTTACACTCACAAAAATGGTGGGTCGATGTTCATTACCCAATGAAATGTCCTCACATGTCAGATTTAACTGTAAGGCAGTACTGCTTGAAATAAAAATTAAATTTGGGGATCCAGCGGAACCAAAAATGATTACGAACTATTCCAAGGCAAACCTCTCTTTACTAAGTCTTAAAACCTCAGCTTTGGCTGCCTAAGCTCTAGCTGTATTCAACTGGACGTATAAGAGAATTTAATTACCTTTTATCTGCACATTTTTCAAATAATACGGTATTTAAATTGATTTATTTGTGTTACACTGAATATTAACTGAACTGGAAGTTTTGACTCTGTTTTGTCAGTTGGTGCTTGCTAGATTTTTATTTGCTGTTAGTAATTGCAGGCGGGGGAAGTATCATTCATTGATGGCCTGTCACTGCCTATTTAAGTGGTACATTTAGGAATATTTTCTGCTTAAAACCTCAGCTTTGGCTGGCTAAGCTCTAGCTGTATTCAACTGGACGTATAAGAGAATTTAAGTACCTTTTATCTGCACATTTTTCAAATAATATGGCATTTACATTGATTTATTTGTGTTACAATGAATATTAACTGAACTGGAAGTTTTGACTCTGTTTTGTCAGTTAGTTCCCCTCCTATCCTCCCTGTTTCTGTTTTGGTGTTAATCTTGGTGGCTTTGAAACTGCCTGCCCCTCTTGTAAATCTGTGTTTGGATAATCCTTCTGGGCCCATCTCATTTGCTCACTCAACTGAGTGCAGTAAGATCATATTCTGATTTCAGACACTGATAAAGAAAAAAAAATTAAGCGTGTTTCCTGCCTTTCCTGTAAGTGGTCTAGACTGTTTGTAGGCTTCTGAGCCCCCAAGCCTTTCTGTTTTGGAGGGAAGCCTTCTAGCTTAATTTTGTTTCTTAGAACTAGCCAGTTTTCTAGTTTAAGCACTCAAATCTGTTTCTTTGAACTCAGCACTTATTCAGAACTCGTTGTAAGCACTAAACAAGCTGCAAATTACTACAGCACTCAACTTTCCTCACTTGTCTAGAGGAAAGCAGTTTTAGTACTTTATAAGCACCTATCCAGGTATTTCTAAGGGTCAGATCCCGGTGATTTCTCCTGTCTACCCGATGAATCTGGGCATCTTGGGGCAATGCAGCAATTGCCTCATGTACACAGACAACCCTCTCCTCCTACCACCCAACTCTACAACATCTGAGACATGCACTTATATTGCCAAACTGGAAGCAAAGCTCTCTTCACCCAAGACTGAACTAGACAGTCAAGAGGAGAAGGTAAACACTTGTACCACACCACACTCATCACATAGTCCCTCAAAACCTACACCATCAAAACACACACACAGAAACACAAAACACAAACCTACATTCACGGAGGCTCTCAATAAAAACCTGCCCAAGCATCAGGGACTTCCAAAGCAGAAACGCAAGCAAACTTCACCCCCCAACACAACCCAAATGACACATAGCCCACAAACTCAGTGTGCCACTCAACCACAGCCCATAAGGCATAACGACATACCCAACACTCTAGTCATAGGTGACTCTGGTCAGGCACACTGATGTTGAACTCACCAGGCTAATCAAGGAGAAAGTTACTGTCAGCTGCCTGTCAGGTGCCAGGATCTGCCACATAACGCACACACTCAGGTCATTCCACAAGTACAAATATGACACTGTCATTGTCCATGTTGGTGTGAATGACATGAGACATACCTCCCTGGACTACATGAAAAGAGAATAGAGGAGCTCTCCGGTCTTGTAGCCCAGGCAGGTATGACCCTGGCCCTGAGCAGCATCCTGCCATCACCCAGAATGATGCCACAGTACAAGGACAAAATGACTGACTTCAACAATTGGCTAAGCTTCTGGTGTCATTCTAAGGGGATCCAGTATTTGTCTGCCTGGGACGACATGATCGACAGACCATGATGCTTTGCCAGAGATGGCTTGCACCTGTCGCACTTGAGATTCCGGATACTGGCTAAGGCTCTTGCCACCCCTATAGTACCTTTTTTAGGCAAGGTTCAAATGACAAATTCACCACCGTAACAGGTACATGCAAGCAAAATCTGAGGGTAATGTTACTCAATGCTAGAAGTCTAAACCTCAAAATGCACTCACTCGAGGCACTCCTTAAAATGGAGCACATTGACATCTGTGCAGTGACAGAGACCTGGTTCAAAGCTCCAGAGAGTACCCCTGCATTACCAGGCTATAATTCATACCACACCTTTCGGCCACCTAACCCGGAATGAAGCACTAAAGGTGGAGGCGTGTCCACATTCATTAAGGATATCCACACCTGCAGGCTAGTTGCACAGCATAATGCATCCGAGATTATCCAAGTGTAACTAACTCTGGGCAAGACCACAATCCAAATTGTAGCTTGCTACAGACCCCCCACCATGCCCCAGGATTCCCACTCCTCATTTCTTGATACACTGGAAAGTATTAGAGTACAACCTAACACCCTATTAATGGGCGATTTCAACTACCCCACCATTAACTGGGAAAACTACTCAAGTACCAACTCTTTTGCTCAATGTTTTCTGGAATTCATAAATTCCAACTCCTTGGATCAACTTATTTACACCCCCACCAGGGGCAGCAATATCCTAGACCTGGTCATTACCAACATGGGCAACTGGTGTTCCACACCAGAGGTCAATTCCTCATTAGTCAGATCCGACCACAAGCTAATCACCCTAGACATCCACATCTTGCCCACACCCCCAATTAGGGAAACCACCATAAAAAACTTCTCCAAAGCCAACTTCACACTTCTTAAGACAGAAGTGGCAAACTTCATGACACCCATGCAGACGGACAATAGAGGTACGACTGCTGAATCCTACACAAATGCACTTTATAAACACTTACACGAGTGCATGGATCATGCTATCCTTAATAGGACCAAGATGCTATCCTCCAAAAAAAGGAAGCCAATCTGGTGGTCCTCTGCCATAAACAAACTCTACAACAGAAGAAAGAAACTGTTGCAAAAGAGAGTAAAATCCCTTGACTGGAGGAACTCCCTGGTCCACCTCAGTAAGAAGCTGAGAGCCCTCATAAAATCCTCCAAAGCTAGTTACGAAAACAAAATTGCCACTGACTCTAAAGACAACCATAAAGCATTCTATAGCTATGTCAAGAATCTCAATGACAACACTCATATCTGCTCTGAGTTACAGCACAATGGCACTAAATAAACATCTTGGCAGATAGGTTCAGTGCTAACTTTACTCCCCTCTCACCCCCTAGAGGGCCCATCTCTATACCGGAAGAATGCAAAGTTCCTGTAATCACGGCTGTACAGGTAAAAAAAAAAAAACACACTCTCCAAAGCCAAGAACACAGCATCCATGGGACCTGACAATATCCCAGGCTGCGTTCGACATGAACTACAGAAGTAACTGGCACCCTACGCAAGTACCATGTTCAGTCATAGCCCCACCTCAGGCTTTGTGCCCACTGAATGGCGCAGCACGATGGTTATCCCACTCCACAAAGGGGGAGCCACGATGGACCCCGGGAACTACCGCCCCATTAGCCTGATGAGCCTGGTCTGCAAGGCCATGGAACGTATCATCATGGAACTCAAACAAAGACATTGGTAATCTCCAAACACTGGACCCTACCCAGTTCGGATTTGTAAAAGGCAGATCATGTCTCCTAAACCTGACTGACTTCTTTGAAGCAGTCACCAAAGCCATAGATGAGGGTAAGGTGGTTCACACAGCTTATCTAGATCTCACCAAGGCTTTCGACACCATCCTCCACTCTGGAATTATAGATAAGCTCACTAAACTAGGTATAAATCCCTATGTCACAAGATGGGTTGCCAACTTGCTCACGGACAGAACCCACACTGTGAACGTAGCAGACTCCAAATCCGATTTCAGACCAGTGACAAGTAGAGTACCACAGGGTTCAGTCCTGGGTACTCTCCTGTTTGGCATCTATTTTTCTGAAATACAGGCCAACACAGAAGGTCTTTGGCTAACAAAGTTTGCAGATGACTGCAAACTAGGAGCCATAATCAAAACTCCTAACAATGTGGACATACTACAAAAGGGCCTCACTGAGACAGATACCTGGTGTCAAAGCCATGGCCTGAAGCTCAATGCCAAAAAGTGTATTGTCATCCCCTTTGGTAAAAACTCTGTACCCATGAACTACCACATAGCTGGTAGTCTACTTAACGCCGAAAATGTGATGAGACCTTGGGACACAGGTGGACAGTAGTCTCTCCTTTGATTATCACATCGCCACAGTGGTCAGGAAATCCTTCTACGTGGCTCACCTCATCACAAAAGGTTTCTCATCCAGAAAAAAAGAGGTCATTGTTCCCCTCTACTCATCACTCATTAGACCCATTATAGAGTACAATGCCCCTTTTGGTATGTACCTCACAAGACATCTACAACAACTGGAAAAGCTACAGAAATACCTAACAAAGAGGATTACTGACCTCAAACAGATTTCCTACACAGACAGTCTCAAAAAACTCTATCTTTACTCCGTCACATATCACCTACTCAGAGGCAATCTCTGCCCAACATTCAAAGCTATGTCAAACCCAGAGCTGTTGGACATGCTCCACTCAAAGAAATCCCAATCCCTCTGAGCTACACGCTCTAGGGACCTAAACTTTGTCACTACAATAAACAGAACAAGCTGGAGGGATAGATTCCTGTCCCAGAGACTTCCCATACTCTGGAACAGACTACCTATCTATGTCAAACAGAGCTCCTCATTAGCACTCTTCAAGAAAAATCTTGATGGCTGGACGGGAGATAGGAAATTCACCCTGGGGATCACTTCTGTGGCTCTGCTCAACAGGGGCACAGGAAAATAATTTTCTTGGGTGGCGAAAGCCAGGGTACGTTTTTGGCAAGGCTTATATAGGCCCTAGGGCCAATAGCCTAGTACCTACCTATGAACCTAAGTGACACACTGGCCAAATCCCAAGAACCCCAAAATCTATTAAACACCATAGCGTATGCTGAGCTATTTACAAAATCTCTGTAGAGCCATTCTGATAGGTGTATAGAGTGAGCTGTGTCTACTTGTATTAAGAATAAGACAAACTCAGATGACAAGCCACCCTGGTGGAATCACAACATTAATAGGTTACACAACAAAAGAAAAAATATATTGGCCAAGCGGAGGAGGAACAAAGCCATCCATACCAAAAGCCCCCTGGTTAAGTGACATACTCAAAGTCACAAAGTAAACTAATTGAGGACTGAGGGGAATTAAATCCTGTACCATAGAAATTACAGTGGCTGGCGTGCGTTGTAAAGGTTGTCGCCAGTTGGCGTCGATTCGTTCTCAGTTAATTGTTCGTGTGTTGTACGCGTGAAATGCGTGAATGTGTTCGGCGCTGAAGGTTGTGCGTTGTTAGGCAGGCCAGCGCATGTAAAAGCACTCTGCCAATCATTAGCGCGGGAGTTCGCTGTACCACCTCTAACCGGGAAAAAGCCGAAAGACACACACACACACCATAGAAATTACAGCTCGCATTCTCAACCCTCTGCAGCAGCAGTTTTAACCCTCTGCAGTAACTTCCAGGCTTTCACCTTTGACCTCCGTCTAATGAATCTCCCTTTCCTGTTTTTGGTTCCCTTGATAAGACATGCATCTCCCACTTCTGTTCACTCTTCTCTGGTTCCAGAACTAGATAAGTACCAAAAATCTCCATAGTTAGAGTCTTGATGTGCAATCAGTCATCCAGGTAAATACTTTACTCCTACAGAAGGGCCACTGGCAGTACCAGCCTCTGGTTCTTCGGATTGTTTATCTGTTAAAAACAAAGCCATCACATTTCTTATGCATTAAAGGGTTTCATGATAAAAAAATACCTACATTCCAATTACCTTTATGCACGAGCCAACCAATCTCTTGGCCTCTAAGGGTCTGGCTGCATCACAGTGCACATGTAAAGAACTTTGACAAAATTCTTATGACTGTTTTTTTTTTAAATGGTATTTAATATTTTGTATTTCTTCACTGTATTTGTCACAAATCTCTCTACTTCTATCTAGTTATATAGCTTTTCACCCCGGCCTCAGCTGAAAAGTGATATGCCAATCATCCCAGTCTGACTTTTCTGGTAATCAAATGCAAAAATAAAATAAATAAAATAAAATCACAAAGCCTTTATCACATATTACGTGAAGAAGTGCTCACCAACACAAGGCATAGGTAAGAGACAACTGTACACCAGAGACCATGGTCTACAAAACTCATCCAAGAAAAGAAAGGTTCTGCCCTAGGCTTGTTAGACATGATAACGAGCCAGTTTCTTACCCTTTCCTTTCCTAGGTAGAGAAAGTGAGAGAATGTGTTTACCTGCCATTAAACTTGTCAGGGTTTGACTGTATACCAGTATTAGAAGCAATAGCACTTCTTATCATGTGATGTACTATACAAACGAAAAAAAGAGAGAGATAAAAGGCCCTAGGCACCCCCCAAGGGCATTCTGCTCAAGGTGAACAACTAATGTCACCCGAGTAACCAAACAAATTTGAATTTCAAGTGTTTGGATGTTTGGTTCCTGTGATTTTCAAGTAGAATAATGTAGAAAACCTCAGTCGTGCATAGTACTATGAACAGTATTATGAAACTACCAGCCTACATGTGCAGGGATTTACAGGGTGCCATTTTCTAATCCAGTGACTTAGTTTAAAAAAAGTGCAAAACTATCTCCACTTGTTCAAGTCCAGTTATTCTGTTAACCCAGTCAGAAGACTGGTTACAAATGTTTTAGAACTTAAACTTACCTCAGCAATCGCAAGTTTTTCCTGTGCAACATAACCCGACACATTGATCATCTCCATTCGGTCTCGCAGGGGTTCAGGAATGGTGTCAGTCACATTGGCTGTGCATATAAACAGTACCTGAATCAGAAAATACATATTTATACAACTACTATAATATTGTAATATCACTGCTCCACATTGTTTTTTTTAATGCCACTACAAAGATCATTTAACATTATTTGCTTATTTATTGGCATTTGATTATCTGATTGAGCAGTGTCCTTTTTTAGTGGAGAGAAAAACAGACATCATGGACATCTTTTGCATTTTTTCATCATTTACAGTCAGTTTCACTCATGAACAACATTTCCATTATTCAGACATCCTTGACATCAGTTATATCATTTGGACACGGTTTCAATTAAATACAAGTTACATTTTATTTTAAGTATAGGTAGGTATATTCAATGCAATATCATCGGTATGCATAGATTGTCAGGGTTTACATAAGAACATTTGTTACTAAACAGACTAGGACATAGGAAGCTAAGATAAAGAATTAGAGCAGCTCAAAGAAAAAAGGAGAGGAGACACAATGAAGATGAAGGAGACAAGACGACAGGAGGAGGGCATAGTTGTGAACCTTTACTGGTTGGTTGCGAATTTGGCTACTTTACGGTAGCACTGCTTTAGTTTGGCTGATGGAGAGTAGTGGAGCTTGGTTAAGATAGGAGAAGCATATAACAGGGTGCTAAGCAGAAAAGAAGTGGCTATGTTTTGTCTAGCAGAGTCAGTAAGATAGTCATTTACTCTATATACGCACCCTAGCCTTTGGCATCTCATCTTTATGGCTTGCTGAAGATGGAGATGAAATTTCAGGTGGTGGGACACCAGTTCTATACAGGCCTTGTTGGATAACAGTATATTAAAGGTATTTTTGGGAGAAAGAGTTGGGGGTGAACAGTAGTAGTGTCTTTTTTTGGATTCAGGATGAGTTGTTGAGCTTATATGGAGGAGAAGGATTTCTGGGTGAGTGAGTGGAGCATGGGAAGTGTCCTAGCAGCACATATATGTACACACTGAGTACAGAAGAAGTTATCAGGGACCTGGGGACCCAGGTTGATAGTAGTCTGTCATTCGACACCCATGTAGCTAAAGTAGTTAGGAAGACCTTCTACATTGCCCACCTTATCATGAAGGGATTCTCATCTAGATCAAGGGAGGTCATAGTCTCCCTATACTCATCACTCATCAGACCAATGATTGAGTACAATGCCCCATTCGGAATGTATCTAACCCGACACTTGCAGCAGCTGGAGAGGCCACAAAAGTTCCTCACCAAAAGGATAAAGGGTCTCAAACATCTGTCCTATGCTGCCCGACTGAAAGAACTCCAGCTCTATTCAGTCGCTTACCGCTTGCTCAGAGGTGACCTTTGCCTAACATACAAGGCCATGTCAAACCCAGATTTGATGAATATGCTTCACCTCAAAAAATCTAGATCCGTCAGAGCCACAAGGGCGGAGACTTAAACCTCAACACGGCTATTAATAGGACGTGCTGGAGGGATAGATTCATCACCCAAAGACTCCCTATGCTGTGGAATAAAATCCCGGTATATGTGAGGCAGAGCACCTCGCTGGCCTTGTTCAAGAGAAATCTTGACCAATGGATGGGAGATCGCAGATATACCCCAGGGATTACCTCAGTGTCACTGCTCAACAGAGGCACAGCAAAATAATGGGTATAGTTCCCCATACTAAAGGGGTGGCGTAAGCCACAAAACTATGGGCTAGGCTTGTAAATGCCCTCGGGCAGATAGCCTAGTATGAACCTATGAACCTATGAACCTATATTACAGTGGAGACATTGGCGTATTATACTACGTTGGGCTCTCTAGCTGCTGTATTTAGGTTGTTGATAAATAGGTTAAACAGTAGTAGTCCTAGGATAGAGCCTTGTGGGACTCCAATGGATAAAGGAAAGAAAGAGTTGAAATTGCCTTGCCATTTCACATAATTTAATAAAAAAAAATACTTTAACATACTTTTAATTTAGAAAAAAATAATATAATCTTAGGTGGCAAAGATGACTTGATTGCTATTAAACTGAGGAAGCCTGAAAATGCAAAAAAAAACAAAAAAGTTAATAAAGCTATTAATGTTCATTACTCTTCGTGGCACCCTGTTTTAGTTTTTTTTAAATGCATTAAAAAAAAAAAAAAAAAAAAAAAAAAAAAAAGGCTAACTAAAAACATAGTTAAATGTAATTTCTAGAGATTTAGACGGTCTGCTCCCCAGTCACCCGGACTAATATAGGAAAAAAGATTGCTATTTTAGCTTGTTCAGCCAGAAAATCCACCTCCACAATGTCAAATATACAAGTCATTAATCACCATCCGTAGGCACTGCAGGAGATTTGCAGGAGATACTGTAATAATCAAAACATCAGAACACTTGTTAAACTACCAACAATATTTATGATGGCACAGAGACCTCACAATTGCAGCCTTCCCAGATCTATGGAATGCTCTAGCATCACAAAAAGCCTCATCTGGTAATGATTTTCTCAATGAAATGTCATCTGGCTGAAGACTTGCTTGTGACACAGAAAAAAGATGCAATTGTTATGATGTACCTATATTACCCACATGATGTGAAATGCAGACATAACACTAATCTAAAGATAAACAGCAACACTGCAAGTTATTTTACTTTCACGTTGTACATATTTTGAAAATAAAACAATACATCAACCATTGAATGTTTTTGTCATATTTTAATTGAAAACAGACTGAATACAGCTGTGAAAAATTACCTTGCATTTCATCAAGTTTAAATCCAGAAGCTTCCAGCAGATGGAATGCACCAGTTAAAGCTGCAGGTTGACAACAAAAAAATCACAAAAGTGCACAGTAGAACAGAGTCTCACTCAGATGTAATTCCGGTAAAAATCCAGCAGCATGAACACAAGCCAGTCGAAGCTACCTTAAAACAGATTACCCTTTTAATTAAAAGAACAGGATTTCGTCCTGCAACAAAACCAGAAGCCTTTTATAGTTAAATAATTAAGAACTAAATGAATACTGGCCAGTCAGAGTTAATTTATTAATCCTTGACCACTTTGACTGCTGTGTGTGTGAGCTAGTCAGTGACAATGAACTGTGCTCAGCCTTCCCTCCATAATCACAGATGATGTGTGGACGTTTTGCGGCAAAACACAACTACTTCAGCAAGTTGAGGAATCTGTCTTACTGTTTTCGGGTGATAATGTTACAGCTTTGCTGCCTTCTCTTCTGAAGAGTTTTTTCCAATGTGGAAAACTGTCCTGTTTACCTCTAAAATCAAACTGCATATTGTGTTGAATAAACAGCTTAAAGTTGAAACTCCAGTAGTTAAGATCACTGCCGAGAAAGTTATGCAGCCTAAAGTTGTCAGCAGCATACAATATTCAGAAGGTAAGTACTTGCCATAAAGTCAGATTTGAGTTGGTAGTCTCACTTCCATCATTTCTAGAATTAACAGCACATACATGCCACGGTGGTACGGCGGTAGCATTGTTACCTCACTGCAAGAGGTTCTCCCGTTTGATTCTTGGCTGGGCTTGGGAGTGCCTTCTGTGTGGAGTGTGCATGTCCTCCCCGCGGTTGGGTAGCGTTTGAAAGACATGCGTGCGTAAATGGGCATGCCTTCGTTGAAGGTTGGGCGTCGAGCTGGCACCTCGGCATTTCATAAAAATCAACTGCCAATCATTAGCGGACCGGAGTTCCGCTGTGGCGACCCCTTACCGGGAAAAGCCGAAAGACAAACAATCTGGCATACAAAACTTTCTTCAGGCTACCCTAACCCCTTTCCCACAATATACAGTACCAAGGGACTCAGATCCAGATCTCTGAAGCCCATGAAGACAAAGCAACAAATAAAATAAATAAATAAACAGCAAGCACAAACTAAGAAAGCAGTCTCCTCTAGGCCCAAAGTTCAGGAGAGCGAAGGAAGGAATGGGAACAGAAATAAAGCTGCTAATGTAAACTATTACTTTAAGTACATGATTTTCTTATCTAACGTTGTAAGTCCCAGGTTAACTGCTCAAGTTCAACTTGGTGTCAGAAAGTGATGGGCCCTGGAATAAAACATTTGCAGAAAAACACATATGGCTGATGTTATTTTTAAAATACACATGATGTCCACTCAGCGGCAGCAACAATGAAGGTCACAGAATCACGTCAGCTGTCTTGAGATGTGCACTAAGAGACTGAAGCTGCATAGTCATTTGTTATCTAGAAATTTGGAGGGCAAAGAGACCGACCTTTATTACAGAGTCTCCTAAAGGGACATGAACTTTGCTGAAGTCTGAGCTGACAACAGGCATGGATGCTGTACCACAGACAATATAAGAAACGTCTTCTTTGAAAACGCCTAGGTATAAAACCAAATGCAGACGTTCAAGGACTTGAAGGATGAAGGGTAGAGGAGCCTGCTTCACTTACAAATGATAATCAGTTTTGTCTCATATGGCCTGCTGTTATGAGCTACTGTTCTCCCCCACTTTTTTTTTTTTTTTTTTTGCAAAAATTCAGACATGCAGACCAAAGAATGAGATCACACTGAACAACACTCTGAGAAAACCCAATGTAGAAGTATGTGGATGGGAAGAATAACTCAAACAAGAGAACTACACCTAAGAATAGTTAAGCTGCAAATGTCTCATTAGCTATTTTGGTAGAAAGACATAAAACCAAGGAATGAAACTGCTCTGCATGTGAGCCAAACAGACGACCAGGAAGCTTGGTCATGAAGACAAACGCATCCTGATGTTGGTCTTCTTGCTGCCAAACCTGGTTCAGATATTAACCAGATATGAAATATCAAACCCTCAATGTCAGCAGAGAGCAAAGCAATTGGCTCAGATGACCCTGCATCAGCAGCTCACAGAACCTGCAGAGGACCCATATCAATATCCTAATAAGGTTAACAGGATCTAAGGAGTCTCTAAAGAGACTGCATCATACCCACAAAAAATGTCCTAGTGAAAGTGAAGTCCTGCCTTAAACATGAACCAGGACTTTGTGAGATCTACCCATACTAACAATGGAGACCCTAGAGAGTCAAGACCATGACTGGCATCAGACCCTAGATACTGCTGGTGACAGGATCCATCATATCCAGCCCTAATCAGTCTAAGAATACTGCAAACAAAGTCACAAATGATTATCAGAACACACCAGCATATAGCCTTAACATTTTGCTAGTATAATATTTAAAAGCATTTTAGGAGAAAAGACATTCCTTCAAGTAAAACCTCATTCTGTCCAGAACAAAACATTCCCCCCAGTAAGATTTCCTATGACTAAGGTCTATAAAGAATCCCCACTTTACCACATCTAAGTCACAAAACCATCCAAAGTACTCAAGTCACATCATGCACTGCTGCTACAACGGAGCAGCCAGCAAGCACAGAAGGTTATGGCAATGCTAACCTCATCTTTAGAGATGCCAAGTTATCGATAAACCCACAAACCCAAGAGGACTGAAGATAAAAAGAAAAACAGATGATGTACTACCCGAGACACAAATGCAAAACAGGCAAAAAAATCCTGTCCCCTTATCTAAGGGGCCTCAAGGGATAATTATCTGTGGGTTAGTAAATCCTTTCCATAATATGCAATGTACTAGAGGAAGAAGAAGGTGTTGTCATAGCTAACAAAAGACTAGAAACCCAAGGTGGAAACAAGGTTAAGACTGAACTCTCTCAAAAACATCCAGTATGTGGCAAAAGGACTGCTTGGGTGTAAGAGCTGTCCAAACACATTTGAAATTAACAGAAAATGATCTCCTAAACAACGTAAAAACGTTTGCAGAAGAAATGTCTATCAAATACCAGATTTCCTACAGAGAGACATTCAGGTACAAAGAACATGTTAGGGAAGGTTGAAGTGGCTGAAAAAAAAGAAAAGCCAAAGGGAGACATGAAGGGAAATGGAGAACAGGAAAGGAGAGGAGGGGTTCCAACATCATATGCAGTGAAAAGTCCAGTCAAGAGAAGCTATTGGTACAAATGGATACTATCCATGAAAAGGACATTTAAGGTCAGAGGCGTAATCTCTACCAGACCTAGGACTGTACAACCAGAATGAACAAACAAGGCATGATTGTAATGGAAAAACCCAGATAGCTTCAAACAGCATCTACATCAACAAGGTTGTAGAGGTCACACCCAACTGTCAGGGAATACAGCTATAATTAATGTTGACCCTGTACAGGTCAAGGCCACCTCAAAGGAAAATTGCTGACCTTAAGGAAAAGGGATCCAGCAGGCAGAGATCAATGCCTATAGGTACTGATGTCAACATTTTGAGGCAAAGAAGAGATTTTGATGATAGGGAAGAAGCTGTTTATGGTGTCAAAGAAAAGGTCAACCTCAATGGAATCTCAGAGTCAGGGGAAGGCTGAAGATGCAGACAGCTTTGAGATCAATCCTGTAAAGGTCAAAGATGACCCATGAAGCAACCTGTGGTTCCCAAAGAGAAGTGAAAAAATCTGAAGTAGATGCTGAAATAATAGAGGTCAAGCCAAATAAAATAAGGCTCTACTCCAAAGGGACAGTACAGTTGTGTAACTAAACTTACCACAGCAGCAGATGTAATTAGATTACTCTTGCAAGTGGCCTAAGCTATTCGGGATTCTACTCCTTGTGACTAGCCGGCTTTCAAAGTTTAAGGATGCCTTCCATGCTCTCTGTCAGGAGCTTGAAGGGAGCTCCATATAATGTATTTATTTATTTATTTAACATTTGTTTGCCAGGATAGTCTGACTTGACAAGTGTCCATTTTCAGCGGAGTCCTGGGGAGAAAAACTCCATAAGTTTACAGACAGAAGAAAAATTTACAAAACAGACATTACAGAGAAGTACCATACAGATTGTAGACTTTACAGCCGTTAGTATACAATAAGAGGCTATCCCCCCTTTTGGTTGAAAATACAAGTGTACAGAATATACAATGAGAGTACATACGAACCTGGTAGAGCATTGCAAGATATTTCACAACTGAATAAGAGTATATAAATGTTTACGTTTTCCATATATACATTCAAGCAAATATACATGCAAGAGTATACATACATATATATGCATACACATATATACATACATACACACTATATAAGGACAGTTACAGCAAGAATATCCTAAGACCATTTTTTTGGCTAAGGAAGGAAACAGCCCTGAAAGGAACAATGCTAGGAAACAAATCCAACAGCAAGCTATAAAGAAAAAGGCACATAAGAGAAAAAAATAGCATAGCTTAAAACTAAAAAGGGAGTCTGCAAATAAATTGAGACTCTAGGTGCCTCTGAAGAATGGCACTGTTCTGGATCTGAAAATGGAATCCACTTTGCTGTGCTTTAGTAAAGTCTGTATAGAGGACCAATTTGCTGCCTCTAGAAAAATTCTAGCATTCATTTCTTCTTAGAAAGCCACCAAAGAATCCAGATCACTTGTGAAATGGGCCCTATCCCTGACAGGAAGTGGATTACTACAGGAAACATAAAAGGCTGCAGCAGGAGAAAATAATCTGGAAATGGTCTATTTTCACACTGGCTGTCCTTTACGCTTACCTTCATACAAACAGCTAATCAGCTTTCTTGAAGGCATGAGTTTTGTCTAGATGGTGTCTGAGCTGACTGGGGATATCCACAATGTGAAGAATCTTTTCTCCCTTATTTCTGGGTTCTGGGAAGCAGACAGGAAGATCAGTAACTTAGTGTAAAGTAAACACTGAAACCACTTTAGGTATAAAAGGAGGATTTCCTTTCACTGTGAAAAATTAGGTCAGGCTGACTCACCATAAGTGCATGTAACACAGACACTCTCCTAGAAGAAGTCAGAGTAATGAGTAGAACAGTCTCCAATGTTAAGAACCTCAATTCCGCCCGATGAGTTAGTTAAAGTGGAAAATGAGTACGTTTTTCATGCACAAAGTTAAGATCACAAGGACTATCTACCCGTTTCCTAGACAGACCGATATGCAGCAATCTTTCAAAACAGTGTCAAACTTCAGTATGGTTAGAAAGAAAAGGAATGGGGATTAGCATAACAGTTAAGGTGTTTACCTCACAGATTCAAGGTATAAGGTTTGATCTTACTTTTGAAAGGAAAACTGACTAGGCTTAAAATGGTCCACAACGACAGCTAGCCTAGTACTTACCTTTGAATCAAGGGGCATACAAGCAGTAATGGTCAATAAACGCACCTTGACAAAGGACTATGAAAGGCCAACAGACAGTAACTTACACAAACAATCAAGAATCAAAGGCACCCTTGGCCTGAAGAGAGTTTTGTTTTTTGTAATGGCACCAACTAGAAAAGCTTCTCCACTTTCACATACATACTTTCCTAAAAAGCAGATTTATTTGCATCTTTTAGTACCTGATGCACATCTGGGGGTAACAGAATTCCATCATCCAGGCAGTCAGCTGAAGTGTTTTTAGGCTGGACTGTATCAAACTATACCTGTACTGCGAGAGAAAATGCATTCTGTGAGGAAGCTAGTGGTAACTGGCCTTAGCCAGACTGAAAAGAAGGGAGAGCCATCACAATTTTTGGGGAGTCCTTCTGGATCTTTAGAAGAAGCCCTGTCATCAGCTGAAAAGCCACTCAATCTTTGTGTTGAAAGATATGAAACTTCCAGTATTAGATCCTTTGGATGTTTTACACCACAGGCATGAAACATGACCATACCTCATCTCTGTTAAATACAACAGTTCAAGTGGGCATATCACATAAGATACAAAACCACCTGAATAATGACTTCATTAAACTAACAATGCCTAGCTTTCTGAAAAGTATTCTACAGTCTGTCCTCTAATGCCACCTCCTCTACACTGGATGAAAAACTGTAGAAAGCAAATCTAGCGTACTGTTAAGGGCTACAGATCACTGCTGTTTTACTTTTAGAAAAGTGATCACTGGACATCCAGAATTCCTATACACTTGACTGTCTTTTTGTCCACAATCCCATACACAGTTAGAAGCAACCTACTGCCTCTGAATTAAGCATCTGCCAGCATTAGAGGCCTCCACTCCTCAGGACTATGCAGTCTTAGTGTTATCAGGGGCAAAAACAGATAATGCAAATGTATTCTTTATCTATCTAACTCGTTCTCCCAAACAGTTAGAGAACATCATACGACTTAAATGAAACAACCAAGCCTTCCTAATGAGCAATTGGCTGTGCAAAACTGGTAGAGACTAGATTCATAGGTAGGTACTAGGATATTGGCCCTAGGGCCTATACAAGCCTAGCCAAAAAGGTACCCTGGCTTTTGCCACCAAGAAAATTATTTTCCTGTGCACCTGTCGAGCAGAGCCACAGAGGTGATCCCCGGGGTGAATTTCCTATTTCCCATCCAATCATAAACTTTTTTTTTTGAAGAATGCTAATGAGGAGCTTTGTTTGATATAGATAGGTAGTTTGTTCCAGAATATGGGAAGTCTCTGGGACAGGAATCTATCCCTCCAGCATGTTCTGTTTATTGTGGTGACAAGGTTTAGGTCCCTAGAGCGTGTAGCTCGGAGGGATTGGGATTTCTTTAAGTGGAGCATGTCCAACAGCTCTGGGTTTGACATAGCTTTGTATGTTAGGCAGAGATCGCCTCTGAGTAGGCGATATGTGACTGAGTAAAGCTGGAGGTTTTTTTTTAGACGGTCTGCGTAGGGCATCTGTTTGAGGCCAGTAATCTTCTTTGTGAAATATTTCTGTGGCCTTTCCATTTGTTGTAGATGTCTTGTGAGGTACATACCAAAAGGGGCGTTGTACCCTATAAAGGGTCTAATGAGTGATGAGTAGAGGGGAACAATGACCTCTTTTTCCTGGATGAGAAACCTTTTGTGATGAGGTGAGCCACGTAGAAGGATTTCCTGACTACTGTGGTGATGTGATTATCAAAGGAGAGACTACTGTCCACCTGTGTCCCAAGGTCTCATCACACTTTCACTGTTAAGTAGACTACCACCTATGTGGTAGCTCATGGGTACAGAGTTTTTACCAAAATGGAGGACAATGCACTTTTTGGCATTGAGCTTGAGGCCACACTTTTGACACCACACATCTGTCTCAGTGAGGCCCTTTTGTAGGACGTCCACATCGTTAGGAGTTTCAAGTTATGGCTCCTAGTTTGCAGTCATCTGCGAACTTCATTAGCCAAAGACCTTCTGTGTTAGCCTGTACTTCAGAAAAGTAGATACCAAACAGGAGAGGACCCAGGACTGAACCCTGTGGTACTCCACTTGTAACTGGTCTGAAGTTGGATTTGGAGTCTGCTACTTTCACAGTGAGGGTTCTGTCAATGAGCCAGTTGGCAACCCATCTTGTGACAAGGATTTATACCTAGTTTAGTGAGTTTATCTATAATTCCAGAGTGAGGGATGGTGTCAAAAGCCTTGGCGAGATCTAGATAGGCTGTGTGAACCACCTTACCCTCGTCTACGGCTTTGATGACTGCAATCAGGTTTACGAGACATGATCTGTCTTTTACAAACCCAAACTGGATGGGGTCCAAAGTTTGGAGATTACCAATGTCTTTGTTTATAAGTTCCATGATGATACGTTCCATGGCCTTGGAGAGCATTTTGGCTCCCCCTTTTGTGGAGTGGAATAACCGTTGCTGTGTGCCACTCAGTGGGCACAAACCCTAAGGTGAGGCTATGATTGAACATGGTGCTTAGGTGGGGTGCCAGTTCATTCTGTAGTTCATGTAGAACACAGCCTGGGATGTTGTTAGGTCCCATGGATGCTGTATTTTTGGCTTTGGAGAGTGTGGTTTTTACCTGTGCAGCCGTGATTACAGGAACTTTGCATTCATCTGGTATAGAGATGGGCCCTTTAGGGGGTGAGGGGGGGTAAAGTTAGCAGTGAACCTATCTGCCAGGATGTTGCCAGTATCAGTTGGTTCTGTATATTTAGTGCCATTGTGCTGTAACTCACAGCAGATCTGAGTGTTGCCGTTGAGATTCTTGACATAGCTATAGAACACTTTGTGATTGTCTTTAGAATCAGTGGCGGTTTTGTTTTCATAACTAACTTTGGAGGATTTCATGAGGGATCTCAGTTTCTTACTGAAGCTGACCAGGGAGTTCTTCCAGTCATGGGATTTTACTTTTTTTTTTTTTTTTGCAACAGTTTCTTTCTTATGTTGTAGAGTTTGTTTATGGCAGGGGACCACCAAACTGGCTTTCTTTTTTGGAGGACAGCATCTTGGTTCTGTTAGGGATAGCATGATCCATGCTTATAAAGTGCATTTGTGTAGGATTCAGCAGTTGTACCTCTATTGTCCATCTGCATGGGTGTTGTGAAGTTTGCCACTTCTGTCTTAAGAAGCGTGAAGTTGGCTTTGGAGAAATTTTTTACGGTGGTTTCCCTAATGGAGGTGGGATGTGGATGCCTAGGCTGATTAGCTTGTGGTCGGATCTAACCAATGAGGAATTGATCTCTGGTCTGGAACACTGGATGCCCATGTTGGTAATGACCAGGTCTAGGATATTGCTGCTCCTGGTGGGGGTGTGGATAAGTTGATCCAAGGTGTTGGAATTTATGAATTCCAGAAAACATTGAGCAAAAGAGTTGGTACATGAGTAGTTTCCCCAGTTAATGGTGGGGTAGTTGAAATCACCCATTATTAGGGTGTTGGGTTGTACCCTAATATTTTCCAGTGTATCAAGAAATGAGGAGTGGGAATCCTGGGGCATGGTGGGGATCTGTAGCAAGTTACAATTTGGATTGCGGTCTTGCCCAGAGTTAGTTGCACTTGGATAATCTCAGATGCATTATGCTGAGCAACTAGACTGGAGGTGTGGATATCCTTAATGAATATGGACACGCCTCCACCTTTAGTGTTTCGGTCCAGGTTAGGTGACTGAAAGTTGTTGTATGAATTATAACCTGGTAATGTAGGGGTGCTCTCTGGAGTCTTGAATCAGGTCTCTGTCACTGCACAGATGTCGATGTTCTCCATTTTAAGGAGTGCCTCGAGTGAATGCATTTTGAGGTTTAGACATTGAGTAGCATTACCCTCATATTTTGCTTGCTTGTACCTGTTACGGTGGTGAATTTGTCATTTGAACCTTGCCTAAAAAAGGCAGTATAGTGGTGGCAAGAGCCTTAGCCAGTATCCGGAATCCCAAGGGTGACAGGTGCAGGCCATCGCGGGCAAAGCATCGTGGTCTGTTGATCATGTCATCCCAGGCAGACAGATACTGGATCCCCTTAGAATGATACCAGAAGCTTAGCCAATTGTTGAAGTCAATCATTTTGTCCTTGTACTGCAGTATCATTCTGGGTGATGGCAGGATACTACTCAGGGCTAGGGTCATACCTGTCTGGGCTACAAGATCGGAGAACTCCTCCATGTCTGTTTTCATGTAATCCAGGGAGGTACGTCTCAGGTCATTCACACCAACATGGACAATGACAAAGTCATATTTGTACTTGTTGTGGAGTGACCTAAGTGCATGTGTTATGTGGCGGATCCTGACACCAGACAGGCAGCTGACAGTAACTTTCTCCTTGTTTAGCCTGGTGAGTGGAACATCAGTGTGCCTGACTATAGAGTCACCTATGACTAGAGTGTTGGGTACGTTGTTATGCCTTATGGGCTGTGGTTGAGTGGCACACTGAGTTTGTGGGCTGTGTGTCATTTGGGTTGTGTTGGGGGGTGAAGGTTGCATCCGTTTCTGCTTTGGAGGTCTCTGTTGCTTGAGCAGATTTTTATTGAGAGCCTCCGTGAATGTAGGTGTGTGTTTTGTGTTGCTATGTGTGTGTTTTGGTGGTGTAGGTTTTGAAGGACTATGTGATGAGTATGGTGTGGTGCAAGTGTTTACCGTCTCTTCTTGAATGTCTAGTCCAGTCTTGGGTGAAGAGAGCTTTGCTTCCAGTTTGGCTATAAGTGCATCTCTCACAGGTTGTAGTGTTGGGTGGTAGGAGGAGAGGGTTGTCTGTGTACATGAGGCAATTGCTGCATTGCCCCAAGATGCCCAGATTCATCAGGTAGACAGGAGAAAACTCCAAAAGCTGACCCTTAGACATGCCTGGATAGGTGCTTATTTATTAAATACTAAAAACTGTTTTCCTCAAGACAAGTGAGGAAAGTTGAGTGCTGAAGTAATTTGTAGCTTATTTAGTGCTTACAACGAGTTCTGAACAAGTGCTGAGCTCAAAGAAACAGATTTGAGTGTTAAAACTAAAAAACTGGCTAGTTCTAAGAGGAAAATTTGAAGAGCAGACTTTATGGCGCCAGGAATAGTTTAATCCCTGCTAAGTGGCGATGCATAAAGTGTATTTTTTTTATATAACAGTAGCAAATGAGCAAACTCATTTAAACAAATTAATCAATAAAAAGCTAAAAACTGAGCCGCGCTCTAGCAGTCTTTGATCAGACAAGTTCTAACTGCACACACCTGCCACTAGGGTGCAGGGGAGCCTTCTCCAAAAAAGATGGTCTGGATTAGTGCTCAAGTTATACAAACACAGCTAGACTCAGCAGGTCTGAATTTAGTCTATGCTACAGCAAACAAGGTGATCCATCTCTGATCTAAATCGTTCATAAAGTATAGTTGTGTAAGAACTTAACACAGCAGTAGATGTACTACTGATCACTGTTTCAGTATTCCAAACTGCTTGGTTATCTCACCAAATAACCTTGTCATCTGGGAAGGCCCAGAGAAGGAGGGAGGCCTGAGTGCCATGATGGTTTTAAATAGGCCCTGAGATGGGGGGGGTGTTTTTGGTTTTCTTTTTCTTTGGTGCAATGTCCGCTTTTAATAACCACGGAGGCTCTGACCCCTGACATACTTTGATGACTGATCATGTTTCTTCTGAAGAGAATCAGTGGCTTGCCCCTAGGTCCCTCTGAAATAACACTGGGATCTCCCTTCTCACCATCATCGGTAACTACAGTTGCTTCAGAAGTGTGAACCATACCAGTCTCAGGCAGGGTAGCAGAATTCTGAGTTGTTGAGCATACCAAGGGTTCTAAGGCCACAGTGGGTACATCTCAGTCTGAATGGGCTGCAGTGCTTTCAGGCCTAGGCCTCTTAAATTTCTTCCTATGAATGGGTGAGATGTCAGGTGAAGAGGAGTCTGACATCTTAACCTGGGTGAGGTACTTCAAACACTGCATTTTCAAACATGAATTGAGTGTCAAAAATTGGATTCTAAAGGTTTTTGGGTCAAACAACTGACAAATTGTAGAACTTTTATAACTGTGCTTTGTCCCTAGGCAGAAAAGGCACTGGGAGTGGAAATCCTTGTAAGGAATCTACCCATTGCAAATGCACTTTCCTCTCCTAGCTGACATGTAACAGAGCAACAAGCAAAACAACTAAGGAAAAAGAAAGGAAGGTTCCTCAATGAGGCATTTACCTGAGCAAGTGAAGGACAACAGCATCAACGACTATGTGCAAAAAGGTAGACAGGGGTGCATACCTGTGTTTGGACTGGTGGCGAGATATTCTGAGGATTTATTCTCATACATCCACTTATGTACTCTTACGCCCACAGGCTTAGGTCATACATTAGAAAGTGGAATGTTTGGATTTGGTACCTCAGCCAGGCAAGCAAGGTCATTTGACGAGATAACCCAACAGTTTGAAATACTGCAACTGTGATCTAAGAAAGAAAATCACCTAATTCTTTTTCTTTTTTTACCACAAAACATAGGAAGTCAACATAAATAACCCTGAAACTGCAACATGCTCTACTTGTAACTACTACTCATCAAACATCATTAGGGGTGCAAACATCCTTGACCTGGTCCTCACAAACAATTGAGAACATCATTCCCCCACTAGTGTAATGTCCTCACAGATCAGGTCTGACCGTAAAACTGTCTCCTCTGAAATAAAAAAATAAAATAACCTTGGAACTTTCAAGATTTATTCAAAGACTAACTCCCTACTACTAAACAACTTGGTAAAATTTCAAGCCACTCCAAACCCTGAGAACACCACTGTTTATGCGGAATCACTCAGGAAAACCCTGAATAATCATTTTATCAGCTGTAAAGACAAAGCTGTACTTACACAAACAAGCACAGGACAAATTCAAAGAACAAACCACCCTGGAATCCCAACATCAATAGATTGTATAACAAGAGGAAGGAAATCACAGCAAACAATGGAAGGAACAACACCCTGCAAGGTAATAACACCAACAATCTTAACAAGCAACTCAGGGGGTCTAATCAAGTCTACCAAAACCAAATTTGAGCTAAAAATAGCCTCTCTCACCAAGAACAATCACAAAGCTTCAGGTATGTCTGCAACTTCAAAGGCAATACACAACAGTGCACCAAATTGTAAAAAAGCTGAAAGATATAGCAAATCTACTGGCTAACAAATTTAGATCTAATTTTACTTCCTCTCCCCTTCCAGACACCTCTCATGAAATACCAACAACCATACCCTCCCCCCCACCAGATAACACAGGTCCTCAAGACATAGCCCCAAGGTCAAGACTTCTGCACCAATGGAACCCCATAACATCCCAAGATGCCTTCTTAATAACGTGAAACATGAATTGTCAGGCACACTAAAATCACCATGGCCTCCATACAGGCCATTTGTCAAACGAATGGAGAACTGCAACAGCTACTTTGTTGCTCAAGGGAAAGCCATACATGGACCTGATGGACTATCAACATATAAGCCTGACTAGTCTAATATGTAAAGCTTTGGAACTCAGTCATGCCTATTGTACTTGGTGAACTTCTTCGAGAAGGTCAACGAAGCAATGGATAAGGGCAAAATTGTGTATGCTGTCTACCTCAATCCGCTCAAGGTATCTGTCACAATACCCACTTGGGTATTGCAGCCAAGCTCACCAAAATAGGTACAAACCCCTATGTAACCCACTGGACAACCAGATGCCTCACAGTTAGGACCTAAAAAGGTGGAAAGGGAAGTTACCCCCCACAGAAAGTCTGGTCATTAGTGGAGTGCCTCAGGGCTCAGTGCTGGGGCCACTCGAGTTGGGCATCTTCTTCCCTGAAGTCAAGGCTAACATCTAAGGTCTCTGGCTGACCATGTTTGCAGATGACTGCATATTAGGTTCAGTCACTGAATCCCCCCAGACACAAATACCTTCCAAAACGGCCTGATACAGACTAATAACTGGTGCTAGAATTACGGTCTACACCTCAATGCCAAAAATTGCTTAATAGTAGTTTCTGGAAAGACAGCAACTCCTGCAAATTATTTCAGTGATAATACACCCCTAACAGTAGACCCAGTAGTCAGGGATCTGGGAATGAATGTAGAAAGCAACCTAGCCTTTGACCATCACATGTCTATTGTAGTGAGGAAATCCTTCTATGTTGTCCAACTTTTAAGTAAGGCTTTGGCATCTAGGTTCAAAGATAACATTGGTATAACGACAGCAGACTACAATGGAATAATCATAGAGTACAGTGCCCCCTTTGGTGAGCACCTAACCAGACATATGCAAAAACTGAAGCACCCACAGAAGCTTCTTACAAAAACAAGCACTATGCAGACTGCCTCAAAGCCTTTTTTAAGCACATTTACTGAATTATCACTTGTGACATAGGCAAATTTACATTTATACAAAAGTAATCAAACTTTATTAACAAGTTCACATTTACAAATATTATACTTCACATACATTGCTACACATCGTACAACCTAAGCAACATTACATAAATTATTAAATTCCTGCCTTTTAAAAAAGAAACATTTTTTTAACAAGAAACATCTTTATTAAACAATCAGTTATGATGCAGGCAAACATTATACATCACTTAAAATCTACCCAATCATTTTCAAACATTACATTGCTCATTTAAGTCCTGTCTTCTTCTAAACCTCATTCCTCCCCTGTATGTATTGTTCCCCCAATTCCCATTTTTTTCCTATGCAGTTTGCTCTTACCCTTTTCTAAAGATCTCAATTCCAGATTCCTGTTGTTTTATCTGTTATTATTGTGACACCCGTGCACTGGCCCAACAATCAAGGAGCCTTAATCCTCACCACTAACACCAGTGAGGGGCATACCGATAGGGAAATGGATAATAAATACACACACAGTAAAGTACAATTTCCCTTAAGAGAACACAGAGATCACCAGTCAGTCTGGGGCTGGTTTCTCCCTTTCTCTCCAGGTCCACTATAAGACTCCCCACTGGCACAGCTATAGGGTCCAGATCTCAGCCTAGTGGGGAAGCGAAACCCTCCAGCACCTTCTATGTCCAACCAGTGCTTCGTGTCCCTGCCCAAGTAGCTGACACACATACACTTTGAGATAAAAGTTTAGACAACCATACAGACACTCCTGGGGAAGGCTGGCACAGGTTCTCCAGCTGTGCCCCTTTTACCCAGACTATACGGTAGAAATCACTGCCACCACCCAGCTAATATTTATCAGCTAATCAAAGGCCCTTATGAAAGGGTGTCCAACTATACTGTGCAATATCATTATCCAAATGGTGAGTGTGACTGAACAGTAAATACTTATTTGGAGTGACTTGGTACAGTATCACTATATACATGCAATGTACTCTTAGAGCTTAAATTATCTGTACACAAAACAGCCACAGTTGAAATGTTTAAAAATATTTAATAATAAATCTTAAAAACACAATACAATACTGCTTACTACACAGTGCAAGTCAAGAGTTCAGAGATCACAGAGAAATGTTTAAAATAATACAGTAAAAAAGTTCTGACATCATAGAAAAACAAACTATTCTAATCTTCCTATTTCCTAGCTATATCTAAGAGAAGACACAGTTCTAAAATCCTACTTACATATAGACACAGGCAGAGTGGTGAGCTGGATGTTCTCAAGACAAATGCTCAAATGCTCTCATTCTTTCTGTCCTTAAATTGATAACACAGTACCACTGATTCATTTCAGATTACATCATTTCTTTCTGGTTCCCAGGCTAACAGACTCTCGGAGGTTAATAGCCCTTTTGATCTTGCAGCTGGTCAGGAGCCACAGCAATAAAAGAAATTATACATGCAAATTCTAGCCATTAACTCTGGCCTCAAAACAATAGGCAGAATGCCTTTATCTAGACATCTTGGCTCCGAGTTTTGACATCAAAGAATTGACTTATCAGCTTTGTTACAGCAGAGTGCACTGTTGTTACATTTTTGCAGTTCTACATTTAACACCATTTTTTCCCATTTAAGAGAACAAGCCTGTGACTTATATTAATATTTACAAATGACAGAATTATCTACAGAATTCTATCTGGCTAGGCTGGCAGCCTTCACCTATCTCCCAATTATATTCACTACTCTTAGTGTAGCTGGTTTAGATTTTGATTTCCATTTTCTAGTAATTGCTTTTTTGTCAGCCACCATAATTAGACACAAATGCCTTACCATGTCTAGGCAATTCTGATTCTGCATCATAGCTCAGAAAACCATCTCCCTCGTCACACCAATCTGCCCACCCAGCATCTCCAACAGTGCAACAGGCAGGGAATCCTTTAAGTCCATCAACTCACCACATTCCCAGAAAATATGTTCCCAATGACCTCCTTTTTCCCTGTCTTACCTCCAACATTTGTCATCTATATGAGGAAAAATTCTCTGGTGTCTACTTGGGGTATAAAATACCTATGTAAACATTTCCAAGCAAATCTACATTTTGTTGCATAATTGGGAGACATACACATATCCTCCCAATGTTTCCTTCTGGACTGCTTATCCAGTCTCTCTTCCCAATCCTTTCTAACCTCATCTGACTTATTCTTATAGTTATCATGCAATACTGTATATGCTGTACTAATTATTCCTTTTTTTAATGGCAGCTTCTGCTCTAGATTCTACTAAATTGGCTTTCCCCTGCATCCAATAATTCCTTCTCTCCTCAGTCCCTCATTGATACACCCTCCCACTACTTTACCTCTCTCATCCCTTTTGACCCTACCAATTTTTTTTTACCTGCACTTTTCCTCTAATCATACCTTCGATCCTACCTTCTCCAGATTTTACCTCCCATCTCTCATCTCCCTTCCACATCTATTTTCTCCAACTTCTCCTTCTCATCTATTGGTTTCATACCATACAAATCAAACTCTATTTCGTCGATTCTTGCTCTAATTCTAATCTCCAGATACTCTCTCACCTCTTCTTTTTTGCCTGCATAAACTTTGAAAAAACAGTATATAACCTTTCAACATACCTCAGATTGTTGCATCCTATGTTATATTACCTACTGTTTTTAATCCATCTTAGACATCTATTTTGTTCTTTTTGAAAATATCAGTCTCACAAAAAAGGATTACTGTCCCCTCATTGTCACTTTACTACCACTGTAAACTAAATACTAATACAATGAAACTTCTAAATGCACATCAGATTTTTTTATCCAATGCTTATATGAATGTAATCTTGAATGTATTTTTGTTACTGTGTGTGCTGTTTAAATTGTAACTCATGGAGGAGCTTTTCTCTCCGGGTCTCCGCTAAAAATGAGCTACTAGCTCAGTTGGACTAACCCGGTCAACAAATGTAAAATAAATAATAAATAAAAACTTTACCAGTTCTGGTATTTCCTTTAGGACTCCATACTGCTTTCTCTTTGCCTATCCTCTGATATCAATCTTTGATAGGGAAGGTACTCTATAACCTGCAGTCCAAATACATTTTTGGTGTTTTCCCATTCTATCATCTTTCCCTCTCTAGCTATTTGCTCTCAATACTTTAGTTCCTTGCCAGTTTTCGCCAATAAATTCCAGCTTCCTCTTGCCTACTGTCTATATCTCTAATTGCAAGTCAGCCCTACCAGCAGAATCTCCTTTCTCCATTCCCATCTTGGCTGAGTTCTTCTGCTACTTTATGGACATAATATTCTATACGATTACTGTTATTCTCCTTAAAGGCCTGCATCCAAAATCCCAGTCTCTCCTTGTTTCTTGAGCTTCCCCCATGTTTCATCATCCCTTTCCACTCTGAATAATAGTTTTCTGCTTGCACTATGTATAGGAACCTTAACTGTGCACCTCTGCAATACCCCTTCAAATTGGGTAATCCCAATCTGCCCTGCTCTGCTGGAAGAATCAGCTTACCCCACTTTACTCCTGCCGTCTTCTCCTCCCAGATAAAGTCCTTCAGCTCTTTATTAACTGCTATCTGCAACTTCTCCTCTGGTTGATAAAAATATGCCAGATCTGTGTATGAGACTAATGGGACTAATAACATTTTAACTGCTTGTATCTTACTATCCATATCCATATAACAAAGTTTCCATTTTCTCAGTTTTTCTATTATCTTTTATTTAGTCTCTTCCCACATATCCTGAGCTGACATACAAGAACCATTTTTAATCCATACTCCTAAATACATTTTATCATGTCCTCATAAATATGGATATTACTGAACCAATTCATATGTAGGTACATAATTTACCACTATTGCCTTTGCTTTAGCGTGATTAATTTTGTAACCCAAAAAAGATTTGAAACTGTCTCAACATGTTCCACAACACTGCAATGTCTCTTTCTGGTTTTGTCAGGTATAAAATAATATCACCTGCAAATACAGCCAGCTTTTCTTGACTACTATACCAATTATATCTTTGAATTTCTGATTCCCTTACTTTCTTTGTCAATGGATCTAAATATAATACAATTAACAAAGGGGAAAGAGGACACCCCTGCCTGGTTCCTCTTCTCAAGCAGAAATTATCAGAAAAGGCCCCACCCACTTTAATTTTCGCCTCCAATACCTCATATATCCTCCTAATCAACCTTATATTTTTTTCAGGAAATGTAAATGTTTCCATTGCCCTGCTCAAAGTCCCAGCTTACTCTATCAAATGCTTTGTCCGCCTCAAGACCCAGCAACAACAATGGTATTTTCTTATATTCTGCTTCCCTCTAGATCATCAGTGTTCTGTTAATGTTTTCAAATATTTGCTTCCCCTTCACAAAAACATCGATCCATATCTATCAATGTTGGCATTACTTTTGTCATTCCTTTAGCCATTACAGACATGAACACATTATAAGCATGGTTTAGTACTGAAATGCACCTGTATGAAGCTGGATCTGAGGATCTTTACCCTCTTTAGCTATTACAGCTATCACTGCTTTCTTCCATGATGTCTGTACTCCTCCTCTTAAAATACCTTTAAACAAAACCTTCCAGATCTTTATTAGTTTTTTTTCCCTCCTAGCTGCCACACTTTTACAGGAATACCATCTATTCCTGGGGACTATCCTGTAGATTGGTTATATATCACTAATTTTATCTCATCTTCTCCTACCCTAACTCTTAGTAATTGAACCTCATCCACCTCTAACCCTTGGCATATTTAGTTCTTCCATAAACATTTCCATTTGTATATTTTCTTGATTTCCATATTTCTCTGCTTTATACAGACTTTCACAAAATTTCTGAAATATTTCTAATACGTCTACAGGATCTTTTGTTAGCTTCTTTGTTACAGGCTCCCTAAGCTTGAGGATAGCCCTTTATACGTTCTGTTGCCTTGTTGAGTCATTGTGCAAAAAGTTTTTGTGCTCTAGTGTTATTAACAGCAATATTTCTAAACTCATGTATATTATCAAGGTAATCCCTTATTTTCTGCTTAGCATTCTGCAGTTGATCTTCTTCTTGTTCTGTGAGATTCCCCCTATTCTGCAATACTTTAACATTTGTCAGTCCCTCTAAATAATTCTTGTTACTTCTAAACCATGGCTCCCTTTCATTTCTACCCTATTTTTAAACTCTATCTTAATTTTATGCTACTCCCTACCTATTTTTCCGAAGTATTTTCTAACCTCTCAAACAGCTCTTAAATGATCTCCACTACCCATTCCTTAAATTCCTTTTCTCAACAGATAGATGGGAAAACTCCAATGTCTCATTTTTATTTCATTACTCTGTTTTTATTTTAGTTGTTATTGGCACATGATCTGAAATAGGTATTGGGTGTGCATCAAGACCTTCAATTAAATGCACATGTTCCTGTGAAGTGTAAATTCTGTCCAGCCTAACTTTTTTTTTTTTTTTTTTTATCTTGGGGAAAATTCACTCCAAACTCTTATTACTGAATTCACATCTTCCATGCCAAATATCTTCATACATTTCTTCAAAATCTATCTTCTTTGTTATATTTTACATTCTGAGCCCCCCCAGACATATCTTCACTGTCCAAATCAAATTTCAATCTCCACTTATAAGTAATCATCCTTGCTGAAAACTGATCATTTCTCCCAGAAATTTCTTAAGCTCCATTATAGCAGTTTTAGGCATGTAAATACATACCAGTGTAATCCTCCTTCCTTGCCAGTAGCACATTAAAACTAAAAGTCTGACACTAGCATTTTTATCCTCTTCTATAGCTACTGGAGCTCCTCTAGCATTAATATAAGCACTCCTCTTTTCCTTTGTGCCAGATATTCCCCTGAATAACCATCCTGAAAACCTTTCTTTATCAAATTCACATGTTCAGTTCTTTCCAAGTGTGTCTCGTGTAACACAGCTATTTGCACTCTATATTTTTTAATACAGTTCACTATTCTTTTTTTTGTATGCATCTGTGAGACCACTGACATATAAAGACATTACAGAAAGCATCACTGCATTAAAAAGTTACTATTCCTACCTTTTATGTACACCTTTTTTTGTTAAATGTCTAGTTCCAGCTTTTGTGTTACATACATACACTGTTTGGCAGGTTGAACTTTTATACAGTTGTCATATCCATTTGAGCCTATGTCACACTTTACAAAACTTTTTGTTTTTATTGAAAGCCCTCAAATTAAAAAACAAACCCCCAATACCTACTGAAACCTATTTAAAACCAAACGCACAAAACTATGTACATGTTGAAATATTGAAATGTTGTTCTCCTAATAGTAACAAATGTCCCAAACTGACAATCACACTCACAAACCTAAAAGAAAGGTTACCCATGCTAACACGAATGGTGCAGCCTGCGCATCTACAAAGTGCTAACTGCTTCTGTCTTATTTTTATTGCTCTCCCAGCTGGAAGATCATCTTGAACGCTTTCAGAGCACATTACCTCCTAGCCAGTTTCCTTCTCTTTTCCCCCCAGCCAATCATTCTCCACCAGACTATAACCAATTTCTCTTTATCAGATTGTCTCCATGGAGTCATGAGAACCAGACATTCAATTTCTCTTTATCAGATAGTTTCCATGGAGACAAGAGGGCCATATACAGAATTCCTACTAAGCATACATTCATGTACTAGAAAAAAAAATACTTTTTGTCTCTTAAAACTTGTTACTAAATCATTCTAAGTAAGGTACTTAATCTAGTCATTCCCCCATGCAAGAATGAGAAAAAGCATATTATTTTTTGTCATGGTTTTTTAACCAGGCTTTTTTTTACACTGCAGTGCCTTCATTTCTTAAAACTGTACAATAAATAACAAGGCAGGGAGAGAGAAAGGAAAAAAAAAACAGCAGCACCTATTTACAATCCCAGTTGCACTTAAATGCAACTGAGAAAATTTTATAGCATACAAAGTAAAACATACACCACAAAAATAGTACTATTAAGAAAACAGCTTCCTTTACCTACAGTTAACTTTCTCCCCTCTTCCCCTCACCAAAGTATTTTTCTGAAGATTAAAGACATGAAGTAGGGCATATACTTTACAGTCCCGCACAAGTCCAACAAATTCTAAAAAAGTCCAATATTTCTAGATTTTCTTGTTCTGTCATATTTCATGAATATAATTATTGCACTATAATCCCACATTGTTACTGGTTTTATTACTGTTCATCTCTATCTCCCAAATCCTGTCTCTGCTTTATTTCCAACATACTCTCGGTTCTTCCAGTCAACTCTTGTGCCCCCTTCCTTCTCTTCAACATTTTCCATTGAAACAGTGCAAAAAGTCTCACAGGTACAGTCTCTCTATGGTCTTTATTACCACAGAAAGCAGCAGCACAATCTCCTTTTGTTTCACAGCTCAGTTTTTTTGGCCAAACTTTTGTATTTCCTCCTTAGCATGTACTTAATCAAAAAATGATTGTGTCCTTTCAGGGAAGAATATCTTGCAGACAGCTGGGTACAGCAGTTTGAATCTCACACCTGTCTCTCGACATTCCCTGAATACTGGAATGAATTTACACCTCTTTTGCCTGGTGTACAATGAGTAATCACTCTCCACAAACACGCTGCCATCTCCCACTTTTAGTATTTTTTTCTTTCTTAATTTTTTTTCCCACTTTTAGTATTTTTGTCATTTTGCCACAGTTCTACTAGTAGGATTGCATCTTTACTACTAAAGGTCTAGGTTGCTTTCTCATAGCCAGGTTTAGAGCATACACAAGATGTGCCCTTTCAACTAAAATCTCCTGCTGTGGAATACCATTCCAGTTCCTTATTTGTGTTTTCATAACATTAATGCAGTCTGTTCCTTCCAGCTTCTCTGGTATAGCTGAAAATCTCAGGTTTTCCCTACATGCTCTGTCTTCTAATTCTATTTTTTTTGAAGAATCTCCTCCTGAGCACTCTACTATTTAGCCAGCCTTTTCTTCATTTGAACCTCTGATTTTTGCAGCTTTATCACCTCATCTTAATATCTGTTTAAAGCGTCTTCCATTTTCCAGCCTTCTGTTGTTTGTGCTGATATATTCCATCAGTGTTTCATTTATTTTAACCAGGTTTGTGTGCAGTAGTCTTGTATCTTCCTGTAGGTTACTGGAAGTCATGCCTGGAGGTTGCATTGCTTTTCACTGAACAGCTGCAGAACTTTTCCCAAGCAGTGTTTCCTCCTCACTTTTTGTAGCTGATTTTTTCCAGGTGCTCTGTATTTTTATTTTTGCTGGCAACCAGGCAGTACACTTACTAGCCAGTTACTGAAATTTACCCATAAACACAAAAATCTGCTGGCCTTCTCTGTTGAGTTTCTGTTTTCACACTAGGAGAGCTAGAGTTAAAGGGTTGCTCAGTGTGCATCCATCTTGGAAGTCTAGACTGTCTCAAAGCCTTATCCTTATACTCAGTGTCCTACAGGCTATGGAGAAGTGACTTATGCCCCACCTAACAAGCATCCCCTGATCTAGCACTACTTGTCCTGTTACCTACCCATCCATGAGAAGAAACAGAAGCACCTGATTCAGAATCCTAAAACTCATCTGCAACATAAATAAGACTTGGTGGAGGGACAGGTATATGTTTCAGGGCCTGCCCGTTCTCTGCAACAGGCTTTCCATCCAGTGAAGCAGAATTTTTCCCTTCACTTACTCAAGCAAATTGTAGAGAAGTGGATGACTGGGAATCGTGAATATATCCCTGCTCTGGCATTTATGACTCAATAAGAGAGAAAGAGAGGAAGCTTGTAATATTTAACCATTCATGCCTATCTCATGTATACCTCCCACAGAAACTATGTAACCAATACCTATATAATGTTATTGCATATCATGCTTGGGCTTAAAAACATTCTTTAGGGTTATCAGCCTACCTCTGCTATGATAATGATATATATTACACTGTTATGGTGATAGCTATACCTACAGCAGGTACTGTGCATCTGATAGAGCTGCCTTTAACAGAAGGTGCATTCTTAGGCAGGTGAGGAAAACAGGCAAGCTAACCGAAATTAAGCAAGGCACCACAACAATCAACGAGGGGGAGGTGAACGTTGGGGTATATGGTGACCAATAACTATAAACCTGGGACTAGACAGGAGTCTCAAAAGCGCTATAAAAAGGTGTTCTAGAAATCTGAGGTACGGAAAATATCACTTGAGTCTGAAAAAGAAAGGAGCTAAGTTAAGCCAAGGGAAGTTATTCTGTGTATGTGGTAAAGCGTTTATAAACACTGGTGATTTTTAGTACTGTTTACTTTGGAATATCCTCTATAAAAGGAATACTTCATCTATAAATACTGTTTGTTTGTGTTAGTAAACCCTACATAACGGGGTACTGCAAATGTGAAATGGACCCTGGATACACTCTGGAAAGACTGTTGTAAATAAACTGGATCATCTTCTGTTATTCTCCTGTTTGCCTGAATTTTTTCATTAGCCCTGTAAATAAAGATCATCTAAAATGAGGAAGATGGCTGCAAGGGCTATTTTTATTTTTGTAAGTATTATAGAATGTGTCATTCATGGCTGTAGCTGAGAAAAAACTAATTCTACTAACTGCCTATGTTAAACTATCAGACACTTCTATCACAAAGAGGGCAGCTTTCCTAAATGAAACTCAACAGCTTGAAGTGGCACTTGCTAAAATGTAATACTAATTCTTCTCAAACTGCATGAGAAGCCTGAAGACCTCTGTGTCCATCTAGGGATTTGTTCTATCAAAGGGGAGCCTCGTGGCACTGAGAAGGGGTGCCATGAAGAAATTCATGTTTCCTGTGAAGGCAAAGATCTGTGTGTATTCACTTTTTTAGTTGCTAAGCTCCTCCTGTGAGGTGTAACTGTGGTGTTTTCTTCAATATGGAAGATATCTGAAGCGAGATTCAACAAGTCTTTAGTGAGCTCTACCTGCTGTTCTTCATGTCAGTGCAGCCACTGACCAGCACCTGCTCAACCTTCAACAATCAAAAATAAGCTATGTCAACCAAGCCATCCATCTCAGTGGGTACATGCCTGAAGAAAATCTCAGTAGAAAGTGACACAGATACTGATGGCAGTGGAAAGATGCACAGCTAGAAAGAACCAGCCCCAAAACAAGAGGGCCAAAATACTGTCTTTGGAATTGTCCAAAGCCTCACTACAAGTGCACATGCACCTTCAGGATGCTGATGTAAACAATTACTGGAGACCGAAACAAGAAATTCTGCCTAGGGCACAGGCTTCACCTACGGCTCAGTATCTCTAGTTTCACAAATGTGCATTTATTATGGATGGACTGGTGAGGTCACAAATGACAGATGATGGATATTTTCAAACTGCAGATATAATCTTCTGTAAAACAAGTACAATTCTAGAAATCATGGTTGCAGTTAACTTCAAAAGAGCACTCTACAGCAGCTTTAAGAAAATGGTATCCCACAGTCACTCCAAATCTCAAACAGCTATCTACTGCAGTAGAATGTTTTCTAGTAACTAAGAATGGAAACTCCAAGTCAGACTTGCACACAGCAAGGACTATTAACTAAACATATGTCTGAGAAGCTTTGTTCTAAATGTTTTAAAAGAGGGCACATGGCAAAAAACAGTGAAATTACTAATACTATACCTGTCAAACCTGTTAATGTTAGCCAGCAGGCTGCACATGAAATGAAGCCTAAGGAATGTGACAGTGCTGAACTTTTTTTGTCTACTATAAATGAGAGTCTGCTTGCTGCCAGTGTGCTGTTACGAAACGTGTTAATTGTAACAATGTCACACAGGGAAAATAAATTTAAGAATATCTGGACTCAATTAGCACAATTATGTCTGTTAAACTACAATGTGTGTATGTGTGTGTGTAAGCATAAAAGAACTATTAAACAGAATGCAGAAACAATGTGTGTACATGTTCATAGGTAGAAATACAAACTCTTCTAGGCAAAGTGTTACTCAAATAGTGCTAAAGCCTAATTTAACAATATGTGATACCTGTCCAAAACTCACCCCCATTCAAAGAGTTATGGCAGATATGGAGAGGTTAATTCAGCCAGGTACACTGACAGAATTACCTATCCTCAGTAAAGATGCAATTAAAAAAAAAAAAAAAAAACACTAAAGTAGTTAAAATCTATGTGGAAGGACTAGATAAATCTGATTGACACCAGCCAAAATACTCCAGTTGTCAGTGTAATAAAAGAAATGGGTACACAGAATGGCAGGAGGGCTGACACTTAAATGTCCTCCAGTTGTTAAAGTGATAACAGAGGTCAATGTCAAGACCATCACAGAAGGATCCTACACTGAGGGAAATGCATGTCAACCTGATGAAGACACAGATGAAGCTCATATTTCAAGGAACTGGAAAGGGGAACCTGAACAGTGGTTTAAGCCTCACTGTGCCAATACAAAGCAGAAAGACAACTAGAAACACACGATGGACTGTATGGGCAAAGCAAATTAGATAAAACAGGTGAAAACAGTGCTGATGTGGCTGACCTCCAGAGAAGTCTAATTTCAAGAAAGATGGCATGCTTAATAAAGTAACTAAGAATAAAGCAATGTTAATATAGCAGAAGTGGATGGAGAAACAAGGGAAAAGAAAAGCCCTGCTTATAACCCTATTACACCAATAATCTTAACTAAGAAATGACCAGCTCTACAGGATAACTCAACACAAAGAACAGATACTGAGCCAATTATTAGTTCCAAGGCCTTTCAGAACACTTGTGGTGAAATTAAATACAGCCACAGTCTGGGTGGTTATTTAGGAATGGATAATGCAAAAGCTAGTATTTCATCTAGACTTCACAGGCCTGTTGTTATGAAGGTCATACAAAATGTTTGTACAGCATGCCCAAAATGTCAAAGGACAGTACATAACCCAGGGATGAAGAACTCTTTCATACCTTTACCTCTTGTAGAACTCTCCCCATTCAAAATAACTGCAATGGACATTGTATTTACACTTGTAAACTCAAGGAACTGCCACCAGGACATCCTGGCAACCAATGTTTATGCAGTAAACTGTCCTGAGGTAGTAACCATATGCATAGTTCTCAACATTCCTTCTCCAAAATGTGTAACACTACATCTTGTCCTGTGTAACAAATGGTCAAAATGGGTAATTACTAAAAGGTTCACCTACAAAGCTTACTGCAGGGTTAAAATGTGTTATTTTATAAAAGGTTATTTCAAAGAAAAAGAAGTTATATCTTACCATAACATTCCATCTGTGTTGTAGATCTTCATCTATTCTTGACTGATGGGTTATGGTTCCGATCCTTGGAACAGATCCGGCCATTACATAGCTCATGGCAGCCAAAAATCTCTCAAGATAGTAGTCTACCCACAATGCCCATCTCTACATTACCTCAGATCAAGTTTGCAAAATTACAGAACAATGGAGGGCAACTACTTCCAAATGAGAAAGCCATGTTCATTGAAAAACCTAAAAGATGACCCAGGATAACAGGTCACTCCACCAGAAATCCACAGGAGGGGAAAAGGAGGGTAGGACACCAAGAATAGATGAAGCTCGACAACACAGACATAACATTATGGTAAGACATAACTTCTTTACCTGATGTTGTCAAACTTCATCTATTCTTGACTTATGGGGACAGAGTCCTCAGCTACTTTAGCTCCTGGGTGGCCCTATGGAAGGATATTCCCGAGAACCATAGAAACAAAGGCTGCTCTCCCCTGAAGACCAGATCCAGTTTGTAATGAGTAATAAAGGTATGCAGAGTAGTCCAAGTTGCTGCTGTACATATTTCACTCATGTAAGTATTAGAATGGAAGACAGCTAAAGTAGCCGTAGATCTAGTGGAATGTGCCTTCACCAGCATTGGAAGTTTTAGGTTCTTTTTGTTATAAATGAAGGAAATACAATCTCCTAACCATTCTGACAAGGTAACCTTAGAGACAGATTTTCCTAAGATTATGCCAGAAAAGGAGACAAATAATTATTCTGACCTTCTAACAGGGGCGGCTCATGCTATCAGACTGCCGGACTGCAGCCCTCCCACCTAGAAAAAACAAAAAGAAAAAAAATCTGTGAAACAAAAAATTACGAGTCCCGACTCCCCTGCGCAGAGGCATTGGGGAACTCAGACTGCCTTTATCAGCAGTCCGGATGCAGAGAAAGAGGTACCCATCAATCTGTGCTGTGAGATACCCAGGAATCTGTGCGGTGATAACCGCACAGAACAGAGGAGCTCCGGACTGCTTCCCCTGCAGGCAGGACCAATGAGGGGTGAGCTGAAAGCTCTCGCAGGGATTTCGCTGCGTGGGCTTCGTGAATTGTACTGTTGGACAAATGGTCGCTGGCTGGATGGGCTTCGTGCACATGGATTATGTTCATGAAACGAGTAGGTGAGGCTTTGAACATGTTCTGTTTGTGTGTGTGTGTGTGTGTGTGTGTGTGTGTGTGTGTGTGTGTGTGTGTGTGTGTGTGTGTGTGTGTGTGTGTGTATAAAATGCCCTAGTTGCTATATACTGGTGGCTACAGAGAACAAATGGTGGTGGGCAGAGATACTCAGGCTTGAACCCTGTACCTTGGATGCAGGTGGCAAGGACCTGAATTCCCTATCCACCATCATTTCTAAAAAAATGTGCAGATTTTTGCCTCATATTTGTTCTGTTCCTCATAAAATCTGTGGTTTCTGTATCTACATTTTTCCTTGGCTTGCAAAGTCTGTAGTGCAGTGGTGCACTGGTAGCATTGCTGCCTGACAGCTACAAGTTCTCTGGTTTGATTCTTGGCTGGGGTACCTTCTGTATGGAGTCTGCATGTCCTCCCATCTTACAAAGATGTGTCTGGAGTTTCTCCCTGCTCTGCTGAAAATTGTCTTTTGTTCCAAGTCAGACTAGTTTCCTGGTTAAATGTTTAAAAATAACAGGCATTTGAATTTCAGACTTCATATTCTTCAGAAAGTACATGGCAACACAAAACTGTTTATTCTAGCAGATGTCTAAGTTTATAACATGGATATTTAAAATTTGTCCCTATTTTTGGGACTGTATTCCCCCATTATTGGCTATGTCCAGGTATTTTGTGCTAAGGTTGAGAGCTATCTATGGTGAGAACTGAATTCATTGAATGTTTGGGGGCTGTATCCCCCCCCCCATTACTGGCTTTGTCCACATGTTTTTTGCTAAGAGGTTGAAAGCCATGGTGAGAACCAAATTCATTGAATATGTTTGGGGGGCTGTATTCCCCCATTATTGACTTTGTTCCGGTGTTTTGTGCCAAGAGGTTGACAGCTACGATGAGAACTGAATTCACTAAATGGTAGCTATTTAAGTTTGTCTTCCTCTCTTTCACAAAACAGCTGATTTGGCATAGTGGTATGTTTCTCTGACCGTTTTGCACATGGTCCCCTGGGTTAAAGACGTGGCAATGAAATGTATGGTGGTAACACAGCATTTTATTCTAGCAACTTTCCAACATTGTACAAGCAATGTTTAAAATGTGTCCCTGGTTTTTGGGCCTTTGTCCCCCCACCCAATAAATTTCGTTTTTTTTCCAGATTTCTTGTGTTGTAAAGTTCAGAGATACAACTGTGTGTCGAGTAGATTTTACAAGAGGCTGAGAGCGGCAGGAGAACAAAACTTTAGTGCTGTTTATTCTGAGTGTGCTTGCATTGTTAATAGCACAACAGGTAGTGCACTTGCTTTTGATGCAGAAGGTTGTGGGTTCTACTCCCACAGTAGATAGATGCATTGCTGATACTGTACTGTGTTGTAAAGTGGGTGGATGCTGCAGTCCTTTTTGGCAAAGATACCTAGAGTAGTAACTATGAACCTCTTATCAGTTTGCCATACAGTCCCTATTGCAATATTACTAGCTTATCATTTTTTTTAATGCATGCAACATAGGCAATTTATTCCTCAAGGGCAACAGGCACTTTATTTGTAGATGAATAAACAATGACATATAAAGTTGTTTGCTAGCAGCAACCTCTTCATTGTTACAGATTTCTTTAATGTGGAATTATTTAGATGACTTTTACACTTCAGAGATTGTACATATTTACTGATACTGGTGGAGTGTAGAAGGTTGAGTAGACTTTTATGATGGAAATGTTCTGAATTGGGTAGCTTTGTCATTGGTGCATGCATTTTGTTTCATTGTTTACTAATGTTCAAAACAATACATTTAAAATGCCCTCTAACAACTGTACTGTATTGCACAAGGAATACAATTCAATACAATCGGGAAGGTGTATCAAAGAGCATGTGTATGTTTCGTGTTCAAGGGGCCTATGATTTGAAAACAGCCCAAAAGGGGCCTATGATTTGAAAACAGCCCAAAGTTAATATTTATCTGCCAATGGCAAAATGTATTTTCTTTGAATGTGGGTTTCAATCCTGTTTCAATGCATGTGAGTTTCAAGGGCAGAGAAGTTTTAATGCCAAGTCTGTTTTCATTGTGAAACTGCATTGCTTTGTTTAACAGATATCTATTGGGGTTTGTGCTGTAAAAATGCAAAATAAAACTTTCAAATGAAATCCAAATCATTGCAGAAGTAAAGCAGTATGCACATTACAGTGTTTATGGTAAATGGGGCAAAATAACCAAGAAATGAGACACTGGAATGGTTGCAGGGGGGGAGGCTCCAATCGACCATGATTTTGAGAGGGGAAGGGCAGCAAACTCAGACAGCCCTGGTTGAACTATACCTCTCAGCTGTCCATATTTTTGCAGAACGAATAGATATTTGCTTCTTATTTTTGGTTTGTTCCTCATAAAATGTGTGGTTTTCTGGCAAATCATTTAGGAATGAAGTCACTAAATGACAGACATTGGGTTTTACGTCATAACCTTCAGAAAAATGCATGCTAAAGCAAGACCTGTTATTCTATCAACTGTCTTAAGTTTATACAAGAGCAATTTTTAGTAGTGTTTGTATGTTCCCCCAATATATTTGGCCTTGTCCAGATTTTGCATTAACAGGTTGAGAGGTACGTGCAAATAAAATTGCTTTATAGAATTAGGCATATCCAAACCTCTCAACTGTCCCCGATTTTGGCTCAAAATGTTGCTCTTCCCCTAATAATTCCTCTGCAAAATGGCAATTTTGGAAGAAAACATGGAGGGTTTACAATTAATAAATAACTGTAATAATCAGTTATAGATTACTTTTATTTCAGAAATGCATGTAGATTCTTTTATTTTGTCAGCTGTTCAAGTTAGTAGTACTAATATTAAAAGTGTCCCTTCTTTGACAGGTTCCCAGCTGTATTGTGTGACTATTTTATATTTTTGCATCACATTTCTGGTCCATTTTTCATAAAATTGTGTTTTTTTGGCAAATTAGTGGCAAATCATTAAAGACTGAAGTTAGAAAATAATGAAAGACATTTGAGTTTCAGATTTCGTACCTTTCAGAAAATTCATACTAATGCAAGAGCAATATTTAAAAATTGTCCTTATTTTTGGGCCTTTGTCCCACTTCTACGTATGGCTTTGTCCAGATTTCTTGCTCCTAGGTTGAGAGGTATGACAAATGTGTCAGGGCTATCGCAGTCAGCCAGAGACATTTCAAATTGTGACAAACTTGTTGCACCCCACTCCCCCATGTAGTGACTCTGGATGTGTCCAAGCAAGGCAATGAGCAGTTATGCAGTGTAAATGTGCAGACTATTCCCCCCATACAAGGTAAACACAAGTACTACAGTGGCTTTTCATCTGTCAGTGATTTTGCAGAATGTTCTGGTTTCTGTCATTTTTATACTGTTGATATATGCTTATTATTATTCAGAAAGTGCATTTTGCTCTGTGTTTAAGTAGCAGTGCTTTAATGACCATCAGGTAAGCTTGTCTGATAAGTTTTAATAAGCAGTATTGTCAACACTGAAAGCCTTTCTGTGGTTGTCATGCAGAGAATACTTATATAACTAGATAATGTATAAGCCTTGGGTATTGAAAAGCATATGACTGTATTTGTAATAAAGGCCAGGATTAGATTATGTTAAGCTCATTACAGGCTTTACCTGCAAACTAAACAGAATGCCAATCTATCATGCGTGGTCCATATCCTGTGTAGTAATCTTTTAAGCAATATATGTTGAGTTTGTTTCCTGTTTGCTTTTCATTTTTTACTTTGATCATGTTTTCCCCATGAAACAAGTAGATAGTTGTCAGGCAGCAGGTCTTTTTTGGATAAGAAACATTTTTACATGTGACGGTATCACAGAGATTGCTACTTTCAGCATGTTACTTGGTACTTTAATAAAGCTGAATATAAATTATAATTAGAACTGGAGTGCAAGGATAAGTGATTTGAGTTAAGTGCTGCTTGTTTTTTTAAACTTGATTTTGACTGGCATTCCAGTAATGTATTTAAAAAGTAATTTCTTTTTTCATGCCTCACAACCTTTTTGTTTCCATCTAGATATTAAGTAAGCTGTCACCAGTGGATTGAAATATTTTGTTTCTTCTACACTTCATTTTGTCTTGATTGGACTCCCATAATGATGGTTTGGCACCCAGGGCAGGGTATTTAAAGTTTTTGTGGTTTTGAGCATAGCTCCTCCCCTTTGTAGTTGGTCATATCCTTTCCCATTGACCCCACCCATTCAGCTGTCTCCTGCAGCCCCCCTTTGATTTGAAGTCACCAGCCGCCACTGCCTTCTAATGTCTTTAGTTCTGTTGAGATAGAAACGTAACTGTCTGTGAACATCTAACAGGCGTAAGCAATATTTGCCTTTATTACAAAATCTTGGAAAGAAGACATATAGTCTGATTAATGCTGGACTCTGAAACCACATTTAAAAGAAAGGATGGATTTGTCCTGAGTGTAATTTTATCGTTATGGAAAATTAAGTAAGGGGGTTTTGAATATAAGGCTTGCAATTCGGAAACTCGTCTCATGGAGATGACAGCTATAAGTAAAAGTGTTTTCTAAGAGAGGAACTTCACGGCAAAAGTAGCTGCTGGTTCAAAAGGAGAAGCTTCTATTAACTGCAAAACAACAGTCAGGCCCCATGGTGGTAAAGAGTCCTTAAAAGGGAGCTTCAAACGGATACCTCCCCTGAGGAAGACCTTACAAAGTCTGTGAGAGATTAAAGGCAGTTCTCCAAAGCCATTATGAAAGTCAGAGATGGCTGCTAGAATGACCTTAACAGCAGAAGCGGAAGCTCCCCTACCAAAAAGAAAGGCCATAAATTCTAAAACTTTTTCCACTGGGGCTGAAAATGGCTCAAGGCCAATATTGCAAGCTCAGGTTGAAAATCTCTTCCATTTACTGAGGTAAAGATTCCTGGTGGATGGTTTATGGGATGACAGCAAACTTATATCATTATGCCTGGTGACTAACAGAATTAGAGGAACCAAGCAGTTAGCTTAAGAATTTGAAGACTGGGGTGCACAAGTCCCTGAGGGTGAGACAGAAGGTCCGGACCTGGGTCCAGAATCCAGGGGCGGTGAAATAGATGAGACCATAGGAAGGAAAAGCAATTTGTCGAGGCCAGAAGGATGCAATGAGGATTACTTTGCTTCTCAAACTAGCTGCTTTCTTGAAAAAAGAAGGATCAAAGGGAAGGGGGGAAAGGTATACAGAAGACCTGGGGGACAATTGAGAAGAAGAGTGTCTCTCAGGGACTCCCCCTGAGGGGGGATTAGGGCAAAATAGCTTCTGCACTTGTTATTTTTGGGGTGATGCAAAAAGGTTGCACCAAGGCTGGCCCAAGCGATGAAAGATCTTCTTTGCTACCTTGGGACTGAGAGACCACTCGTGAGGCAGCACCCTGAACTGATAGTAAATGTCTGCTAGCCAGAAGCAGAGGAACCTTCTTGAGCGTTTATCTATTTTTATGTGGTAATACACGTCTTGAAGGTCTATAGAGCACATCCAATCGTTTTCCTCTAGAAAGGGACTTATTGACTGAACCATGACCATATGGAATTTGGACTGTTGAACAAAATTGTTTAGAATGCTGAGATCCAGATTTGTTCTCCATTCCCCTGTCTTTCTGGAACTAAAAAGAACCTTGAGTAAAATCCGGATCCTATCTAGTCTGGTGGGACTTCTTGGATGACTCTTTCTAGCAGCTTTTTTATTTCCAAGGCCTCTGGCTAGGTGGAACATCGGGGAGTCTTGTATGAGTTCTTCAATAAAGAATGAAAGGGATAAAGTAACCTGAGAATAGAAATAAAGCCCTTGGAAGCATCAAAGATCCAATACTGTAGAGAAAATACAAGCCAGCAAAAAAAAAAAAAAAAAAAAAAAAAAAAACGTGGACCACCATGGCTAAAATGAAAAAAATTTTAATAAAACAATTATAAAATTGAACATTGTCAAGCGCTTTCAGGCCGAAGCCCTTCTTCAGATCCACTGGATAGGAATTCCTATTCAGCTTAAATCCAATAAACGGACCAATGAAACTCAATGGATGGGCCTACGCCCCTTTAGCACAAGTTAATGGTATAACATCATTCAGACCAGGTGCTTGATCCACCCTCAACTCTATTATCCACCTAATTTCACTTATCTCAGTGAGGTTTATTACGTCTCCACCTCTCCTGTTCACATTCTGAAGGTGTATAACCATAAACACAAAAGCATGTCCAGGATAGGCTTTGACATGTCGGGCAAGAGCATTACATTTCGACATCCATTTAATATCCCTAACATGTTGTAAAATTCATCATTTTAACATACAGTTCATTTTGCCCACACAAAAACCACTGCACATTTTACATGTAGCAATATAAGCCACATTTTTTGTGTGGCAAGTCGCACATATTCTCATTGTATAAACCTTCTTAGTAACTGGATGCTGAAAGGAATCCACAGTATTAATAACGTAAACATGGATAAGTACATATGCTGGAAATTAAAGTCTGTGGGCTAGGAGGCTGAATATTCTTACAAAGTAACCTCTTCAAATTCAAATTATTCTTAAAGGCAAATAAGGGTTACTCTCCAACGTCTTGTACAGTATCATCAGTCAGTAAAGTTTTCCAATTATTCTTAATCACATCACAAATCTTTCCAATATTGCTGTTATACTTCATGACCATTCTCGGGCGATTGAGACCATCACTAATATCTGTTTGGTCTCCTGTGTCTCTATGTAGAACTCTGTTATTAAACCGTGGTTGTCCACACTTATTCCTCAAGAACTTCTGTTGTGCTCGTACACATTCAAGGTCTAATTGTTTATATCCACGGTCTTCAAAGCATGAAAAAAAGTTTGTCTGTTTCCTGTTCAAAACACTGTCCATGGTATACAACCTCAAGATCCAGAGTGTTTGTCCTTTAACTATATAAGTGAAAATGTGTCGGGGGTGCATACTATCTCTCACCAAGACGGTATTTCTCCAACAGGGTTTCCTGTACACTATTGTTTTAATGTCAAAACATTCTTTGACTCTTTCTCAATAATGTATGTTAAACTTTAAAAAACTTGTACTATCTTCCAAACAACACACAAAAAGTACCAATTCCTGTACAGTGTCTTCCCATAAAAGAATTACATCATCTACACATCTTTTATAAAATGACATATTGATTCTCCATGCGTTACTTTAATTAAATATTACAGTGTCCTCCCAGTGAGCTAAAATTAAGTTAGCAAATGTGTTAGGGCATGCCGTGCCCACTGCAACACCCAAACATTGTCTAAAACAGATACATAAAATGTAAAAACATTATTTTCTAAAATCAACTGTACAAACAAGTATATATGTAGTATTAAATGTTGGTTGGTCCCATTGTCCATTCTTAGATAAAAACTCCTTAATTGCCGTTATCCTGTAATAATTCAGGATGACAGTAAAAAGATTACTGACATCTAAAGTAACAAAAATGAAGCACAGTTTTCGATCCTGCTTCTTAAATTAAGACAGTAGTTGTAAAAATGAACTGTGTCTTTCAGCACAGCTGGTGCCATTATCAGAGCTGGTTTGAGTTTATGCTCCATCCACAAAGACATATATTCAGTTACCCACCCTTGTCCAGCCACTATTGGACAGAGAGGGGGTTCAATCGTATTCTTATGCATTTTAGGCAGACCTTTTATGGTAGGATAGACGGGATGTTCCACTTTCAAAAAGTTATATATATATATATATATATATATATATATATATATATATATATATATATATATATCTTCCAAAATGATGTGTGCAATAAGCACCTCATTCACGGTATTTTCAACATTACTAATAATTCTCTTTGCTTCCAAAGAACAAATGTTGCAATATATACTATCTTCTTGTAAAATTGCTAACATTTTTCCCAGATGAAACTGTTTTCCCATTACTACGACTGCACCTCCTATGTCGGCGGGTCTAACAACCAAGTCATCATTACTCACTGGCTCATTTTAAGCAGTCTTATCAGCTCGAGTAAGATTATAAAAACTTTGGCAAGTTCCAGAAGATAGTCAATCAGTTAACTCATTTTCACAAGTTTTTAGAAACAACTCTACTACCTTATGTGAAGGAGGTACTACTTTTTTCCAAACATGTTCTTTAGAACTACATTACTTCCAAAAAGTCTTAAGTCTAATATGACATAAGACAATTTCGAAGGTTGGGTAGGGACAAATGAGAGAAGTCTTTACTTAAAATTTTAATATGAGATTCCTTCAAGGCAACGTTTGATAAATTAAAACTAAATCATGTTCATGCATTTCCATTATATGGCAAGCTTACTGCACTTCCGTCCCCTGCTCACTGACCTGTCTTTTTGTACAAATTAGCTCATTCTCATAGGAACTGGTAGTGTCCGAAAAAACAATCCACTGACTAAAGGAATTTTTGGTCTATCTCCCAAATTAGAGTATTCATCGGATTTAGCAATGTCCTTATGTGTTTGTTGGTATGAATTATCACTCTCAGAGGTGGTAGAAGGGGGTATATTTTCTAATGTAGTTCCGACTTGATCAGTTTCTCTCAAGCGGGGGCTGCCCACAACAGTCTGCTCTTCCCCCACAAGAGTACTGCAATCGACTGGTTGACTCTCTGGGATACCTTCATTATCATTATGGAGTCTCGATTTAGGCCACACAAATACATTGCCTGTCTTGAAATCATTATAATCTCTCTGGATTTTCTGCATCTTCATTTGTTGTAATTTATTATCACAAACAGTTAACATATAAAGCAGATCATCCATCTTATTAAGAAGTACATCACTGGAGAACCTTTTTTCTATCCCCAATTGCTTCCTCTCCACATTTTCTGCCAGTTAGTATCCAGTACCTGTCTGCCTGGGATGACATGATTGACAGACCTCGATGCTTTGCCAGAGATGGCCTGCATCTGTCAACCCTGGGCTTCCGGCCACTGGCCAAGGCTCTTGCCACCCCTATAACGCCTTTTTAGGCGGTGTTCCAAAGACCAAATTACCACTGTTAACAGCTACAAACAAATGCAATCTGAGGGTCATACTGCTTAATGCTAGAAGTCTGAATCTCAAAATGCACTCGCTCGAAGCACTTCTTAAAATGGAGAACATCAACATTTGTGCTGTAACAGAGACCTGGTTCAAGGCAGCAGAAAACACCCCTGCACTATCAAGCTATAACTCATTCCACACCTTTCGGCCTCTGAACTTGGATCAAAGTTTCAAAGGCAGTGGTGTTTCCATATTCATAGGTTCATACTAGGCTATCTGCCCTAGGGCATTTATAAGCCTAGCCAGAGTGTGTTTGGCTTTCGCCACCCATTTTAAATTAATTTTGCTATGCCCTTTTTCGAGGTTAGTATACTGTGCCTCTGTCTAACAGTGACACAGAAGTGATACCCGGGGTAAACCTACGATCTCCCATCCACTCATCAAGATTCCTCTTAAAGAGAGTCAATGAGGGACTCTGCCTAACCTGGACTGGGATTTTATTCCAGAGTGAAGGGAGCCTCTGGGTTATGAATCTATCCCTCCAGCATGTCCTATTTATTTCAGTGCTGAGGTTCAAGTCTCTTGAGCGCATAGCTCGATGGGATTTGGATTTTCTGAGGTGCAGCATGTCCATTAATTCCGGGTTGGACATGGCTTTATACGTCAGGCACAGATCACCTCTGAGCAGGTGGTATGCCACTGAGTAGAGCTGGAGTTTCTTTAACCGGGCAGCATATGGCATCTGTTTGAGCCCTTTGATCCTCGTGAGGTACTTTTGGGGTCTTTCAAATTGCTGCAGGTGTCTGGTAAGGTACATCCCAAAAGGGGCATTGTACTCAATTATGGGCCTGATGACCTCCCCTGATCTAGATGTGAAACCCTTCATGATTAGGTGGGCTATATAAAATGTTTTTCTAACCACTTTGGCCACGTGGTTGTCAAATGAGAGACTGCTATCAACTTGGGTCCCCAGGTCCCTAATTACTTCTTCTGTACTTAATGGATTACCACTTATGTGGTAATTTGTGGGCACTTTGTTTTTGCCAAAGGGGATGACTATACACTTTTTTGGCGTTTAGCTTGAGGCCATGGCTCTGGCACCAGTTGTCTATTTATATGAGGCCCTTTTGGAGGATGCTTGTGTCGGCTGGAGAGTCTATTATGGAACCCAGTTTGCAGTCATCTGCGAACTTGGTCAGCCACAGTCCTTCCATGTTGGCCTGTACCTCCAAGAAATATATACCGAACAAGAGAGGTCCCAGGACTGAGCCTTGTGGGATGCCACTTGTAACTGGTTTGGAGTCTGACATGGCTCCAGCAATTCTAACCATGTGGGTTCTGTCCTTGAGCCAGTTTGCAACCCAACTAGTGACATAGGGGTTTATATTTAAGCTGGTGAGCTTACCTACAATGCCCGAGTGGGGTATTGTATCGAAGGCTTTTGCAAGGTCCAGGTAGGCTGTGTGGACCACCTTCCCCTCGTCAGTGGCCTTGGTGACTGTTTCAAAGAAATCAACTAGGTTTAAGAGGCAGGATCTGCCCTTAACAAAGCCGAACTGGGTAGGATCCAGTGTCTGTAGGTCCCCAATATCTTTATTTATGAGGTCCATGATGATCCTTTAAATAGCTTTGCAGACCAAGCTAGTCAGGCTTATGGGGCGATAGTTTCCAGGATCCGTTAAGGCACCACCTTTGTGGAGAGGGACCACTGTTGCTGTACGCCACTCTTTGGGTACATATCCTGTAGTAAGGCTGAGATTGAACAGTAGTGTTATGTTTGGGTTTAGCTCTTCTTGGAGTTCATGTAGGACACAGCCCGGGACACCGTCTGGTCCCATTGATGCTGTGTTTTTTTGCTTTGGAGAGGGCAGCTCTTACCTGAGCATCTGAGATGTCAGGGGGGCAGCACTCTGCTGGGATAGATATTTGCCCTTTTGGTGGGGGTTTGCTGAACCTGTCAGCTAGGATGTTGGCAATGTCTGTGGGTTCGGTGTATTTTTTGTCATTTTGGACTAATTCTGAGCATATCTGGGAATTCCCACCCAGGTTCCTAACATAACTAAAGAAAGCTCTGTGATTATCCTTAGTATCCTGTGCAATTTTTCTCTCGAAGCTGGCCTTAGACGATTTTATGAGTGCCCGTAGTTTTTTGCTAATACTGATCAGAGATGCATTTCTTTTTTGGATTTTGCTCTATCATGTAGTAGCTTCTTCCTTCTATTGTATAGTTTGTTTATGGCTGGGGTCCACCAGACAGGACGTCTGCCTTTGGAGGATTGGGTCTTGGTTTTATTTGGGATTGCATGATCCATGCATTCCTGAAGGTGTTCATAGAATGCGTTTATAAAGGATTCTGCGGTCTGGGCCGTATTTTCCACAGGCCCGGGGGCTTTGAAGGATTCCATCTCTGGTTTGAGGAGTGTGAAATTTGCTTTAGAGAAGTTTTTCACTGTGGTTTTCAGGGCAGGGGAAGGAGTCGGGATGTGACTATCCAGTGAGATTAGTTTATGGTCTGATCTTACCAGTGAGGGATACACTTCTGGTCTGGAGCATAGAGTCCCCATGTTGGTGATGATCAGGTCCAGTATGTTTTCCCCTCTTGTGGGAGTGGTAACAAGTTGTTCCATAGCATTTGAGTTTATAAATTCTAGGAACCTTTGGGCTAGGGTGTTGGAGCTAGAGTAATGCTCCCAGTCTATGTCTGGGTAGTTGAAGTTGCCCAATATAATGGTGTTTGGAGAGACCTTCATATTTTCCAGTGTTCTCAGGAAGGCCGAGTGGGGTTCCTGGGTTTGGGAGGGTGGTCTGTAGCAGGCTATAAACTGGAAGGCAGTTTTACCCACTGTTAGATGCACATGGATAGTCTCTGATACTTCGTGCTGTGCCACCAACCTGGAGGTGTGGGTATCTGACGAATATTGATACTCCCCCTCCTTTTGTGGTTCGGTCCACGTTTTGGGGCCGAAAAGCATGGTATGAGGTATAACCTGGTAGTGCTGGGGTGCTCTCGGGAGCCTTGAACCAGGTTACTGTTACTGCACAGATATCGATGTTCTCCATGCTAAGGAGAGTTTCGAGTGCGTGCATCTTGAGGTTTAGACTTCTGGCGTCGAGTAGCATTACTCTTAGTTTCTTATCCCTTGTGATACCTATGGAGGTGGGTTTGTCTTTTGAGCCTTGCCTAAAAAAGGCACTATGGGGGTAGCAAGAGCCTTTGCCAAAATCCGAAAGCCCAAGGGTGACAGGTGCAAGCCGTCCCTTGCGAAGCATCGTGGCTTGTCGAGCATGTCATCCCAGGCTGACAGGCATTGGATCCCCTTTGAATGACACCAATACTTAAGCCAATTGTTGAAATTGATCATCTTGTCTTCATATTGTGGCATCATTCTTGGTGAGGGTAAGATGCTACTCAAGGTCAGGGTCATACTGGCCTGGGCTACATGCTCAGAGAGCTCCTCTATGTTTCTTTTCATGTAGTCCAGGGAGGTACGTCTCAGGTCATTCACACCAGCATGGACAATGACTGAGTCATATTTGTACTTGCCTTGGAGTGACCCGAGTGCTTGTGTTATGTGGCAGATCCTAGCACCCGACAGGCAGCTCACTGTGACCTTCTCCTTGTTCAGCCTGGTGAGCGGGACGTCAGTGTGCCTGACGATAGAGTCACCTATTACAAGTGTATCAGTTGTGTTGTTTAGCCTTAAGGGCTGTGACTGTTCGGCACACTGGCTTTGTGAGCTATGTGTTGCACGTGTTTTGTTTTGGGGTAGCGGTTGCATGGGTGTCTGCTTTGGAGGTCTCTGCTGCTTAGGCAGATTTTTATTTAGTGCCTCCGAGTATGTTTTTGTGTGTTTATTTGTTTAGTTTGCTGTCATGGTAGGTCTATGTGAGACTGGAATTGTAGTGAGTGTGGTTTCCTTCTCCTCCTGACTGGTTTCGCCAGTACTGAGTTGAGAGAGCTTAACCTCCAGTATGGCTATATGGTTGCATCTCTCACATGTTGGAATTTGTTGGGAGGAGGAGAGGGTTGTCTGTGTACATGAGGCAGTTGTAACATTGCCTCAACATTCCCAGATTCACCAACTGGACCGGAGAGGAGATTGACAACTGACCTTTGGACATGCTAGAATAGTACTGGGAATTCCTTTAGAACTGAAAAAAAAAGGGCCAATGGGGAACGAGGTACTCAAGGGGAGTTTGTGAGGGTGTAGTGCTTTTAATATTTTAGTGCTGACTTATATAATTGCTTTAGTGAGCAAGTGCCAGGTAACTTAAATGCAATGTGTTACAGGTAACTTAAATGCAAAAACGACAAACAGTAACTTTCTTTCAAGTGAAACAAGGAAATAAGTACAGTAAGCAATGCAGATATCACTAGGGATCCACAGAAGCGCGGAAAAGCCGCGTTTTAGGTGGAATTAGCGTTTCAGGGAAATAACAAGCAAACAAGCATACAAATAAAGCTAGATTCAGCAGGCCTGGATCTATTCTATGCTACAGCAAACAAGGATATGCACACCTCCAGACTGGTAGCCCAACATAACGCATGAGAGATGCTTCAGGTACAGCTAACATTGGGCAAGACAGCGATTCAGCCTGCTATAGGTCTCCAACCATGTCCCAAGACTCGCACTCCATGTTCCTAAGCACCCTGGAGAATATTAGAATCCCACCTATCACTCTCATACTGGGTGACTTCAACTACCCCTTCATGAACTGGAAAATGACTCGTGTACCAATACACTTGCCCAATGTTTACTGGAATTCATTAATTCCAATGCCCTGGACCAGCTTGTTCTTACCCCCCACTAGAGGTAACAACATCCTTGACCTGGTGAATACTAAAAGACATGGGAGACCATTGCTCTACACCAATAGTCAACTCCTTCCTGGTTAGATCCAACCACAAACAAATCATCTTGGAAATCCGCATCCCTCCCACCCCACCCCCCGCAAAGGTAACCACCATAAAAAACTTCATCAAAGCTAACTTTGGGCTCCTAAAAACAGAGGTGTCTAACTTCACGGCATCCATGCAAATGGAGAATAGTTGCATGACTTCCGAATCATACACCAATGCACTGTACGAACACGTACACAAATGCATGGATCACGCCATACCCATCAGAACCAAGACGCTCTCCTCCAGAAAAAGGAAGCCAATCTGGTGGTTCTCTGCTATAAACAAACTCTACAACAGAAGGAGGAAACTGTTGCAGAAAAAGGTGAGGTTCCAACCAAATACACGCAGGGGAGACAAGGTGCACGGATTAAACCATAAATGTCATAGTCCAAAAACAGATCCAGCACCAGGAGAACATCAAAAATTAAATTCTTTTATTGTGGCAAACCCAAAAATAGTACAGTTTTGTACCTACCATAAATGTAGATGTTCGAAGATCCACATTGCTGCAGTCATAACCTGTGGGTAGTCCGCTGTCCTCGGTCGGCCCGAATACCAAAGTGTTAGGCTGGCGTCGGTCATGGTCGCTCAGATCTGACGTCAGTACGCCGTGGTACTAAAGCGCATGACCGACGTCATATCCTCAGTCTTTTCTTGCCCCAGATGTCAGAAGGCCCTAAAAAGAAAGGCCATAGCCAAAAAACATAAACATCCAACCACCCATGTACAAACAGTATTTACAACCGAAACCACACAACCACCCCAAACTACAGTGGGGAAGGAGGGAGGGTAAATTGGACTGCAGCAATGTGGATCTTCGAACATCTTCATTTATGGTAGGTACAAAACTGTACTATGTTCTTCATCTCACATTGCTGCAGTCATAACCTGTGGGTAGAATCCCAAAGCAAAGGTAAAGGGAGGTTGGTAAAATCAGAAAGCATTGGGAGCTGCTAACATGCCCTGTAAAACTGCAGTAGCAAATCCAGCCCTAGACTTGGAGTAAAGAGGGAAATGATAATGTTTAGAAAAAGTGTGCACTGAACTCCAAGTAGCTGCTTCCAGAATATCTTTAGTAGCTACACCCCTTAAAAAAGCAGTAGAAGTGGCAGTAGCCCTAGTGGAATAAGGTCTGATTCCAGCCGGAACCTCCTTACCATGATGAGAATAACAAAAAGCAATACAATGGCCAATCCACTTAGAAATAGTTTGCTTAGAAACAGGTTTCCCCTGAGAACCCAAAGCAAAAGAAATAAATAACTGTTGAGACTGTCTGAACCCTTTAGTTCTGCTCAAATAATAACGCAACTGCCTGTGAATATCCAAAGAGTGCAAAATTTTCTCCCCTTTATTTTGGGGATCAGCATAAAATGTAGGCAAATGAATAGATTGGTTCAAGGCCACATTAGAAACAACCTTAGGCATAAAAGTAGGGTTAGTACGCAGGGATACCCTATCCTTATGAAAAATCAGGAAGGGTTCAACTGCCATTAGAGCCTGTAATTCAGATACTCTTCTAGCAGACGTAATGGCCAACAAAAAAGCAGTCTTCCAAGACAAAAACTTCAATTCAGATGTAGCTGCAGGTTCAAAAGGAGGTAAAGTAAGCTTCTCCAACACAAAATTGAGATCCCAGGAAGGAGTAGGAACTCTACGTGGGGGTCTTATGTTCTTTGCCCCTCTAAGAAACTGCTTAAACAAAGGATGAGAAAATAATGGTGGATCACAGTCATAGTGAGCAGAAATGGCTGCAGCATGAACTTTAACAGAGGAGAAAGACAAACCTTTGTCCAGTAATTCTGTCAGATACTGAAGTGAAACACTCAAATTAGGTACTGAAACATCAAAGCTTTTTGCTTTGCTCCAAAGAAAAAATCTCCTCCATTTATCAGCATAAACCTTCCTTGTACTAGGCCGTCTGGCCTCCAAAATAACATTCAAAACTTGTTGAGGAAGCTGCAACCCTCCAGGGTCTAGAACAGAATATGCCAGGCTGTCAGATGCAGGGACTGTATCCTGATATTGAGTAAGTGATTGCCTGCCTGGGACAAAAAATGTGGAACTGGTGGCAAAGGCCAAGGAGGCTCCCGTACTAAACTCCTCAGCAGAGGGTACCAGTGCTGACGTGGCCAATCCGGAGCTATTAGAATCATGGAAGGCTTGTCCTGTCTGATCTTCAAGAGCACCTTGGGAAGGAGAGGCAGAGGAGGAAAGGCATAGACGTGAAGATTGCTCCAACTGAATGATAGAGCATCCACTTTCCAAGCTTTTGGATGAAACAGCTTTGTGCAAAACTTTGGCAGCTGGAAATTTAGTGGAGAAGCGAACAGATCTATGTCTGGAGTCCCCCAAATCACTGTCAACTGTCGAAATACCTGAGGATCCAATTTCCACTCGTGGGGATCCACCATCTGTCTGCTCAAAACATCCGCTAAGGAGTTCTGTGCTCCTGGCAGAAACCTTGCCTGAAGAGTGAGGTGCAAACGGAGAGCAGTCTCCCATAAAATCATAGCTTGTCTGCAAAGAGGGTACGAATGAGTTCCCCCTTGCTTGTTGATGTACCACATGACAGTTGTGTTGTCTGTTTGAATCAACACTTGTCCTGGGTGAAGTAGATCCTTGAAAGCTATCAAAGCAAATTGGACTGCTAACATCTCCTTCATGTTGATATGCAAATGTTGAAGTCTGGCAGGCCACGTGTCTTGAACCCATTTTCCATTGAGATGTGCTCCCCAAGCCATGTCCGAGGCATCTGTCGTTAAGATCTGACTCGCCTCTGGTCGGGTCACAGAGAGTCCCTTGTTTAGGTGACATTCCTGAGCCCACCACAAAAATTCCTTTTGAATGCAAGGTATTATCTGAATGACAGTGTCCAAATCATGGCAGTGTTGCGTCCATACACTTTTGAGATACCATTGTAACTTCCTCATATGCAGTTTGGCATTGGGAAGCACCAGAATACAAGATGCCATGAACCCCAAGGCTTGAAGGACTGTCCTTGCAGTCAGCCTGGACCGTAGAGACAATTGGTGAAAGTAAAGGGAAAGATTTCTTTGCTTGTCCGGGGTCAAAAATGCCATCTGAGAGGCTGTATTCAGTCTCACACCCAGAAAGCACATGTCCTGAGAGGGTACTAGACTGGACTTTATTTCGTTCACAGAATACCCTAGGCACCTTAGCACTGCCATAACATACTGTAGATGGTGAAGTAGCTTGTCTTTGTCTTGAGCCAGAATCAGGCAATCGTCCAAATAAGGATAAATTTGTATTCCTCTTAACCTTAAGAAGGCTATCACCGGAGCCAGGACCTTTGTGAACACCCTGGGCGCAGTAGATAAGCCAAAGGGCAATGCAGAGAACTGATAATGTAAAGTCCCAGCCCGAAAACGCAGGAATCTCCTGCAACTGGGCCTGATAGGAATATGAAGATAAGCCTCTTTGAGATCCAGAGTTACCATCCAATGATCTTTGCCTAGCAGAGGCAGAAGTTGTTGCAAAGTCAACATTTTGAATTTTGGAATGTCCAGGTATGTGTTGAGAATAGACAAATCCAGAATTGGCCTCCAAGTGTTTCCTTTCTTTGGTACAAGAAACAGACGAGAATAAAATCCTAGGCCCACTTCTGACGGAGGGACCTGCTGGATAGCCCCCATGTGTAGAAGTAAAGAAATCTGCTTGTGAGCCTCCACCTTTTGCTGAGGAGGAACATCTGGCATGCCTTTGAAAGGAGGCAATGTGTGGAAATAAAACTTGTAGCCTCGGCTTATAATGTCCAACACCCATTTGTCCTGGGTGACTAAAATCCAATTTTGTCTGAAAAGAGCCAACTTTCCTCCCAGAGGAGCTGCCAGACAGGAAGGATCGGGCAGCTGAAAATGCAGGTCATTGGGTCTGCTTACGAAAGGACTGACCCCTGCCCTCACTTGTAGACTGTGCAGGTGAACTCCACGTCCTAGGCCTGAAAGAACCCTGTGTCTGCGCTCTGCCCCTACCACGTCTAGATCTGCCCCTAGACTGTAAATCAGAAGAAGGGTAAGCCCATCCCTTAGTAGGTCAATTTCTGCTAAACTTCGGGGGCTGCACCTGTAAAAAATCCTTAACGGTCTGCATAGACTTAGCTTTGTCTTCCATTTTCTTCAGGACTGACTCCACAGGAGAACCAAACAAAACTTCAGACTGAAGGGGAGCATCCAAAATTCGAGCTTTAACATGCTCTGACAAGTTCTGATCTTTAAGCCAGGCGTGCCTACGAATAACTGATCCAGTGGCAGCCACCCTGGAAGAAGCCTGTAAAGCATCAAAACCACACTGCAAAGAATGCCTACCCACCTGATCAGAGGCATGAACCAAATCATGTAACTCCTTACACTCAATGCCCTCTGCTAAAGCATCTACCTTAGATTTTAACTGAGTAAGGAGAAAATTCTGGTACTTCAGCATATGAAACTGACAATTCAAAGCTCTCATTGCAAGAGTGGAAGAGGTATACACTTTTTTACCCCACCTGTCCAAGGCTCTAGAATCCTTATCTACAGGAACTGGGTTTTGTACAACAGAAGCCCTGACACCCTTAGGTCCCTGGCTAATAGTTTCTGGGTCAGCCCTTGGGCTCTTATACAAATATTTATGCGCCTCTGGCACTCTGTAATACCTGTCTGGCTTAACTGGGGCAGGAGGCAAAGAGTCTGGATTAAGGGAAGCCTCAGAGAAAACATCCTGAACAACATCCAAAACAGGAGGTATAGCCAAGGGCCTATGCTGTGGTAAAAACAAGAATTCCCTAAGCCCCTTACGGGAATCTGAGAAATCCTGACCTTCCCATTTAAAATGCTCCCTCATAGAATGCAGGGTTTCTGAAAAAGAAAAATCCTCTGGATGGGAAGCAGAAGGAGTAGAATCCTCTGCGTCAGAATCAGAATAAGGGGGAAAATCCTGAATGTCTTCAGCCGAAGACTCTGAATAATCTGAAGAATGTTCCAATCCTTCCACCTCTGGCTCCACCCTGGGCCTCTTATCTGGAGGGGGCATAGAACCTCTGATCAAGGTAATCAAATCTTCTGCCATTTTAAGCATGTGTTTTTAGGTACAGAACCTGCAGAACTAGGACTGACGCCAGAGGCAGATAAACCAGGCCTGGCCTTGGAAGGTGCCTTAGAGACAGAGGGAGAAGGCCTAACCACCTTATGTAAAGAAGGGAGAACAGCAACCTGAGAGGCCCCCTCAGCCTGACCCAACTCCTGAGAGGCCACATCTTGCAAAACTAAAGGCTCCCCTTGAGACTCAACTGAAACCTCGGCTGGTTCTACAGATTCCACCGTAGTTTCTAAAGAACTGGCGTCCGGAACGGACGACTCATCCTGCTTGGACTTAAGCGATTTATCCTTATGCTTCTTAGTGGTAGCGGGCGTCGGAGGATCCGACGGCATATTGTAATTACACCGCTTACCGAAGACAAGCCTAGCACAATCTAACCTACGTTTAATGGTGCGCTTATTAAACCTAGCACAAAAGCGACACCCGACTACGTCGTGCTCAGGCCCCAAGCAAGGAATACAAAGAGAGTGGTAATCCCTATGAGGTATCTGTTTCCCACAAGAAATACAATTATTCACTTTTTCTGACATCCGGATTTAACTAAGGCAAGAAAAAACAAAAATATTCCCCAACGGGGTACTTAACCCAACTAGGTTTTCGGTCTGAAACTCAGAATTCGAAAATTTCAGAACGCCGAACGGCACTTGCAAACGCTGCTTCTGCTTCGGACCATGCAGCAAAAAAGACTGAGGATATGACGTCGGTCATGCGCTTTAGTACCACGGCATACTGACGTCAGATCTGAGCGACCATGACCGACGCCAGCCTAACACTTTGGTATTCGGGCCGACCGAGGACAGCGGACTACCCACAGGTTATGACTGCAGCAATGTGAGATGAAGAACATCCATAAGCAGCAAACAGGTTTCGGCTTGATAATAGCCTTCTTCAGTGCATTAATGTTTTGAGACAGGTCTACATACTTATATAGGTATAGAGACGATTAAATTAATTACAGTCTTACATTGATTGGTTGCAACCAAATTAGCTTAACTCATTGAGGCCAGGTTTGAATAATGCACCTAGCCTAATAATCCAACCTAACTCCTTTTGGTTTAAAATAGAATGCCATCCTGATTTACATGATTTATTGCATTGAATTCTGTCGATTATAGTAAATTTGAACTTTGCAGTTTTATGATTCAAAGTATGTTTATATAAAACATTGGATAACCTTTTATTTTTAATGTTGCTCAAATGTTCATTGATTCTAAATCTAAAGGGTCTTGATGTTTGCCCTACATAGAACGCAGAGCAAAAGCAGGTAGCTAAATAGATTACCCAATCGCTACTGCAGTTCCCAAAACATGTTATGTCATAGATTCTTGATGTGTTTTTGCTAGTGAACTCCTTTGTTTTGACTATATGTGTACAATCACTACAATGACCACAGGCAATACAGCCTGATAATCTGTCTCCAAACAAGGTAGTTTGTTGTTTGGTGGGCTCGATGTGATGTTTATAATGGGTGAGATGTGAGTTAATTGTTCTGCCTCTGCGATATGAAAATAAACAACGAGGTGTAAGTAAATTGGTTAGTTTTTCGTGAGCCAACAAAATGTCCCAGTGATTACTGATAATGTCCCTAAACCAGTTGGTATTACACCCAAAGGTAGTTACTAACCTAATGGGTTGTGAGATATATTTGTTGGAAATGGTTTTGTTCCTATATTGTAGTAACTGGCTTCTATCTTGTTGATCAGCAAAACTCCGTGCCTGGTTCAAAGATTCTATCCGGTAGCCTCTATTGAGAAATCTTTGAGTAAGATCATTTTGGCAAGGCCAAAGAGTTTGCTCAGAGGAACATATACGTTTAATGCATAGATATTGGGATTTGGGAATATTCCGGATGATGTGGCGTGGGTGATGGCTAGAAGCATGTAATAAGGTGTTGTATTGTGGAAATTTTCTATAAACCTGTGTTTCCAATGTGTGGTCTGTCTGTCTAGTAATAGACAAGAAATTTGTTGGTATTCAATATTAAGTGTAAATTGGATACCCCACTTGTTTTCATTGAGGTACTGTATAAACTCCTTGGCATAAAGCTCATCACTCCGCCACACAATCCAACAGTCATCCAGACAGCGTCTCCAAATATCTATCTGGTCCAAAAACAAATTATGGTTATCATCGTATATGAGCTGTTCCTCTAGGTACCCCATGAAAAGGTCAGCATAGATGGGAGCAAAGGATGCTCCCATCGCCGAACCTTGAACCTGCCAATGACACCTCCCATGAAAGTAAAAAAACATTTTTAGAAAACACATGTTCAGTTAAACAACCTAATAATGTATTAAACCCAGGAGTGTAAAGATCCGATCTGGCAAGCCAGAAATGGATGGCCTCTAGTCCTGGCCAATGTGGAATGCTAGTGTACATGGAGGTGACGTCTAGAGTACACGGGTACCAAACTGGATCTAATTGTGTGTCCTAGATGATATTAAGAAATTGTGTGGTGTCTTTAATTCTAGACTCACAAAAATAGTAGATAGTAGCACAAAAAATGACCAGTAATCCACCAAAATGCTACTGGAGCCGCAGAAATGATACCAGATGAATTTTTTTATAATTTATTGTAATTCAAAAGTTCATTTAACGCGCTTCACAAAGACATATACAAACACGCGTTTTCGTCCCTCTCCACCAGGACTTCATCAGACAACTTCCTATTAAATCCTTTACATTTTTATACTTTAATTAATAACAACTTATCCAATAAAATAGTACAAACAATTAAAATAAAATTCAAATACACCAATCTTGTTCATCCTGTTCATGAATATTTAACAGGGCTAATACATATTCATAATAATAACCAGACTTAAAACCATTCAAAGACTCATGTGAATATAGCTCCATCTAGTGTGCAAAACCTGCAATAACATATCAAATATTCATATATAAAATGTAAAAATTGAATAAACATATTTCCTTCAATATATATAAATACTATTTAATATTGTATATAAAAAACATTGAATATATTTTAAAATAGATTTTAATACTTGACAGTAATAAAAATAAACATTAATGATAGTAAATTACAAATAAATAAATTAAATGTTATAAATATATTAAAATGTTAAAATGTAAACTGTGATATTTTGTGTTCTACCAGGATCATTCTTATTAAAACTTCACTCCTTATCTCATACTTTGTTGGCCTTTAATTTCAATAATGATCTTACAGAGACCATCTCATTAAGACCAGGTTTTCTACTTGCATCCAATCTCACCTGCCACCATAGTTCCTTATTCTCTAAAATGTCTTCCCATGGACCCCCTCTTATATCTCGTTTGACTTGCTCTATTATAAACCATAAATATTTAGCTTCCTTACAATCAATACAATGCTTATATAATGCATTTGTCTCTTTAAATCTACTGATGTCATAAATGTGCTCATAAATTCATTTTTTCAGGGACCTCTCTGTCTTCCCTATATAGAATGAATGGCATTTCTGACAGATGACTAAATACACCACTCCTTGGGTGTCACAATTATAATAATCTCTACCTCTTAATTTCATGTTCCTACTTGCAATATATATCTCTTCTACATTCATTATATAAGGACATTGTTGGCACCTTCCGCATTTGAAAGTGCCTTTCTTTCTATAACATTTTCCTTTATTATTCATTACTTTACTTTCAAACATGTTTCGTATACATATTGGATTCTTGTATATGACATGGGGTGTCATATACTTGATTTCTTCCATGTCTGTGAAGGATAAAAATTTCTCCCATTCCTTATTCATTATGCTTTTCATATTCCTGCTAATAGAATTGAACTCAACAATTAATCTTTTTTGTGTATTTTTCTCATTCTCTTTTACACTTTTATTCTCATTCAAGTTCCTATTTTCCATTATTCCTTTGATGGGTTGAAATCTATCCTTCCTACCTATTTCCACTTCTTTCCTAATGTCCCGAATAAAGTTGATAGGATAGCCCCTTTCTAGAAACATAGTTTCCAATTTATCACATTCCTGTATGAAATCTATGTCCCTACTTGTCATCCTTGAACCCCTCACAAACTGTCCCTTGACTATATTTTTCTTGCAGTGTGAGGGGTGGGAACTATTATAGTGTAGGTAAGAGTTACAATGTGTAACTTTTCTAAAGACCCTAGTTTCAAATTTATGATCTAATTTAATGACCTCTACATCCAGATAATTTAGAATGTCTTTATTTATAACATATGTAAATTTCAGAAATTTTGTAGTCAAACTAATATATTCAAAGAACTCACGAAATTTGTGTATTCCTCCGGTCCAAAAAATCACTATGTCATCAAGGAATCTGTGGTACAGTGTCCAGTACTTATTAAAACTGGAATTTGTGACATACTTTTCTTCCCATTTTGAAAGAATAATATTCGCATACGTAGGGGCACACGCTGCTCCCATGGACACCCCACTAATTTGTTGATAATATTCCCCATCAAATATTAAAAAATTATATTTCAATACGGTGTCCATGAGGGCAACTGTGGCTACCTTATCTTCATGTGTCATCTTGTGATCTAAATAGATGCTTTCCTCGAAATAATCCATCCCTTCCTTGTAAGGAATGCAGGAAAACAAATCTATGATATCAATTGTTATGAATATTAAATCATCTTTGTACACTTCAGGTGTGAGTTCCCTTAAAAAATCCCATGAATCCTTTAGTATTGTTTTATTATTGACCCATATATGCTTTGCTTTTTCATCTACGTGTTTAGCTAGGGGTACTGTCTTAGCCCCTTCAGATGTTACTATGGGTCTAAGGGGGGGGGGGTCTTCCTGATTCTTATGGGTTTTAGGAATTCCGAAGTTAGTGGCTAATCTCGGGTGTTTATTTTCAAAATATCTGTATGTCCTAATATCAATTACTTTCTCAGTTAACAAATCTTCTAACACCATATCTATCTTTTTATATGCTATTTCTATTTCATTCTTCGATACTATTCTGTATTTACTTTCATCTCTCAAGATAGAATTCATTTTGGCTTCATACAGTATTTTATCCATGATTACGATACCCCCTCCCTTGTCCGGTTTCATTATTCTCACTCTCTGTTTGTTAATTCTTTTAATATTTCATTTTCTCTTTCTATCAAGTTGTTCTTATGATTAAATCTATTCTTGCCCCCTACTTTTCTGACTTCTTTTTCTAATACATTTTCTAGGTTCTTGAGTTGTGGTAATAGTGGTGGGTTGTATAAGGAACTCCTAGTCAGTCTTACCCCTTCACTATCATTTCTTTTGAACCCAGCTCTTGTAGTTAGAATAGACACATTGATTTTCCTAATAAATAATTTAATATCCAATATTGTTCCTGCCACTTCCCCTCTCCTAGTTGGGATATATTTTAAACCCTTACTCAGCAAGTTAAAATGATCTTTAGTCAACAAAACATCACTGAAGTTATAAATGGAGAAACCTCTACATGTACCTTTGTCTTTCTCAAAAATGATATCTTGTGAATCATTCAGATTTGTTCTGGAAGAGGGGATACAACTTAATATCTTCCCCTCCCCCTTCTCCGCCCTCTCATTTGAAAATTTCCTCTCTTGTACTGGGGTGGTTGAAATTCATCTACATTATTCCCTAAAGGGGGAAATTCTTCATCGTACATTTCCATTCTCCCCCACCCCTCTTCTTTGTCTCTCATTATGATCCTATTTATAAAACGTTTGATTATTTCTCTTACTATTGATGTATGCAGGTTTAGGGTAACTGATGTTATTACTATATTCTTTAATGTCCCTATTCAGTTTTCCCATTTTGCGCTGTATAATAATTTCACATTTAGAGTTTGTCTTTTCTAATATTAAAATATTTTTCTTTTTCTTCTACAATGCTGAAAATTAAATCATTCTTGATACACGTCTAATTCATGAATTTCTCTTCCCAGTATTTCCTGTCTTCTTACATTATCTTCTATAATCAGCTGGACTACTTCTAGCCCACATTTATTAAATACTTTCACCAAACTTTCATGAAACAATGAACCATTCTCCACATTATTGGGATATTTATACATTCTGAGCCCCTTAGGAACTATCTCTTTACATAAACATTCATTGAGATATGCATTCTCAATACTCAATGTCCTGTATTGTGTCATTAATTTAGTAAGTTCATTTAATTTGACTGCATAAGAACGACCTTCAATACGATTTTTATAAACTTGTTGATTATCATCTTTGAATAAAAAAATCTTTCTTTAACCACTCAGTTGTGGTTTGAAAGTCTAAAACAACAGTATCTTTAGATGCTAGTGAAGATTTGGGTCTAGCCCACTGCAAGTTGTAATTCCCTTCAGTCACTTCCGTTCTTCCTGTCCCTTTATCCAAAACACTAGGCGTTCTCATGGGGTTAAAACTCGTTCCTTCAATATCATCAGGGTCGCCGGCTGCATCGTCACCGCCAATAAGCTCCCTCTTTCTTTTAGATGTTGGCCCCAGGAGTCTCTCGGATATACCGCCATCATTATACACCGCTGTCTTGACAGGAAGCAGAGTATGACACAAGGGAGTAAGCAGATCAATGAGTTCTGTCAATTGGCCAATCAGCTTACGCTTCTGGCCCACATCTTCTTGCACTTCCGTATTCATGGCACTGTGTTCATGAACACAGTCAAACTGCAACTCGTCTCCACCAAATGACCACTTAAACTCACAAAAATAGTAGATAGTAGCACAAAAAACGACCAGTAATCCACCAAAATGCTACTGGAGTCGCAGAAATGATACCAGATGATTTTTTTTGTAATTTATTGTAATTCAAAAGTTCATTTAACGCACTTCACAAAGACATATACAAACACGCATTTTCGTCCCTCTCCACCAGGACTTCAGACAACTTCCCATTAAATCCTTTACATTTACATACTTTAATTAATAACAATTTATCCAATAAAATAGTACAAACAATTAAAATAAAATTCAAATACACCAATCTTGTTCATCCTGTTCATGAATATTTAACAGGGCTAATACATATTCATGATAATAACCAGACTTAAAACCATTCAAAGACTCATGTGAATACAGCTCCATCTAGTGTGCAAAACCTGCAATAACATATCAAATATTCATATATAAAATGTAAAAATTGAATAAACATATTTCCTTCAATATATATAAATACTATTTAATATTGTATATAAAAACCATTGAATATATTTTAAAACAGATTTTAATACTTGACAGTAATAAAAATAAACATTAATGATACTAAATTACATATAAATAAATTAAATGTTATAAATATATTAAAATGTTAAAATGTAAACTGTGATATTTTGTGTTCTACCAGGATCATTCTTATTAAAACTTCACTCCTTATCTCATACTTTGTTGGCCTTTAATTTCAATAATGGTCTTACAGAGACCATCTCATTAAGACCAGGTTTTCTACTTGCATCCAATCTCACCTGCCACCATAGTTCCTTATTCTCTAAAATGTCTTCCCATGGACCCCCTCTTATATCTCGTTTGACTTGCTCTATTATAAACCATAAATATTTAGCTTCCTTACAATCAATACAATGCTTATATAATGCATTTGTCTCTTTAAATCTACTGATGTCATAAATGTGCTCATAAATTCGTTTTTTCAGGGACCTCTCTGTCTTCCCTATATAGAATAAATGGCATTTCTGACAGATGACTAAATACACCACTCCTTGGGTGTCACAATTATAATAATCTCTACCTCTTAATTTCATGTTCCTACTTGCAATATATATCTCTTCTACATTCATTATATAAGGACATTGTTGGCACCTTCCGCATTTGAAAGTGCCTTTCTTTCTATAACATTTTCCTTTATTATTCATTACTTTACTTTCAAACATGTTTCATATACATATTGGATTCTTGTATATGACATGGGGTGTCATATACTTGATTTCTTCCATGTCTGTGAAGGATAAAAATTCTCCCATTCCTTATTTATTATGCTTTTCATATTCCTGTTAATAGAATTGAACTCAACAATTAATCTTTTTTGTATATTTTTGTCATTCTCTTTTACACTTTTATTCTCATTCAAGTTCCTATTTTCCATTATTCCTTTGATGGGTTGAAATCTATCCTTCCTACCTATTTCCACTTCTTTCCTAATGTCCCGAATAAAGTTGATAGGATAGCCCCTTTCTAGAAACATAGTTTCCAATTTATCACATTCCTGTATGAAATCTATGTCCCTACTTGTCATCCTTGAACCCCTCACAAACTGTCCCTTGACTATATTTTTCTTGCAGTGTGAGGGGTGGGAACTATTACAGTGTAGGTAAGAGTTACAATGTGTAACTTTTCTACTAAAGACCCTAGTTTCAAATTTATGATCTAATTTAATGACCTCTACATCCAGATAATTTAGAATGTCTTTATTTATAACATATGTAAATTTCAGAAATTTTGTAGTCAAACTAATATATTCAAAGAACTCACGAAATTTGTGTATTCCTCCAGTCCAAAAAATCACTATGTCATCAAGGAATCTGTGGTACAGTGTCCAGTACTTATTAAAACTGGAATTTGTACATACTTTTCTTCCCATTTTGAAAGAACAATATTCGCATACGTAGGGGCACACGCTGCTCCCATGGACACCCCACTAATTTGTTGATAATATTCCCCATCAAATATTAAAATATTATATTTCAATATGGTGTCCATGAGGGCAACTGTGGCTACCTTATGTGTCATCTTGTGATCTAAATAGATGCTTTCCTCGAAATAATCCATCCCTTCCTTGTAAGGAATGCAGGAAAACAAATCTATGATATCAATTGTTATGAATATTAAATCATCTTTGTACACTTCAGGTGTGAGTTCCCTTAAAAAATCCCATGAATCCTTTAGTATTGTTTTATTATTGACCCATATATGCTTTGCTTTTTCATCTACGTGTTTAGCTAGGGGTACTGTCTTAGCCCCTTCAGATGTTACTATGGGTCTAAGGGGGGGGGGGTCTTCCTGATTCTTATGGGTTTTAGGAATTCCGAAGATAGTGGCTAATCTCGGGTGTTTATTTTCAAAATATCTGTATGTCCTAATATCAATTACTTTCTCAGTTACTTTCATCTCTCAAGATAGAATTCATTTTGGCTTCATACAGTATTTTATCCATGATTACGATACCCCCCTCCCTTGTCCGGTGTCTTTAATTCTAGACCTAATCAGAGGTAGCAAAGGCTGTAAAAATTCAGTTAAGAAAGCTGATAAAGTTTCTGCTAAGGATCCCCTGCCAGATACAATGGGTCATCCCGGAGGACTGGTAGAATGTTTATGTATCTTCGGCAATAGATAGAGATACTGAGGTTGGGGGTCAGAAACCTTAAGTTGTTTACATGTTTTCTGACAAATTATGCCTTCCTCAATGGCTGGGTCTAGAAAAGAATCAATTTTTCTTGAAATTAGGGGCTGGATGTAGGACCATCAGTATGTAGGATCGGACGTCTGATAACTGTTTCTCTGCCTCCACACAATACATACTCCAGTCCATAATGACTACCGCCCCTCCCTTGTCCATTGGCAAAATGACTAGATCCTTTTTCTTACTAAGATTTTGTAAGGCTAATTGTTCTGGTCTGGACAGGTTTTGTTTAATAAGGTGTAATTCATGATGAAAATGAAGATCTTTAAGTACACACTCTTTAAAAACTGCAACATGTTTGTCCATTGGAGGCATGAAACTAGATTTCCCAAATCGAAAGTCAGTATGAGTGTCCTGTGTGTCAGAGAGAAATATTTTTAAATTGAGTAATCTACAAAAATCATTGATATCATTCAAAGTATGTTCAGGAACCAAAAAAGACGGCACAAAATTGAGACCCTTATTGAGCAATTTTATGTCGACATCCGACAAATTGTGTGAGGAAATATTGTGTACATTGTCAGTATTCAAGGAGATATTATCTTCTCCAATAACTATTGGATGTTGTGTATTCCTTCTGTGTTTCCTGCCCCCCCCCCCTATGTTTCTTAAGCCTAAAGGGTCTCTATTTGGTTTCCTCTTAGCCGCTGGAGATTCTTGGGATTCTTTTGTAAAGACCAAGATCTATATTAAGAAATAAAGAACAGGGGTATAGTGGGACATCACGGATTTAGATTCTTTATCTACCCACTAATTACCATCGATAAGAGCCCACTGAAGGCATTATAAGAGATCTGGAGACGCAGGTTGACAGCAACCTCTCCTTCAACCACCACATTGACACCATGGTAAGAAAGTCCTTCTATGTGGCACATCTCATTACCAAGGGTTTTGCATCCAGGAAGAAAGAGGTCATTGTCTCTCTCTAATCTTCCCTCATTAGACCAATCATTGCGTACAATGCCCCATTTGGCATTAACACCTACAAAAGCTGGAAAGGCCACAGAAATACCTCACGAAGAGGATCCTAGGCATTAAACACATGTCCTACATGGACAGACTCAAAAGACTCCAGCTATTCTCTGTCTCATATCGGCTACTTAGAGGTGATCTTTGCTTGACTTACAAAGCCATATCTGACCCAGCTCTGTTAGAAATGCTACATCTAAAGAAATCCCAATTCCTCCGCACCACACACTCCAGAGAACTCAACCTCATTACCACAATCAACAGAACATGCTGGAGGGACAGGTTCCTCACCCAGAGACTGCCCATTCTCTGGAAAAGACTTCCCATATATGTCAAGCAGAGCAACTCACTGGCCCACCAACAGAAATCTTGAAGAGTGGATGAGTAACAGAAAGTTTACCCTGGGGATCACTACCGTAGCTGTACTTGATAGAGAAGCTGGGAACTACCATCGGGCAGCACGATGCCGGGGCACGTCTATGGGCTAGGCTTGTAAAGGCACAGGGCCCTTAGCGTACCTGTGAAGCTGTAATGTAACATGCTAAGTGCTTCCTTCCCATTCTTCTCTTTCCTTCAGGTTACAACAGATAAGCAAGTCCGCAAGCCTTTTAAATAAGCAATCAATTTAAACTTTTTTTATAAAAATGGTCTACAAACTTTCAGTAAGCACAGTTTAACACTTTGATCACAATATTAAATCTGGTTAATGATGTGCCTGGAAACTTCACTAAATATTTCAACATTCAGGAATATGACTTCACAGACATACACAATTTGATTAAACAGCAGTACTGCTTCCCATATGATGCAGTGACAAAATATGCATATAAACAAAGCAAAGTAATAAAAATTGTAATCCATTACTGAAAAGGAAATTTCTGTCGCCACGGACGTAACTAACATTATCAGTTCAGTTATAAAGTAGCACTCACAGCTTAAAGTTTAACTGAAGGATAACAATAAGTGCATCAAATATCATAAGTTATCCAAGCATAAACTTTTTTTTTTTACAGTGACCATTATAGCAATGTAATAACATATGCCTTGTTGGACAACTGTCTGCACAAGTCCGAGTCATCTAACTGGTTGTCAATCAGCAGGGACAAAAGCACCTCTAAGAAAAAATCAAATGAAATAAATGCAGCAGCATCTAAACACAATAAGAGTGACCTGGGAACAGCGGTACAGGGACTTGCAACATGCATTAAAATCTTTATCACAGCTTGCTCCTTTCTGCCTTACTAACATAACATTTCAAAAGGAAGAGGGGAATGCATACGAGATATCACCCCAGCAGCATTAGCCTCCAAGGGCAACCAGAATAGTTTGTATTCACCTAATTCTAAAGTCTGACACTATAACTACATTCGCAGAAAAGGGCAATACAGATCTTCTGTAAAAGTCTGTTTTATTTTTCCAGGAAAAAAGTTTTGCTCAATTTATCAAAAAAAAAAACGTACTCACAAGCATACAAAAGAATATACATAGAACTTTCAACCTACTAATACAACCAATGCAATGTTCTCAATTTGTATTCTGTATAAAACATAGACAAAATTAGAAGTTATGTACTCACCATTTATGGATCCGATATCGATCCCAACCGCATAGTTTCCAGCTATGGATGGCCAGGGGATAGAGGGATGGATGTTTGCAGACAAATGAATACACCTACTCAGATGGAACGTTATGGTGAGTACATAACTTCTAAATCTGAAGTAGGATATTCATTTGTTGCAAACTCTGCAACAGGACAGTCCCCCAGCTACGAATCTTGGGCGGCCATCATGGAAGGATATTCCGACACCCAGGAGCCAAAGGGATGCTCTACCCCTGGATGCAAGATCCAACTTATAGTGAGAAATAAATGTATGAGGGGCAGCCCATGTAGCTGCTGCACAAACATCATCCAGAGGAATCCCAGCCTAGCTGCTAAGGCTAGGCAGAGCCGGGTTGAATGGGTTGAAATGGCATGACACCCTCCGGCCTTCCTTGACGCTTGATAAGCCAATAAAAGCTGTCCTGTTGAGATAAAATCTTAGTTGCCTGTGAACATCTAGTGAGTGTAGCCTATATTCACCTTTGTTTAAGAAAACAGGAGGTTAATAGATTGATTGATGTTTGCTTTTGGTCCTGAGGGAGACACGTCCGGATAAAAACCAAAAGGCTGTCTTGTAAGACAAGAATTTGAGGTCCACTGCAAGGGCCTTGTAAGGGGAGCGGCCAAGGCCTGTAGGACCAGAGAAAGGTCCCAAGGAGGAACTGCTCATTAAAGAGAGAGGTTAGAAAATCAACCTCTGGGATCTAAGGCCTCCGCCCCCCCCACCAGAGCGTTTCTTTTTTTTTTCGTAAACCTTTCGGATGGATGGGATATCAGATCCGAACAGGATCTAGAATCCAAGGAGGATTCACAGAGTGAGACCTTAGGAAGGGGAACCAGATGAGAATCATTCTGCAACCCACCCGAGAGGCTTTCTGAAGAACTTGCAGCATCAGAGGCAAGGGTGGATAGGCATACAGAAGACGGTGGCCAAGCATGCACCAGAGGGTGGTGGGAGGAGTATCAGAGCCCAAAAACTGTCGCACTTGGTGTTTGGGGTCGAGGGGAGGAGTAATCAGGAAAAACTGTCGCGGTGTTTTTGAGAGAGGCAAAAGATCGCGAAGGGGTTCCCCACCCGTGCGAATATATGTTCCGCTACTTGACAATTGAGAATGTTGGACCGACCGGAATGTGCGTTTGCTATGAAAGCGATTGGTGGAGATTGCCCATTCCCAAACAAAGAGGGTAAGACCTTGTTCCCCTTGCTTGTTGATGTACCAGACAACAGACATATTGTCCAATTGTTCCCAAGGGAAGAAAGTCCTGAAGCTCTCATCTCTAGAACATTGATATGCAGTAAGGTCTGCTGTCGTTTCACGTGCCTTGGACTGTCCGGCATAAGTGCCCCCACCGAGGCGGGGGAGCCACCACAAGAGGGGGATGATACATGGACCACTGTACTAAGAGCGTCCACTGTAGAATGCGATATTGAGCCTGGCACCATGGACCCTAGAGCCCTCAGGACCAACTCCGCTGGAACAGAACATGAATGGAGAATGGCCACCTGGAGCTGCAGATTCAGAATCCTGTCCGCAGTGAGGAAGGCTCGTAAACTCCTTGTGTCTAGTCTGGCCCCTATGAAATCTAAGAGCTGAGTGGGTGCCAGGTTGGACTTTGTATTTATTGTGATGCCCAGAAATGGAGCAAGATGGAGGAGAAGTAGATGCCTTGTTGGGTGGGCGTAAGGAGCCAGTCGTCCAGGTAGGGAAAGACCTGCACCCCTGAAGCCTCAGGTGCACTGCTAGTACTTTGGTAAACACCCTGGGGCTGTGGTGAGACCAAAGGGAAGGACCCGAACTGGTAGTGACTGGCTCCCAGCGAAGCGGAGAAACCTCCTGGGCGCCTGTCCATTAGGATGTGGAGATCTATCGAGCACATCCAGTGGCATTCTCCCAGAAGGGGAGAATAGATTGTAGAGTGACCATTCGAATTTTTCTTTGGGGACTGCCAGATTCAGGAGAGAGGTCTAGGATTGGTCTTAGTTCCCCGTCTTTTTGGCACTAAAAGAACCTGGAGTAGAACCCTGATCCGATCTGGTCTGGGGAGCAGGCTGGATGGCTCTTTTCTCTAGCAGATGGCCGGGTGGTAAGTCTGGGAGGGACTGCATCTTTGGAAGGTGAAGGAAAGGAATGTGATATCCCTGGATATGATTTGGAGAACCCAGCGGTCCGATGTTATGGACTCCCATGCAGCCGAAAACGTCCCCGCCACTGCCTCCAGAGTAGAGCAGTCGGGCAGCCTCAGGGTCGCTGCGCTGGCCGTTCAGAGAAAGGTTCCCTGGACCCGAAGTTTCTGGGAGCCCCTCTGCCTCTGTGGCGCCACTCTGCCTGTCCTCCTCTGCCACGGAAGGACTGGTTGTCCGGAGCAGGCTGGGACTGCGAACCACATCTTCTTCTGACCCTTTTGGTTCCTAGAATAGGGCCTCTGGGGTGCAGAGGAGTTCGAGCAGTTCGGCGGCAGACAGCGTCTTCCGTCCTTCTCGCTCTGGGTCAACGCCATGAACGTCGGCAACGGGTCTTGCCAAACAGAGCAGAACCATCAAAGGGAAGGGCTCAGAAAAATGCAGTGGCGGAGCCAGGCCTGACGTCTAGTGACCAGTCCTGTCCATGGGAGAGTAGCCAGACATTCGTGACTGACCTTAGAGTGGCCATTTTGGTGGAGTGCAGAGCTCTGTCCTCCTCCGAAATGGACTCAGAGGATGCAGCGTACTCCTTAATAAGGTCTCGCTGCATCCGAATAACATGTGCCAAATAGTTCAGCCTCACCTAAAAGGTCGCCGAACTGAACATCCGCTTCAAGCGGTCCATCATCCGAGACTCCTTGCTCGGTGGGTGGACTGAGGGACTCTCCTGAGCCAGTTCCCTCTTTGCCATCAACATGGCATCTACAGGAGGCCCCTTACTCCAATGGGTCCTGTCAGAAGGCGGGCTAAGGATTTTGTCAGGTCTTTTGGGAATTGGCTCCATGGTGTCCGGTTCCTTCCACGCCCTGGTGGTAATAAGGTCCACCCAGGGGACACCCAAGAGGTAGCGAATGCCTCCAAGAACACGGAGAGGAAGACTTGGGGCAGACCACCCGAACTATACCGAGCATTTCCATGATGTCTCGAAGGAGACATCGCCTTCCCTTCCTCCAAGTCCGTGTCTTCAGTGAGAGACTCAGGAGTCAATGTGCCTCCTTTGCGTATGCTTGCGAGGAGCCTCCTCTGGGGGCTGTCAGAGGAGTCCCAAGCAGCAATTTGCTCCATAGGAGCAACTTGGGGCACAAACGGGCTGTCCCAGGGCCGGATGGTGGAAGCCTGGCCCAGTGCAGAGGTCAACAGAGCCCTCTCCCCGACACAGACGGGCGCGAAGGAGCACTGATCCCGGATCCAGGCCATGGTGTACTATCGGATCCGACCTCCCCGCTCGGCTGCTCGGCTCCAGCTGCTCTGTTGAGCTCGGGGAGCAGAAACCCGGCAAGAGCACTCCCATCTGCATCTGGGCCTGGATGAACCTCGCATCATCCGTCCAGATCAGCATCCCAAGGGGGTAGATCTCGGCGAGGCTACCGAGGTAGGCCTGGAATGCCTCCTCGATAGCTCTGCGCCAGTCGGTCTCCTCCTCAGGACCCGGTGAGAAGCACACAGGTGACCGGAGCCGAGAAGGAGGAGACCGCCCAAAAGCTTGCCGGGGGCCAGCTGGGGCAGGCGGGGGCGAAACAGAGGTCTCGGCCGCTGTGGTGCAGGGTGCTTCTCCCTCGGTCCTTCTTAGAGCATCCCTCTCCTGTCCTGAAGCGGAGTTTGAGTCCCAGGAGCAGGAGGGCAGCTGCAGGCCAGGACCAGCTTGGACCTCCGCTCCTCAGTGCCCTGGGGTTGAACCCTGCACAAATGGAACAGCCAGATGTGAGGTGTTCAGTGTGGCCATCAGCGGTGAGACGGCCACACTCGGAGAAAAAATGACTTAGGCTGGTCAGCCATAGTCAAAACTTCCCAAAAGTTACAGAAGTAACAACAAAAACTAAAACAAGCACACAGGCCTCACACACACTGAGGGAATAAAATATACTATTGTAAATAAATTTAAACTAAAAACAGTCAATACACAAAGGGAACCTACAACTTTCACACAAAAAAGTTTAAAGAAAGCAAAAAAATTCAATTTTTATACAAGAAAATACCACTTAGCTGAGAGCTAAAGAAACCACATCCAGTTACCAGCGCGGCAAACAAGATCTGAGGTCATGAGGGTAGAGCAGGGCATTATGGGTGAGGGGAGGAGCTGAGAGCTTGGATCCATAGCTGGAAACTAATCCATAACCCACAGGTTGCAGACAAATGAATATCCTACTTCAGATCAAAAGTTATGTACTCATCATAAAATAGATCAATGTTGTCTTATGTTCATCTGGTTCAACATGTCAGTTGTTGGATCTGGTCAGATACGACCTTGGTGCCTTATACCAAAGTACTGGATCTGAGATCTCTTGACTCCTCCCCTACCCACAATTTTCCTTTCCTGCTTGAGCTACCTCAGATTGAGTATGTTGGATGACCAAAATTGATGACAAACTATTTAGGATGGGATAAGGAAGAAAATGACATAAATCACTGTACAGTCGTAAGAGTTACAGAGGAATCAGACAGGGTCCATAGAAAAAAACAATGACAATGTTGCAGGGGAAAGGAGGGTTGGGAGTTGAACCAGACAAAAAGAAGATAACATGGATCTATCGTTATGGTAAATACATAACTTTTGTATCCGATCTCGTCTTTTTTCATCTGATTCAACATGTGGGAGAGATTCCCAAGATACCAGACAGGGAGCAGAGTGGTCTCAAGGAAGGACATTCCAGAATATGGCAGAGCCAAAAGGTCTTACAAAGTCAAAGTGAACTTTATTGTCATTCAGACTGCACAACAGGGTAACTGAACAAAACTGCATTATTTCAAACTCAGTTTGCACACAACATATTAATACAATAATATGTATACTAATGCTAATCCAACAATAACAGCAGTAAGACATTTATGCAGTGCAGTAACAAGTACAATGACATGCACCAAGACTATTTCACTTGCATATCTTCTTCAGTACCCAAAATATTGCACAGATGATATATTGTACAGACCAGAATCAGACAGATTTCAAACTGCATGGAATGCTAACTTGACAAACTGCACAGAATGTAAACTCGGCATTGTTAATATTGCACATAAGGTAAAAGATTGTACTTTTATAGAGTTATCGCATATGTCTATGAATGACTTCAGCGTTCTAACTCCAGACCTCAATGACCAGCATGGTGTATGTTATTACTGGAGCTCAGAAGACTGATGGCTTGTGGACAAAGCTTCTATTAAATCTGTTATTTTTGCAACTTAAGCTACGGTATCTCCTGCCTGAAGATAAACATGATAACAGACCATGGACAGGGTGAGTGCAGCCTTTGACTATTTTGATGGATCTGCTGAGGCACCGAGCAGAGTGCAAGTCCTGGATAGATTGAAGCATGGACCTCATAATTCTCTTCACCACTTTCACCACCCTCTGGAGAGATTTGCGATATGAAACCATGCAGTTTCCATAACACACTGAGTGATTACTAGTCAGGATGCTTTCGATGGTACCCCTGTAGAAGTTTGTGAGAACTGAAGGTGGTAGTTTTGCTCTTCTGAACCTTCTTAGAAAGTGAGATGCTGCTGTGCCTTCTTGACAATATGATTAGTGTTTATTGACCAAGACAAGTCTTCAGAGATATGCACCCCCAAGAACTTGGTGCTCTCGACCCTTTCCACTGTTTCTCCTTTGACTGTGAGTGGAGAATGAGCCTTGCGTCTCTTCCTGAAGTCTACTATTATCTTTTTTGTTTTATTCACACAGACATCCAGGTTGCTGTTGTCACACTAGACAGTTGGTTCACCTCCTCTCTGTAGACTTTTTCATCACCATTGTTGATGAGACCCACCACTGTAGTATCATCCGCAAACTTAATAATGTGGTCTGTGTTGTACCAAGTGATGCAGTCATGTGTCAGCATGGTGAAGAGCAGGGGACTCAGGACACATCCCTGAGGTACTCCAGTGTTCAGTGTGACTCATCGAGGTGTTGTTGCCTACGCATAACTTTTGTGGTCTGTCAATAACAAAGTCCAGAACCCAGTTGCATAAAGGAGTGCTAACACCCAGAAGGACCAGTTTCTCAATCAGATGTTGGGGGATGACCGTGTTGAAGACTAAGCTGAAGTCAGTAAACAACATGAGGACATAACAGTTTTTGTTCTCCAAGTGCGCCAAGGATAAGTGAAGTGTCAGTGAGACAGCATCTGCCACAGAGCAACTGGATCTATAAGTGAACTGGAGTGGGTCCAGTGTTGCAAGAAGACTTGATGTTAAGTAGTTTCTGACCAATCTCTTAAAGCACGTCATTACAGTGGAGGTAAGAGCTACTGGGCAGTAGTCATTCAGACCTGAGGGTGGAGACTTCTTGGGCAGTGGTATAATGGTTGTACTCTTGAAGCACTTGGGTGCTGTGGCTTGATGCAGACAGATGTTAAATATGCTGGTAAGAACAATAGTTAATTGGTCAGAACACTCCCTGAGCACTCACCCCAGAATACTGTCAAGATCAGCTGCCTTTCTTGGGTTTACCCATCGCAGCACCCTTTGAACATCTGTTGCGTGAAGGCAGAGCACTTCCCTGTCTTGGTTGGTGGGCAGTTTTGTTGCCGTTGTATTGTTTCCCATTTTTAACCTGCTGAAGTAGGTGTTGAGCTCATTGAGAAACTCCGTGTTATCACACTGAGAAGGTAGGGGGCCTGTAGTCTGACACAGACTGTATAGCTTGCCACAGATGCCTGAAGTCTCTCAGGTCCAAGAAGGGATCCTGAATTTTCTGTCCATAGGCCCGCTTACACTGCACATCCAGCTTATAATGAGACACAAAGGTAAGAGGGGAGGACCAGGTTGCTGCAGCATATATGGCACTTACAGGCACTATGTTTGGAAATATGGTTGAAGTTGCCATTGTCCTAGTAGAATCAGCCTTAGACTTTGAATGTAAAGACTTACCTTGTGATATGCAGTCTGCTAAATATTTTGCTAGGATTACCTTATATACCGATTGTCCAAGCTTGTTTGTAGAGAAGAATATAAACAGCTTGTGACAACCCTCCACTGGACCAGTAATTAACAGTGGGGGACGTTCACTGACAGGATGACAAGAACACACACAGTATTTCCAAATGCAGCTCTCTGCATCAAGTACAACTTCCCTTAAGAACACACAGAGACCACAGTAAGTCCATGGCTGGTTTCTCCCTCTTCCTCCAAATCCCCAGTAAGACTCCCCACTGACACAGCTACAGAGTTGAGATCTCAGCTGAGTGACCAAGCCAAGACCTCCAGCACCCTCTCCGTCCCACCAGTGCTTCGCATCCCTGCCCAAGTGGCTGACACATACACTCTTTGAAGTTTGATTTACATACACACACACACACACACACACACACACACACACACACACACTTGGGAAAGGCTGGTACAGGTTTGCTAGCTATGCCCCCTTCTGCCCAGACTATAAGGTAGTTTTCACTGCCACCAATCACTCCTCGACAGCTACTTTAAGGCCCTTAACAAAGGGTGTTCAATCTTACTGTGTAATATTAACATCAACACAAATGGCATTTTGACCAAGAGCAAGGCTATTAGGAGTGTCTCACACAATTTCACCAAATAAATATGCAAGTACTCTCAAAAGTTAAATACTTCTACACAGATCAGCCACAATGAAAGGTTTAAATATATTTAATAATAAATAATAAAAGAACAAGATAAAACTGAATATATATATATATATATATATATATATATATATATATATATTCACAGTGACAGAGTTCAAAACCACAGGAAATGTTTAAAATAACATTGCAGTACAGGCTCACACAAATAAAGTACAACATCTAAACTACGTTCTTCTATATTCCTGACTGTATCTATGAGAGTTATACTGTTCCCCAGAAACTTGCTTCATTAGAGCAAGGCAGATGTGTGATGAATGAGTCTTCCTGTTGTCAGGTCCAAGACAGAATACAGAAGACAAAATAATATCTAAATTGTTTCTGTTGGGATAGCTTGCAGAATGACATTTCTTGTCACCTGAATTCTAGTTCTCATGTAAAACAACCACTGATGGCAGCTGGTGGCATTTAGCATTTACCTGTAAAAATACATAGACAAGGGCTTTGCTCAAATCTTTGGCAGATGCTGGAAGTCAAAACAATTGCATTCCTTCATGCTTTCAAAACTAGTTATTAGTTCACCCTCAAGACAATACAGAAAGCATCTTTACTGCGTAGCCTATAAAGTAATTTAATTTAATTTTTCTAAAGTTTGCTAGACTGAAGTCAACCTCCTGTATTCCAGTTTCCACTATTAAAATATATACATTTAAACAGTTACAATAGGGCATGTACATTTCTGTTCTCTTCCAGCAGGGCACACTGTGTATACATTTTAAATGCAGCACTCTACAAATAGCTTTCAACACATGACTGTACAAGCAGTTTGATATACACACGACATACAGTTCTAATACATTTGTAACACAAGCATCTTGTATAAATCATTTCAGTATTCACTACTGATATACAATTATTTACAAAATTCCAGCTAGATGTCCTGGCAGTATCTCCTTTCATCACACAGCTGATCAGATTTTCTGCAATGTTTGTTATGATGGAGATTGAACCTCTGTGGATATCTAAAGTATGCAAGGTATGTTTTCCTTTGTTGGTAAAATCTGGAAGGAAAACTGGTAAATCAATCTGGTGATTCAAGTTAGTTTCTGAAGTTACTTTGGGAAGAAATGAAGGATTTGTTCTCAGTGACACGTTCTTGTGAAAAATAAGGAAAGGAGATTAACAAGAGAGTGCCTGTAATTCTACACACGTTTTACAAATGTAATGACAACCACAAAAATAGTTTTCCATGAAAGAAACTTTATATCTACATATGCCACTGTTTTAAAAGGGTTTTAGGTTAGCAGTTGGAGTAAAATAGTGATGTCCTATAGAGGGATCAGATCATGAACTGGGGGTCTCAATAAAAATGTTCCCCTAAGGAAGGCTTTGGTCACTTCGAGGGAAGCAACAGATATGTTGTTGAGCACTACGTGAAAGTTTGAGAGGACTGTTAATTGAACTTGAACTGTAGAACAACTTCAACTTAAGCCAACCTTGAACAGTTCCAACAGAAACTCCAACATTTCAGGAAGAAGTGCTGAAAAAGGATCTAGTCCATTAGAAGTGGCACAGTTTGAAAACCGCTTCCATTTGCTCTTTTAATATTTCTGGTTGAGTTTCTTTGAGTAGAAAATATGATGTGGACTACCAGGGAAGAAAGCCTGGCACCTATGGCAATTGTCAGAATTGGAAAAACTATGTGCTCAATTTTAGGGTCTTGAGATCCAGTAGAGGTAGTCCGGATGGGTGACTGAGGAGATCCATGATGGTTGAGTCAGATGAGGTCAAAGAAAGGGGAACCATACCTGCCGAGGCCAGATGGGACAATGAGGACTACTCTGGTCTTGCAATCTATGGCTTTCTGAATGAACTTGGTGATGAAGGGAATTGGCGGAAAGGTATAAAGGAGACCTGGGGACCAAAGACAGACTAGAGCATCTCTCAGTGGCTGTGGAGGGATGAGGAGAAGTAACTTCTGCATTTGTCATTTAGGTACCAAGCAAAAAGATCACAGCAAGGATGGTCCCAGCAGCTGAAAATCTCCACTGCCACTGCTCTGCTGAGAGACCACTCATTAGGCAATAGTACAGTTTTGCTCAGTTTGTCTGCCAGAATATTTGAAGTCCCAGGAATGTGCTTTGCTACTAGAAAGCTTTTTGAAGACATCATCCACTGTCAATCTTTCATGGCTTCTCAGCAAAGAGGGTATAAGTGTATTCCACTGTTTGCTGATGTACCAAACTACTGATATGTTGTCTGAGTGTATGCATCCTTGGGTAGGAGGTCTTGAAATGTCCTCAACTCCATGACACTAATGCAAAGTTTGGCCTCTATTGATGACCATGTCCCTTGGACAGTCTTCCTTTCAAAGTGCCCCCCCCCCCCACACACACACACACACACAAGGAGGTAGGCACCCATGGTGACTGTGGCTCTGGGAATCAGAGGATGGAAGTGTCTGCCTTGAGAAATGAATGTGGTCTTTGCAGACCTAAGTCAATTGAACTCTGTAGTGAAGCGGATGTAGTTTTTGTGACCACTGTAAAGCTAGTACCCGCTGCAGAACTCTCTTGTGGTACCTGGGCAAAGGAGCCATCATTATAGGGGAGGCCATTACACCAGAGAGTCAGAAAATTAGTTGAGCCTTAAGCCATGAATGCTTTATCATCCTAGAGGGCTACAGATCTTATGTACTTGACTCATCATATGTTAAGGGAAGTTTTGCTACCTCATGTACACTATGTGGCAGCCTATGAATTCTATGAACTGAGTAAGGAATAGCTTGCTCTTGTTGACGTTTATTGAAATGCTCAAGTGAGTCATTCAGAAATGACGATGTCTCAGTAGTAGATCCCTGAAGGTAGCAGTTAGAAGCCAATCATCTAAATATGGGAATACCTGGATCCACTGCAGCCTAAGACAGGCTGTCACAGCTGCCATTACCTTGGTGAACACTCAGTAGGGTGTGGTAAGACCAAATGCAGCACCATGAATAATAGTGATGGGCCTCGAGCCAGAAACAGAGAAATCTCCTGGACTGCCACTGGATCTTGATATGATAGTAGGCATCCTGCAGATCGATAGACCATATCCAAACATCCTTCCTCGGTACAAGGAGAATGAACTGTACTGACACTGTCTGGAATTTTGTTCGTTTTACATACAGATTCAGACTGCTGACATACAATACTGATCTGAGGTTTCTATTTTTTTTGGCCGGGGGGGGGGGGGGGACTTAAAAAACCTTGAATAAACTCTGGATGCTTGCTGGTCTTGTGGATGACTCTTTTGTCCAACAACTTTAGAAGCTCTGTTGCTACAGATTCCAATTGACTGGGTGGAGTATCGGGAATCTGTTGTATTGTCTTTGGTGGATCTAAAAATGGTTATTGTATAACCTCTGGTAATGATCATTAGCACCCAGGAATTGGAAGTCATATTTTGTCAGGCTAGAGGGTGTAAGGAAAAGCATTCACTGACTGCTTCCAGAGAGTGCAGCATTAAGACAAGCTTTCAGGGACGCTGATAAGGTTTCTCTGTGAAAGGTCCACGGAAACCTTGATTCTGCTGATTGCCTATGCCCAGTATGCAATGCCCATGCAATTGCCTCTTCCTCTGGGAGGCCTGTCTCTAAGAATGTCCTGGTGAAAACTTTGTGATTTTCTGAACCACATTTTCATCCCTTCTCTTTAATTCCTGGAAAAGGATCTGTGAGGGTTTGAAAAAATGGATTCCAATGGCAGACAAGGTTTTACTCTCTTGCTCTTTTTTCTTGGCAAGTTTCCTTTACTTTTGATCCAAATAAGGTGAAACCATCACAGGGGTCATTAACTGAGGATGTCTTATAGCTTTCCGCAAAGTTGCAGAGCCACATTCAGGCATGACTTTGCATGGTAATACCTGTGCCGGCTGTTCCATCTGATGCACTGGATAGTAGTCTCATGGCAACATTTGAAAACGACTGTAATATGGACATGTGGGTATCCACAAATTTCTGAATATACAAAGGTAAGTCACCTGCCAATGAATTTAAAAGCTCCTTGACGCAATCCCCCAGGAAATGTGCCAGGTGTGTCATAGTTCAGTGCGCACAGAGTATAAACTTTGCTGAAGCTTAAGTTTGTTTCCCCCAGTCTGTCCCAACTCCCTCAACTCCCTGTTAGGGAGATGAACAGAGGAACTTTATTAGGACAGCTCCTTTTTTGGCTGCTGCTACCATCATGGCATCTACAGGAAGACCCTTGGCCCAATGTTTTCTTTCTTTAGGGGTAACTAGGATTTTGTCCATTTTTTTTTTCAGGATGGGCTCCGCCACATTAGGTTCCTTCCAGGATTTTTGGGTTATGAGATCAACTAAGGTGTCAGAGGGGGCACCCAGGACATTGAAGGGCAACACTTAAAAGCTTTGGGAAACACCAACTCATCAGAAGGAGAGATTTCAGTGGATCACTCCCCCTCTATCTCGTTAATTCAAGGACATCTCCAAAGGGAATGTCTTCAGGGGGAGCCTTCTCCTTCATCTAAGTCGCTGTCTTCTCTAACTGACTCAGGAGAGTAGTTAATATGCTTATGCTTTCAATTCTTCTTCCAAGGAATGTGCCTTGAGACTTCTGACAGACACACACTGGAGTTAGACATGGAGCTCAAACACAGAATGATCTTGAAGCTGACAGAATCTGTCTGTCCCTGTCGACCAGAACGAGAGGAAGACGGAAGTCTTTAGGGGTAGTCTGGAAGGATCCAAACTCTGAGCAAGTAGAGGTCATCTTGGTCCACCACAGCCTCAAAAGCCAAATCAGCCACTGGAGTCGTAAAGAGTGACTGAAAACAGTAAAACCAGTAGTTCTCTCGATTCCAGTGGCTGACTGCTCTGAGGAGGATCTTGGAACCAAACTATCCAGGGCCGAAGCCCTGAGTGGTAGGGAGGCAAAGAAAGTTTTGAAGTTGACTCCACCACTAGCACTCTGATTTTGATGCTCTGTATCCAGGACTCTACCTCATCCGAGTGCATCAGTGTTGAGTGAGTGAGGAAAGCAGTCAAAGCCAAAGTCTCCAGGGCCATTGGCTCCTAAGTTGGTACAGTGGAAAGGTTGGATCCGATGTGCACCAGGTCCACAAATGGAGATGGCATCAAAAGCAGGACAGTTAGGGTCTAAAGGGCTGATCATGGATCTTTCCCTGAGGATGGAGCCAGGAGGACTTCTAGCCGGATCTGAGTTCTCAAACACTTCTTCATCATTCGGCTGATGTCTAACTTGGTGAAACTCCTAGTGGATCAAAAAGATCTCAAAGACAAGGCTATAGAAACAGGCCTCAAAGGGATCTTGCCAGTACGGGCGAGTGAAGATTCGGGCTAATGGGCCCTGAAGAAAATTAAGCTTTCGGGTAGGAGTTCAGATCCTGGAGCCAGTAGGATCAGACTTGCCTTGAAAACTTTAGGTTCCTGGCCCACAATAGCTGTGGGGTTGGGGGGACCTTTTCTTACATTTGTCTGAATGGTCTTTGTCTCTCTTCTTCAGACTTCTCTTTTGATCAGTCTCTTTTTCCTTCTCATTAGATTTTCTCTTTCTTTGTCCCTCTTTCTGTCAGAAGGAGATGGAACGGGTGCTTTTGGACCTGAATGATATTCTGGACACTGTCTGAGAGGGAAGGAGTCCTTTCATGATTTGGTGCCAAATGCAACACAAACGGAACAAGAATCCTGCAAGTGGGAAGGCCAAAACAGTATACATACTGTGAGTGTGGGTCTTGAGGCTGGATTCTATGTCCACAGGAGGAACATTCATTGAATCCAGCAGACTTTTCTGACATTAGAAAATACACTATTATAATACAGCAAGTCATCAAACACTACATCAACAGTTTTAACTATACTGTACAATCCTAACTACCTAAAGACTAAGCCTAACAAAACATACAGTAACACACAGCAAAATTGTGCGAAAAAAACACTCTAAGCTAGAATTCCGCTATTTGAAGAACCTAACACTACTAAATTCTAATAACAATCCTAAATATCTGAAATATGGAGAGTCAAGAGCTTCACTTCTCATGAAATAGTATGGAGCTCCTAGTCAACATATCTGGTTAGGCAGGCAGCAAATGAGATAATTCAGGAAAGAGAGGGGAATTGTGGGTAGGGGAGGAGTCAGAGCTCTCGGATCCAATACTTTGGGATAAGGTGTCGAGGTCAGACCTAACAATCCACAAGTTAAATCAGATGATAAAAGACAATATCGGATCATACATACATAACAGGTCCCTCCTCCACATCATCATCTTACTGAATAAATGCCAACATTTTATTTAAAAAATGCAATCGATCAACTCACTCAATGTAACACGTTTTCTGTGTTATGTGGCTTTATAAAAAGAAAATCTTTTCCACTGCTGTTGCATTTTATGTGAAGTCGCATATAGTGACTCAGCTAAATGTTAGAAACTGCTATGTCTGCAGTTAGGTACTAGGAAGGGATGGGGGTATAAGCAAAGGTTTGAGATTCAGCCTTTTAATTTGATAACAGAACTACAGCGTAGTGACGAGTAGAGCATTAAGTGGGAAGGGAGGCGGATTTCAGTAGGACCATTAATGTGGTATGACACTGAATAAAAGTGATATAAGCCTACAGGTAGTGGTACTGGCGATACTGGAGAACAATGGACCTTAGAGAATATGTCACTCACTATTCTAAATCTGCACTTACACTAAATCTAATGTTCTCCACTGTGACAGACTTCAGCATCTAGGAAGGCTAAGGCTACACACTGGCCCTGGGGGAGTGACGCGGTTCTAGGAGGTGCAGCAGAAAGACACTGGAACAGAAAAAGAGCATCACAAAACAAAAATGGTTTCAGAAGCTTACAAACATTGTAAGTAGAACATTACAGTAACTCAAAATGAATTAAGACACATCTGCTAGCAAATACAAACTCTGCAATATAAGTAAAAAATATTTCTGCTGAATATAATTTATCAGAAACATGGTAAAAATGACTATACTACAGCAGTAAACTGAACTATTAAATCCTCGGTTTGCTTTCTTGTTAAGTACATGTTTAAGACCTGCATTCCAGATTGGAATCCACTAAGTTCCTCATGCAAAAATTTCTCTGGTCCTCAAAAGAAAACCCCCACCACTAGAGCACAGTAACGTCCAGCTTAGTATCAGCACCCATTTCTGCACACCTACCTTGGATAAATCCACAGGAACATCCAGGTAATGGTCCAGGAAATTTGCATTCTGTTCTGGGTCTAACAGTTCCAAGAGAGCTGAAGATGGATCTCCTTGGTAACCTCTTCCAATTTTATCCACCTAACAAAACACATAAATTAAGTAGAAATTCAACACACTGCACACATAATAGCACCATACAAATGACTTTTAACACTAGAATAGGCTACTCAGGCTGGCTAAAAATGCTCTTACCTCATCAATCAGGATAAGTGGATTTTCAGTCTTAGTCTTTTTCAGGCACTGAATGATTTTTCCTGGCATTGCTCCCACATATGTCCTCCTGTTTTGAAAACAAATCCATCAAATTATTACAACAACCCAAAGCACTGTAGATGACTAACACACAGCAACAGTACAGAAAAACTATACAGGGTACTATTCCCCACAACAAGATGTGGGAAAAACACGACAACCTGAATATGTAGGGTACTATACCCACAACAACATGTGGAAAAAACACAACAACCTGACTATGCAGGGTACTACACCCCACAACAACATGTGGGAAAAACACAACAACCTGACTATGCAGGGTACTACGCCCCACAACAAGATGTGGGAAAAACACAACAACCTGACTATGCAGGGTACTACACCCCACAACAAGATGTGGAAAAAACACGACAACCTGACTATGCAGGGTACTATACCCCACAACACGATGTGGAAAAACATGACAACCTGACTATGCAGGGTACTATACCCCACAGCAACATGTGGGAAAAAAACACGACAACCTGACTATGCAGGGTAATATACCCCACAACAAAATGTTGGAAAAAAACACGACAACTTGACTATGCAGGGTACTATACCCCACAACAAGATGTGGGAAAAAACATGACAACCTGACTATGCAGGGAACTAGACCCCACAACAAGATGTGGGAAAAAAACACAACAACCTGACTATGCAGGGTATTACATCCCACAACAAGATGTAGGGAAAAAACACGATAACCTGATTATGCAGGGTATTATACCTCACAACAAGATATGGGGAAAACATGACAACCTGACTATGCAGGGTGCTATAACCCACAATAAGATGTGGAGAAAACATGACAATCTGACTATGCAGGGTACTATACCCCACAACAAGATGTGGGAAAAAACATGACAACCTGACTATGAAGGGTACTATATCCCTCAACAAGATATGGGAAAGAATCACAACAACCTGACTATGCAGGGTACTATATCCCACAACAAGATGTGGGAAAAAACACGACAACCTGACTATGCAGGGTACTATACCTCATAACAAGATGTGGAAAAAACATGACAATCTGACTATGCAGGGTACTATACCTCATAACGAGATGTGAAAAAAAACACGACAACTTGACTATGCAGGGTACTATACCCCACAGCAACATGTGGGAAAAAAACACGACAACTTGACTATGCAGGGTACTATACCCCACAACAAGATGTGGGAAAAAACATAACAACCTGACTATGCAGGGTACTAGACCCCACAACAAGATGTGGGAAAAAAACACAACAACCTGGCTATGCAGGGTATTACATCCCACAACAAGATGTAGAGAAAAAACACGATAACCTGACTATGCAGGGTATTATACCTCACAACAAGATATGGGGAAAACATGACAACCTGACTATGCAGGGTGCTATAACCCACAATAAGATGTGGAGAAAACATGACAATCTGACTATGCAGGGTACTATACCCCACAACAAGATGTGGGAAAAAACATGACAACCTGACTATGTAGGGTACTATATCCCTCAACAAGATATGGGAAAGAATCACCACAACCTAACTATGCAGGGTACTATATCCCACAACAAGATGTGGGAAAAAACACGACAACCTGACTATGCAGGGTACTATACCCCACAACAAAATGTGGGGGGAAAAAACACAAGTACCTGACTATACAGGGTGTTATACCCCACAACAAGATGTGGGGAAAAAAAACAAGAGAACCTGACTATGCAGGGTACTATACCCCACAAGTGGGAAAAAAAAACACAACAACCTGACTATGCAGGGTACCATACCCCACAACAAGATGTGAGAAAAAACACGAGAACCTGACTATGCAGGGTATTATACCCCACAACAAGATGTGGGGAAAACATGACAACCTGACAATGCAAGGTGCTATACCCCACAATAAGACGTGGAGAAAACATGACAATCTGACTACGCAGGATACTATATCCCACAACAAGATGTGGGAAAAAACACAACAACTTGACTATGCAGCGTACTATACCCCACAACACGATGTGGGAAAAAACACGAGAACCTGACTATGCAGGGTACTATACCTCATAACAAGATGTGGAAAAAAACATGACAATCTGACTATGCAGGGTACTATACCCCACAACAAGATGTTTGAAAAAAACACAACTTGACTATGCAGGGTACTATACCCCACAGCAACATGTGGGAAAAAAACACGACAACCTGACTATGCAGGGTAATATACCCCACAACAAAATGTTGGAAAAAAACACGACAACTTGACTATGCAGGGTACTATACCCCACAACAAGATGTGGGAAAAAACATGACAACCTGACTATGCAGGGTACTAGACCCCACAACAAGATGTGGGAAAAAAAACACAACAACCTGACTATGCAGGGTATTATATCCCACAACAAGATGTAGGGAAAAAACACGATAACCTGACTATGCAGGGTATTATACCTCACAACAAGATATGGGGAAAACATGACAACCTGACTATGCAGGGTGCTATAACCCACAATAAGATGTGGGAAAAAACACGACAACCTGACTATGCAGGGTTCTATACCCTTCAACAAGATATGGGAAAGAATCACAACAACCTGACTATGCAGGGTACTATATCCCACAACAAGATGTGGGAAAAAACACGACAACCTGACTATGCAGGGTACTATACCCCACAACAAAATGTGGGGGAAAAAAACACAAGAACCTGACTATACAGGGTGTTATACCCCACCCCACAACAAGATGTGGGAAAAAAAACATGAGAACCTGACTATGCAGGGTACTATACCCCACAAGTGGGAAAAAAAACCACAACAACCTGACTATGCAGGGTACCATACCCCACAACAAGATATGAGAAAAAAACACGAGAACCTGACTATGCAGGGTACTATACCCCACAAGTGGGAAAAAAAACCACAACAACCTGACTACGCAGGGTACCATACCCCACAACAAGATATGAGAAAAAAACACGACAACCTGACTATGCAGGGTACCATACCCCACAACAAGATGCGAGAAAAAACACAAGAACCTGACTATGCAGGGTATTATACCCCACAACAAGATGTGGGGAAAACATGACAACCTGACAATGCAGGGTGCTATACCCCACAATAAGACGTGGAGAAAACATGACAATCTGACTATGCAGGATACGATACCCCACAACAAGATGTGGGAAAAAACACGACAACTTGACTATGCAGCGTACTATACCCCAAAACAAGATGTGGGAAAAAACACGAGAACCTGACTATGCAGGGTACTATATTCCACAACAAGAATGTGGGAAAAAAAACACAACAACCTGACCTGACAATGCAGGGTACTATACCCCAAAACAAGAAGTGGGGAAAAAACACAACAACCTGACTATGCAGGATACTACACCCCACAAGACATGGGAAAAAAACACGACAACCTGACTATGCAGGGTACTATACCCCACAACAAGATGTGGGGAAAAAACATGACAACCTGACTATACAGAGTACTACACCACACAACAAGATGTTGGAAAAAAACGACAACCTGACTATGCAGGGTACTATACCCCACAACAAGATGTGGAAAAAAACACGACAATCTGACTATGCAGGGTACTATATCCCACAAAATGTTGGAAAAAAACATGACAACTTGACAATGCAGAATACTATACCCCACAACAAGATGTGGAAAAAAACAAGACAATCTGACAATGCAGGGTAGGTTCTATATCAGAACATCGAAGTATTAAAACTTTGAATGTTCTGATATCAAACACTATTCAGCAAACGCTAAGAATAGCGAAGCTGCAGAACAGCGAATTCTTTCCTCGGGAAAGAATTTGGTTGGCCATTTCTGTGGCTTCGCTATTCTTAGCTCTGTGGTGGAAAGTTACGGGTTGGGTTCAGGTAAGTGTGCGATTGTTTGTACGTTAGGGTTAGGGGCGGGTTAAGTGAGTTAGGGTTAGGGCGCAGGTTAGGTGAGTGTGCGATAGTGACGGACCTTAAAGTTAGGGTTTGCATTAAGGTAAGTGGGTAGATAGTAGTGTATGTTTAGTTTAGTCTAGCGTTAGATGTAGGAATTTAAGTGTATGTGTGCTTTTGCTGTTTGTTTGATGTGCTTGTGTTGCGTGTATGTGTTTCGATGCAGCAAATTTTCTCCATGGGAAAAAATTTGCTGTTCTGAATGTTCGATATTTTCATGTTTAGATGTTTTAGGGCCGATGAAATTGCGTTCGCTATTTTCATCTTTCGATAACGTGATATAAACGCCCAGGGTACTATACCCCACAGCAACATGCGGGAAAAAAACGACAACTTGAATATGCAGGGTACTATGCCCTACAACAAGATGTGGGAAAAAACATGACAACTTGACTATGCAGGGTACTATACCCCACAACAAGATCTGGGAAAAAAACACGACAACCTGACTATGCACAGTACTATACCCCACATCATGTGGGAAAAAACACGACAACCTGACTATGCAGGGTACTATACCCCACAAGATGTTGAAAAAAAAACATGACAATCTGACTGTCAACACTACTGATTTAATGAATTTTGGAAAACTGACATTTGCTTTGCTACGAAAATTCTCATAACAGTAAATGTAGTTAACTACACCAAACAACTCTACATTAACATTGTCTTAGTCAAAAATACTTATTTAATTTCAGACTTTGTTTACAAAATGTCAATCTTATTTTAATATAAATGCATAACAACCATTTAAATAATACAGCAGTATCACAGAGTTTAAAGTACTACACTAATGCCCACTATACTATAGTCTAACAATTCTACTCAAAATCAAAAGAACCACAGTGCTGGAAATAAACTGATGACAGGATGTCACATACACTGACTCCTACTTATTTATGCTGTACTTCACTGAAATAGCATCTGTACATTCAGATGTGTAATCCTAAAGTGTTGAACATGCCTGATCTGGAAACACAATACATCTATGTGCATCTATGACTGATGATACAAAAATGGAAGCAAAATACTTTTGTGGGGAGCAGGTAGAAGGGAAAAGATGTGAAAGGAAAGTGAGGAGAGGCTAGGTACACAAAGGAGGGCTACTTTTCAAACAGCATATAATTCTGGGAACTAGTGCTTCTAGTCTGCCTATGAAATTCTGGGAGTGATGTCTGGAAACTGTGTAGCTAGAGAGACACACTAGCATTCAGTGTACATGCACCACAAGATACTTCAGTGGAAAAATGTTACACAAGTCTCATTTTATCACCTAGTTAGAGCACTGTACTGATTAAAATAAAATGTACAGATCATAAAATTTTTAGCTGCTACCCATTTCACGAAAGGGATAATATACTTAGAACAACAGCTGTCTGAGAGGTACTACCATAGTCACAGATGTTTAAAAAAAAAGATTACCGTTCCGGCAACATTCATAATACATGGGATTAGCCACAGGCAGATCTCACTTCTTCTGGCATGACTTCTAGAGCAATGAAATGACTCCACAGCCGAAAGACACAAGGATTGGATGGGGTTTTCATTAGTCATGTACCCATTTCTCAAACAAATAACGCTACTAATTCCACAACGTCACTAGAAAAAGAATGTGTGTGAGTCACATAAGCAAGACCTCTGCTCTCTGAAACAGCTCAGATCTATCTAAAGTTATGCAGTAAGAAAAAATATCATTACTGCCAAGTCCTTGGCAGAAGATGAAGAAGTAAACACAGGGAAATAAGACAATGGAGAGTGTTGATCTTACTAGATGGGACAGTACAAAAGCATTTGCAGAAGCACCGACCTGGGATCTGGAAGGGGCATCGCAGCATGCCTTGAAGAATAGCAGATGCAAAAATGCCCTGACCACTGACTGGATATGTAAACAAAAGTGTTTTGAAAAACAATATAAGGGGGTCCAAGTGGTGAAACATTTATGAAGGCTGCAGTAACGACAGCTGCTTTGGTGGAATCAGTTCCCACCTGGTCCCCTAACACCTTCCCATGAACTCTAACAACAAGATGCAGTTAGCTAGCCACTTAGATTAATCCTTTTTTACTTCCCTGGCAGGAAGAGGGTAATCAACTGGTCTGAAAGTTGCTGCAGTACTGAGAGCTAGGACTCGCATTTTATTACTGAAGTACCACATTTACCAGTGTAGGTCTACAATGTGCAAGATACACTTTTTTTTCTAGGATCATATTAACTACTGTTCTAAATTATGTTTAAACTCTATTTCCAAATATTTAATATTCTTCTTTTCCCAAAAACATCATATTTTAACCAGAGGGGCCCAAGAAGGTTTGAAATATACACTTACTGTCTACATCTTTGTTTTATTAAACTTACAATTTGAAAACTCTCAAAATCTACACAATACTTAAAGACTTGACTTGTCAGTGTACTTTCCTAACTTTTTTACATCAAAACATCACCTGCAAACAAATGTTCACTACCTACAAAATAACCTTGAAGATTAGTGCTTCAACCCACAGTGAGAGGGTCTAAATGTAAAGCAAACAAAAGAGGGACAAAAATCCGCCTTGTTACGTTCCACCTGAAAGTCGAAATGGCAATGGGAATGCTGTATGTGCTTTCATGCTTTCAATGGAAGCTTTACATATAGCCAAGATCAAGTCTACAGATTTTGTAAGTAGTCCCATCTCTAAAAGTACCTGCGTTAGGTAATACCGCTCAATTCTACCAAAGGCATTTTCTGCAGCCAAACTCAAAAAATCAATAATTTTAGCACCACTTGACAGCAGAGGCTTTGTCATTAACCCTGTTTTCAATGTAAATAAAAGTCTGTTCTTCCTAACAAATACATGATAATACATAACGTTGATAGTTCACAATTACATCATCCAAAGTCAAGGGGCAGCATTTATCAGCCAATAACATTAGCCACCAACCTCCTCGCAGAGTAAAACAGGGAAGCTACACCCATGATTACCAGCCGTTTAACAATGCAATATTGCAAGCTCATGCTGCTTATTTAAAGGAGCTTCTTACGCTATACTGACCCAGGTCGACAACGTCACCAAATAGCTTCTTCGCTTTAGATGGAATGATCAGCTCAATCACTTTTCATGTTATTAACCTCATTATCCCCTGTAACAGTCCTCCTAATACAAGCATCAAATCTTTTTCTTTTGGCTGTTCCCAGTAGGGGTCGCCACAGCAGAACATCTGTTTAATACAAGCATCAAACATCCGTCCTAATTCAATGTTAGTTTCATCCGAACAACTGGTCAGAACGTCTGGTATATCTAATCTGTTGTACTCAACACAAACAGTAAAACCAACAAATTACACGTTTAACAAACACTATAAAATTGCTCAGACTGCCATGCATACACTTCCCTACAATGTTACACACATCTCCTCACTAGGTGTCAAACTCTATACTGTACCTGGCACATACCTCTTAGCTCAAGAAATCTAGACAAAGTCAAAAATAATGGAGATGGGACAAAATCAGAGACAGATTTTAATTATTGCTCTTATAAACTTAGAATGTGGCGAGAATAACAGGTTTGCATTACCATGTATTTTCTAGGTATCTGAAGTCTGAAAAACATTTACAATCAAGTGACTTCTGTCTTCAATGGCAGTCCAAAACTCTGGGAACTCTGCAAAAATCTGGGCAGCTCAGAAATAATGGCCACTGCCATCTTCCATTTAAAACTCCAGCTCATTTATGTTTTATTTACTTACCCAGGCTGAGTTTGAAATTGGTCAATACTGATCACTGCACTACCTCAGTAAACATGCACATATATATATATATATATATATATATATATATATATATATATATATATATATATATGTATATACACACACACACACACACACGTGTGTGTGTAAACAAATAAATATCCTCTTTATGTACACAGAGGCAAAAACCTTACCCTTTTCCATAAATATGCTTCAATACAAACATAAAATAAGCCATTCTCGTATTAGCAACAACAATATTGTTTTGACACTTGACTGGTTATAACTTACTGAATTTCTCACTTCTACACAGGTTGAGGTCTTATTATCCAGAGTCGATCCCCCACTAGTCTCACCCAGAAAACAATTGTAGAAATAAACTTTATTTTCTTACCAAGGAATATCATTTGTGCGCTGTAAATGCCATTACTTAGCACCATCTTGATGAATTTCACATATACATTGCTGGCCATTCACTATTCATCCCGACTACACTGCCATGCTGCTTGCAGTGTTCAGCTGGCTGCAAAGTGTGTTTTAAATACAAGAAACAACTTGATTCACTGATCACAAAAATGCTTTGGGTTTACTTAGAACTCTTTTGAGGACCCTCCTCTCCTCCAAACCATTCAGTCTCTCCCATTTAAACACTGGACTCATTCAATTGGCTTTTTCATATTCCCATATAGTAGCCAGCGTTTCTTGTAAAGCCAAAAAAGTTACAAATCTTTGGGGGAATTACACAATGAAAATCTCATGATGAAGCATATGAAATCGAAGGTGTCTCTATATAAATTTCCTAAAACAGTCCAAAAAGTGTGCCCTTCATTGTCAACTATGCACAATGTAATAATTACAATAAAAAAAGATCACCAATCTTGTACTGTTTGCCTGGATGCCAGAGGAAAGACAGTATTTTGTCTTTCACCTTAAAGGTCTCAAAACATACCAACATGTGTCTAGGCTGCCTCACCAGAGTATCCAAAACATCAAACACTCATGTGCTTGCGCTCTCTAGTTTTACTTGGCTTACATGAGGTCCAGCCCATGAAGTCGTTTTTTTAAGACACAAAAGTCACAGATACTTGCCCTTTTTTTCAGCATACCACTGATTTGTGTGTGTGTGTGTGTGTGTGTGTGTGTGTGTGTATATATGTGTGTGTGTGTGTGTGTGTGTGTGTATATATATATATATATATACACACACACACACACACACACACACACACACACACACATATATATATATGCTACTCAATGCTAGAAGTCTAAACCTCAAAATGCACCCACTCAAGGCACTCCTTAAAATGGAGAACATCAACATCTGTGCAGTCACAGAGACCTGGTTCAAGGCTCCAGAGAGTACCCCTGCATTACCAGGCTATAATTCATACCACACCTTTCGGCCACCTAACCTGGACCAAAACACTAAAGGCGGAGGCGTGTCCATATTCATTAAGGATATCCACAACTCCAGGCTAGTTGCTCAGCATAATGCATCCGAGATTATCCAAGTGCAACTAACTCTGGGCAAGACCGCAATCCAAATTGTAGCTTGCTACAGATCCCCCACCATGCCCCAAGGTTCCCACTCCTCATTTCTTAATACACTGGAAAATATTAGGGTGCAACCTAACACCCTAATAATGGGCGATTTCAACTACCCTATTATTAACTGGGAAAACTACTCATGTACCAACTCTTGTGCTCAACGTTTTCTGGAATTCATAAATTCCAATGCCATGGATCAACTTATCCACACCCTCACCAGGGGCAGCAATATCCTAGACCCGGTTATTACCAACATGGGCAATCGGTGCTTCACACCAGAGGTCAATTCCTCGTTGGTCAGATCCGACCACAAGCTAATCACCCTAGACATCCACATCCCTCCCCTGCCCCCCATTAGGGAAACCACAGTAAAAATTTTCTCCAAAGCCAACTTAACGCTTCTTAAGACAGAAGTGGCAAACTTCACGACATCCATGCTGACGGACAATAGAGGTATGACTGCTGAATCCTACACAAATGCACTTTATAAGCACTTACACGAGTGCATGGATCGTGCAATCTCTAACAGAACCAAGATGCTAGCCTCCAAAGAAAGGAAGCCAATCTGGTGGTCCCCTGCCACAAACAAACTCTACAACAGAAGAAAGAAACTGTTGCAAAAAAAAAAAAAGAGTAAAATTCCAAGATTGGAGAAACTCCCTGGTCAGCCTCAGTAAGAAGCTGAGATCCCTCATAAAATCCTCCAAAGCTAGTTATGAAAACAAAATCGCCACTGACTCTAACGACAACTACAATGCATTCCATAGCTATGTCAAGAATCTCAATGGCAACACTCAGATCTGCTCTGAGTTACAGCACAACGGCACTAAATATACAGAACTAACTGATATTGCCAACATCCTGGCAGATAGTTTCAGTGCTAACTTTACCCCCCTGTCATCCCCTAAAGGGCCCATCTCTATACCAGAAGAATGCAAAGGTCCTGTAATCACCGTGGCACAGGTAAAAAACACACTATCCAAAGCCAAGAACACAGCATCCATGAGACCTGACGACATCCCAGGCTATGTTCTACATGAACTACAGAATAAACTGGCACCCCACCCAAGTACCATGTTCAATCATAGCCTCACCTCAGGCTATGTGCCCACTGACTGGCGCACAGCGACAGTTATCCCACTCCACAAAGGGGGAGCCACCACAGACCCCAGAAACTACCGTCCCATTAGCCTAACGAGCCTGGTCTGCAAGGCTATGGAACGTATCATCATGGAACTTATAAACAATGACATTGGTAATCTCCAAACTCAGGACCCCACCCAGTTCGGGTTTGTAAAAGGCAGATCATGTCTCCTAAACCTGATAGACTTCTTTGAAGCAGCCACCAAAACCGTAGATGAGGGTAAGGTGGTTCACACAGCCTATCTAGATCTCGCCAAGGCTTTCGACACCATCGCCCACTCTGGAATTATAGATAAACTCACTAAACTAGGTATAAATCCCTAAGTCACAAGATGGGTTGCCAAATGGCTCACTGACAGAACCCACACTGTGAAAGTAGCAGACTCCAAATCCAACTTCAGACCAGTGACAAGTGGAGTACCACAGGGTTCAGTCCTGGGTCCTCTCCTGTTTGCTATCTACTTCTCTGAAGTACAGGCCAACACAGAAGGTCTTTGGCTAACGAAGTTCGCAGATGACTGCAAACTAGGAGCCATAATCAAAACACCAAAAGATGTGGACATCCTACAAAAGGGCCTCGCTGAGACAGATGCCTGGTGTCAAAGCCATGGCCTCAAGCTCAATGCCAAAAAGTGCATTGTCATCCCTTTTGGTAAAAACTCAGTACCCATGAACTACCACATAGGTGGTAGTCTACTTAACACTGAAAGTGTGATAAGAGACCTTGGGACACAGGTGGACAGTAGTCTCTCCTTTGATAATCACATCGCCACAGTAGTCAGGAAATCCTTTTATGTAGCACACCTCATCACAAAAGGTTTCTCATCCAGGAAAAAAGAGGTCATTGTTCCCCTCTACTCATCACTAATTAGACCCATTACAGAGTACAATACCCCTTTTGGTATGTACCTCACAAGACATCTACAACAACTGGAAAGGCCACAGAAATACCTCACAAAGTGGATTACTGCCCTCAAACAGATGCCCTATGCAGACAGTCTCAAAAAACTGCAGTTTTACTCCTTTGCATATCGCCTACTCAGAGGCGATCTCTGCCTAACACACAAAGCTATGTCAAACCCAGAGCTTTTAGACATGCTCCACTTAAAGAAATCCCAATCCCTATGAGCTACATGGTCTAGGGACCTAAACATTGTCACCACAATAAACAGAACATGCTGGAGGGATAGATTCCTGTCCCAGAGACTTCCCATACTCTGGACAAACTACTCATCTATATCAAACAAAGCTCCTCATTAGCGTTCTTCAAGAAAAATCTTGAGGATTGTATGGGAGATAGGAAATTCACCCCAGGGATCACTTCTGTGGCTCTGCTCAACAGTGGCACAGGAAAATAATTTTCTTGGGTGGTGAATGTCAGGGTACCTTTGGCTAGGCTTATATAGGCCCTAAGGCCAATAGCCTAGTACCTACCTATGAGCCTATATATATATATATATATATATATATATATATATATATATATATATATATATATATATATATATATATATATATATTTGGCTCTCTTTTCATGGTTATCCTGCTTTTCTTTAAGTAACATTAACTACAATATAGACATTTTACTCTTTTGGTTCTTTACTTTCTTTCTGCACCTCAATAATGGTGTCCATATGCGAGTTCAGTATCACCACCACCTTGGCATCTCTTTCTTGCCCTCTGTAATACAGCTTCGCAACTTAGTCATTAACTTCTCTATTTCTCTTTCAGACCCTGGCATAATTATTTTCTAAGGTTCATTACCTGAAACCTCTACAGTAAATCATCTCGAAGGTCCTTGCGATTTACTGTCTTGCTACCACTATGTACCATGCTTCTGCACCATTTCTACCAACTTTTCGTCCTTGACGACTTTGGGTTCTTTCAAACACCAGCATCAGTAATGTCCTATTTCTTACATTCTGCTGTCCAACTTTAGCTGATCTCAAAATATAACTTATTTTACACAAACTAACTTGCAAAGGAACCAGTCAAGTAGTACATCTAATTAACTACTACTGCATCAGCACAAGTCACATGACTACTGCCTCAGCTAGTACGGCACCATCACTTCATAGCATATGACTACTGCTTTAACTAATACTGCAAAATCACAAGTCAAATGACTATTGCTTTGACTACTACTACACCATCGCTACAAGTCACACAACCACTGCATTAACTAATATTGAACCATCACAGAATGTCATGTGACTATTATTTAAACTAGTATTGCACCATCAGAAGTCATATGACTACTGCTTTAACTAGTACAGCACCATCACTACAAGTGACATGACTACTGCCTTAACTACTACTGTACCACCACTACGAGCCATATAACTATTGCTTTAACTAGTACTGCACCATCACAAGTCACATGACTACTGCTTTAACTAGTGCTGCAAAATCACAAGTCATATGACTACTGCTTTAACTACTACTGCATCATCACAAGTCATATGACTACCACTTTAACGAGTACTGCTCCATCACTACAAGTCAAGCAATCACTGCATTAACTAGTACTGAACCATCAGAAGTCATACGACTTGTTATTTATACTAGTACTGCACCATCACTACAAGACATATGAATAGGGTACTTTTTTTGAAAGCTAAGCTGTTTATCTTGTTTCTGCTGCGCAGGTTGTGTTGAATTTCCCTACATAGTTGGGTATCATGTCATTGGTATGTGTCCATGAAAACACAACTTTATAATAATCACGGAACTCAATGGCACTACACTGAGAAAAAGTATTTTTGTCACAGAAGATGGCATCCCAACCTAACATCATGTCATTTACTACATCAATATTTGCATGAATGATTTATTTAAGACCAAGCTTGACTTAACTCTTATTAAAATGATGGTATCGTGATCTGTACTAATTATAATAAGTACAACTGGTGGCCAACAAGACGATACTACATGTGTTTGCACAATATCTACAATAACTGCCATTCCTAGCTGGACTTCAGATTATTTGCTGAAAATTTTGATTCACCTAGTCATTTCACATTTGGGCAAATACAAAATAGATGATTTAACAACTAGAAGTTAAATCATTTACAAAGGTTGCATTTGCAATGATTTTTACTTCTTGGAGTTTAGTCAGAAAACCCTCTTGCTCACAATGGGAAAAGGCGGTCTTGGGCAGTTTCTATACTACTACAATCAGAAGCAGTGAGATTGTCTGAGCAAGTTGCAGGTCTCGGACTTTTAGGTGTTTTTCACAAAGCACACCAGTACCTCCCCTACCAGTTCTGAACAAGGAAAAGACACACAGCCTGGAGTCTGTGGTGCACAATTTGGATCTTCACATGCAGCCTGGAGTTTGTGGTGCACAATTTGGATCTTCACACTGTGTTTTAACAAAAGTACAGATATGAACACCCTCCAAACAAAGGCAAGCTTCTATGCCATTTAGCAAAGCCAATTTCAGCTCTGAATTTTTACCTGGTGCCTCTTTAGTTTACATTTTTTGGTCTTAGAAGGGAATGTAAGAAAAGAGAGTGCATGCGTTATAACTTCCTGTTCAGTGCATATACTTCCAGAGGAAACAGATGACGCCCAAAAGGTTTAAAGCACTCTAGCTAGATGTGCACCTCATTCCAGGCAGAAAAGCACAGAATCCTCTTGTCTGTGACTCCATGTCTTCAGCTACTAAATGAAGGCCATCATACTGCTATGCTTCAGCTGCCACATGAAGTGAGGGAAGGACTTCACCAAGAAGATTCGTTTTTCCCATGCTTAACAGAATGTTCACTAAACTCATCATATCCTGTTGCAAATCCAAGAGATAAAATCTTCTAAACTGTTCCCCCCAACATGAATAATGAGTAAGTATAGCAGCTCTAATTCTTTTTTATCTTAGTTGAGATATCCCTCAGTTTGGTCTCTGGAAGGCAGGGCACTGTCATAAGCTATTTACAAAGCCCATTGAGACATTTTCCCCTCACACTGTGGTAGACTAGGTCTGATTTTGATATGTTCTGTCCATGAACAGCTCCATCCTGAAGACTGGGAGAAATGGAATCTTCAGCTCCTATGGCTTCCTGTACTGTTCCCACATATTCTTGAAGTACTTTTAGGAAAATATCCTGTAACGGATTCTTGTCGACAGAGCAACAGTAGTTCCATCAGCCACAAATCTACACAGAAAGTGTAGCCAAAAGCAACCCCTCCCCCCCAAACTTGTATACCTACTTCGAGGTACATGAACAGAGAAAATGGAATCCTCTACGACCACTGAAACTGCTTTTTATTAAACTGCACTGACCCAAACTACCTTTGTTAGAATGACATGTTCCCTCGTAACACAGCAGAGTCACAAAAGTCTTGGCTTACAGGTATGTCTTGCTGGCATTCTGAATGAATAATCTAAACTGGACAAGGGCCTTATACTAGACAGCAGTATCCTGCTTGCTCAAAGGTTCAACAGCCCCTCAATCAGGAAGTTTTCATATATGCTGCAGTAAAACTTTACTTCTGCTGCCAAGAAAGATCCCCAGATTGACTACATAATGGGAAATGCAGGTAAAACTCCCAAAAGCTCATCATCTGTGCCAGACTAAACAAGATAGTCACCAATGACTCTTTTCCTCAGGTAGGTAAAGAAAGAACCTAAGTAGTGGACAGGATAAATTGCTGACAGATAAAATGGGTGAAGCTCATCATAATCCTCAAGTAACTGCCTATATGATGTGTGAACAGGTATGTGCAAACGGTTTACCTTTACATGTGCATATTGCACAAGGGCGAACAGCAATTTTCTGAAAGGCAGTCTGCAAAGTTTGCAAATGCCGAACGGAAAAAGGTTTGAATGTGCAATGAGTGAATGCACAGTGAGATTCACTCACTGCACATTTGACATTCTGGGGCAGACTGCACTATAGTGGGGATCAGGAAATGGTTCCTTTCCCCACTGTAGTGCGATCGCAGAGTTAAAATAACAAAGTAGGGGGTGGGGCGCAGCCCCCCCACATGGGGGTGCAGGGGTGCTTGCCCCCCTGCTTTACACTTTGTGTTTTTTTGTTCGACATTAATGTTCGAAAAACAGCAAATCTGCTTTTCGATTTGCTGTTTTCGAACATTAAGGACTGTCGACATTTTCACTTTCGTGGTTTTGAGTCGCTCATATGAGCACTCGAACCACTGTGATTCGAGTTTTTAAAGGTAAACCTGTGCAAACAGGTATCCTTTATATCCAAGTTTATTAGTAACATGTTGAGGAAGAATAAAGAAAGTGATGCAAAATCAGCATTATGATGTTTGTGAATGAAACAAACATTCATCCTGGTCAGATGCAATTCAAGTCACCAAAACCTCACTTTCTTTGCAATAAAAAATATCCTAAACAGAAATTTTTGCCCTTCTTTTAAGAGAGGCAGTTTCTAAGGCTCTGATTTCCAGAAGCTACACCAAACTACTGGCTACCAAGAGAGTGGTTTTCTCCTTCTCTCTCTTTCACCTGAGTCAGGCAAAACCAATTTCTGAGGCAGAACAATAACTTCCTGCCCAAAAGGTGTACAACAGATAAGCAGTAAGAAAATTCAGCCACACATTTAGTATTCCAAGCTCCACCATTACTGGGAAACAGGCTCTCTGTTGCTTACTTCTATTCCTGTTTGCTCCTTTAAGATGTTTTTTTTTTTTCAAATGTTCTTTTCTGTTTGCATTGCTCTCCCCTCAACTGCTTTCTGTAAAAGGTCACATTTTGGGAGATATTTTCCACTGCATCTGGAAATAGGGTGAAGAAAGAGCTGTTTCACTGACAAAACTGGGTTGTTGTTCTCTACAAGTTTCCTAAACATGTCCTGTTTAGGACAGCCAAAAGGTAAACCCTTGTGTCTGGGTACACTCAGAATCCCTCTGAATTCTCATCCAGCCACATCTTCTTGATCATTATGTCTGTGATGAGCCCCTCATACATTCACCATGTCACTTCTGCATTTGATGGCATACTTTGCCATCTTACACGCAGTCTGCTTTAGCCTGGTGATTCTACCCCAGAGGATTTCATCCCGTTTCTTTACTCATATCCTCGGTATGTTTTGCCTATGTCGTCTTTTTACTGGGCCATCTGGAGCAGACAGTTAAACCCTAACCCCAACGGGGACAGAAGTATAAAACTTTTTTTGCAATTCTGTCAAACACCCTACTTTCCTAATTGATGGAGTGGGTGTTACATCCACAGGCTAGTTTTAATCTCTTGTAAGCATCCATGAAAACAGCAGCAGGGATTGTGAAAGGATTTTTATAAAAATATTTAGATTTTTCAAGGACCTTATAAAAGCAGTCTGGCTCCCTAGAAGCTATGGTTTGAGAATCAGGCTCTAACAAAGTGCTCTCTGATTTACTTCTGTGAACTTGGGTTCTTCTATGCCCAGTAACATCAATCTTGTTCGCAGTGGAAGTGTTCCCTCATGAATTTCATGGTCTTCCCAGAGCAGATGTCCATCAAGAGGAAGATCCCAATAAAACAATACCCTTGTCACTGGTGTAGCAGTCAAGAGAAGGATGGATCTGCGGTCAATGTATGACAGGTCTTCTTCCACCAAGTCAATCAGATTTCCACAATTCTTCGAATGAAGGGTCTCTTCTTTTACCCTGGAGGGAGGGGCGGTATCTAAATTGGAGGTGGTTGGGATGGTATAAAGGAAATAGTAAATAAACCAGCCAGCCTCACATTTCTCTCCAAATATTTTACAACTGAAGAAGATAAGCTATGACAGGCATAAGTGGTACAAATGACAAGAATCTGAAAGCTGATTTGCTGAGAGGTCCTGGCATTGCAAGACAAAGCCTGCCAATGCTGACCGCGAACTAAAAATGGAAGGCAAAGAGTACCAGTCAAAAGCAAACTAGAATGCAGTAAACATCAATGCTCCAAGTGAGCAAAAAGTTACCAAAAACTCATAGCACCAATGGAAGAGCAACAACTAATACTGAGAAACATGGTACACTAAGAACCATGAGTAGGATGTGAACCCATTAGGAGGCACAGCTTATAGGAAAAGGACAGATAAAATAGATGGTACAGTCTACACATAAGATCAAATAGAAGGTATATCCTGCTATGTGTCATAAGTAGTCTAAAGTACAACATATAAGTAAAAATGGACAAGAGAAGGTAATATTGGTTAAAAATGGAGACTGACAAAGACAAGAAAATCTGCACAGGAGCGTACATATATAAGCTCACCAAATGAGGATGGAAAGACAAGAAAATTATCATAAGTGCAAAGAAACAGAAGTATTCTCCATGGGCAACATTAATATGCCAAGTGCAAACTGGAATACTATGACAACACACCTAACAGCAAGTAATACCCTGTAAGGCAAAGACTTGAAATAGTTAGTATGACTCTTCCAAATAAGAAAATAGAAATACCAGACTGTGGGCAGCTGTTTTGGTAGGACAGACACCCAAACAGCATGATTCACTGTCAACCCTAGCCAACGGGAAAACAGATTTCACAAGGGCAAACTGTACTTAATATGGGCAAGTGCCTCAGAAAACACACCAGGACATCCCTCAAATAAGCAATAAGAAATTCATAAACAAGAAAAAATCATAAATAAGGAAGAAACAATAATGTGACTGCCAAATAAGTGACTTTGTAGGTAAGAAGGAAAAACAAAACAGGTTTAGCAAGTATGAAAAATACAGGAACAAACAGAGAAGTTTACCAATCAAAACAAAATTAAACACAAAGCACAAAAAAAAATCAAGAAAAAAGGATTAATTAATTAATGTTTCTGCTTAGTGATCAAGGAAGAGAAGAGGAGAAGAGAAATTCACCAAAATGCCTTACTGAACTCAATAACTCCAAGTAAAATAAAGCTTGTCCAGTAAGTTTTCAAATAAAACATTTCTAGTGTTTGATTAGGTTACCTGTGCCCTTTAATTTCAGCCACATCAGTCATTCCTCCAACACTGAAGCGGAAATACTCTCGGTTCAAGGCTCGTGCAATAGATCGAGCAATACTAGTTTTCCCAACTCCTGGGGGCCCATAGAAACAGAGAATCTTCCCTTGTGTAGATCCACGCAGCTGACTTACTGCAATAAATTCCTAGAGCAAGCAGAGAAAAAAATATTAATAAAGAAGCCACTGAAAACGGTCTTGGAGTTCAAGCTGTCGACATAAGCCTTAAAAGTAGGCTTCCTGTATCAAATTTGAAAGAGCAAAAAAGCAAATTTTCAGTATTCTGTTTTCAACATTAGATACAGCAAAATGGACTCATTTATTCAACTATTTTTTAGGTCTCTGTTCATTTTATATTTTATTTCCAGTACTATTTTCCTAATGAACACTGCAAAGCTGTGCAAGATGCACATTGATAAGGGGCATGTGTGACCCCAAGAAACACACTATAACAGTTAAGGTACACCTTGTCGTCCTTGGTGTCTGAAATCACTCTAGGATTAACATGTATTATGTGTAATCTCCACTCAAGCCCTTGAAAGATGTGTATTATTTTTAAACCTACCATAGGCTTCCTCTCTTCCACATCATGCCACTTAATAATGGCTGGGTGGAAATGTCTCTTCTAGACACCAGATTTCTTAGTTTAAATGTCTCTCTTAGATACCTATCAACTACATTCCTTCCTAGAACTGTTCTGAAATTATTTGAAGCACTTAAAATAGTCCTAATCTACAGCTATTTTACCAGATCCATTAGTGGTTCACCACAATAAAAAGGTCTTAAAATGTGAGTGCTAGGCAGTTTCCACCAACCAGATTTCTCCACAGTTTTAAGCTAGCACCAGAAATAGGAAACTTAAAGGGAAATTCTATCAAAATCAAACCCTCACACTTGTATACCAAAAGGCTCTTAAAGGGTAAAAAAATGGGCTTCTGAAGAGCCAGGAAAAAAAGGCAAAAGTGACGGATGGAGAAAAAAGTACAGTTTTGTACCTACCATAAATGTAGATGTCCGATAGATATGCAACTGCAGTCCTGACATATGGGTTGTCCTGCCTCAGGCAGCCCTTCGGTCGGCCAGATTCCAAAGTCTGGGTCTGGCGTCGGCCGATGTTGCCTCCTCCCCGACGTCAGAGCGGCTGGAGTATAAAGGCATCAGCCGACGCCATCTTCTTCAGTGTTTCTTGCCCCAGATGCCAGGTGCCCTCCAATGAAGGCTAAATTTGGTGAATGGATAAACAGATAAAACCAGACATGCACAACAGTAATAAACAGATACACCATAACATATATCCCCAGCTGATAGGTAAGGGGAGAAAGGACCCAAAATGGGAAAAACAAAGAGGTAGGAGGGAGGGAAAACCTGACTGCAGTTGCATATCTATCGGACATCTACATTTATGGTAGGTACAAAACTGTACTATGTCCTTCAAGAATGCAACTGCAGTCCTGACATATGGGTTGAATACCATAGCCAAGCTGGGGGTGGTAGGACTAAGCAAGAGATGGTGTAGCTAAAAGACCCTGCAGGACTGCAGAAGCAAAGCCTGCTCGGGATCTGGAACATAAAGGCAGGTTGTAGTGTTTGGTAAATGTATGCATGGAGCTCCATGTAGCAGCTTCTAGAATGTCCTTTGTAGCCACTCCTCTTAGAAAAGCTGTGGATGTGGCCATAGCTCCGGTGGAGTGTGGTCTAATATTAGCTGGCACACTTTTTCCATGAAAAGAGTAACAGAATCTGAAGCAGTGTCCAATCCATTTTGAGATAGTTTGTTTGGTGACTGCTTTCCCTTGCACTCCAGCAGCATAGGCTACAAACAGTTGGTCAGACTTCCTGGTGGACTTTGTTCTGTTCAAGTAGTAGCATAGTTGTCTGTGAATGTGTAAAGTATGCAGCAACCTTTCCCCTTTATTTTGAGGATTAGGAAAGAAAGTAGGCAGGTGAATTGCTTGGTTTAGAGACACTCTGGATATCACCTTAGGCATGAATGAAGGATTGGTCCTAAGGGAAACTCTGTCCTGATGAAAGATGATAAAGGGAGGAACTGCCATGAGGGCCTGTATCTCCGAGACTCTTCTTGCTGAAGTGACTGCCAACAGGAAAACCGTTTTCCAAGAGAGAAATTGCATTTCTGAAGATGCTGCTGGTTCAAAAGGAGGAAGAGTTAATTTTTCCAAGACATAATTGAGGTCCCATGCAGGAATTGGTAGCTTCCTTGGAGGTGTGATATTCTTTATGCCTCTTAGAAGCTGTCTTAGCAAAGGATGCGAGAACACAGGTGGATCACACTTGTAATGTGCTGAGATAGCTGAAGCGTGGTTTTGATGGAGGAGTATGAGAGGCCACTGTGAGACATTTCTGTCAAGTATTCCAATATCTGAGGTATGTTCACCAATGATGCATCCTGGCCCTTGTTGACATTCCAGATGGTGAATCTCTTCCATTTGGCCGAATAGGTTTTTCTGGTGGAAGGTCTGCATGCCTCCAGCAAAATTTCCTGAACTTTTTCGGAGAGGGAGTCATGGAACTTTCCAAGCTGTCAGCTTTAGGGTTTGCAGGTTCTGATGAACAGTCTTGTAACTGTGTTGAGTCAGGAGCAGAGGCCATTGAGGCAAGGGCCACGGTTTGGAGTGAGTTATGCTCAATAGTAGTGGATACCAGGTGTTGCCTTGGCCAGTCTGGAGCTATCAAGATTCCTCTTGGCTGTTCTGCCTTGATCTTCAGTAACACCTTGGTGAGCAAAGGTAGAAGAGGGAATGCATAAATTGTTAGAGCATTCCAGCTGAAGGAGAGAGCATCCGTTCTCCAAGCTAGAGGATGGTGTGTTCTTGTGCAGAACCTTTCCAGGTGATGATTGAGATGAGATACAAAGAGGTCTATGTCTGGTCTTCCCCATGCAGATGCTATTTGTGAGAAAATGCGTGGGTGTAGCATCCATTCGTGTGGATCCAAGAAATTTCTGGTCAACCTGTCTGCCAGAACATTGTCCTCGCCCGGAACAAACTGTGATTGCAAGTAGATGTTCAGTTTCAGGGACTTTTCCCAAAGAATCATTGTTAGTCTGCAGAGGGGGTAGGAATGAGTGCCCCCTTGTTTGTTTATGTACCACATGACCGTGATGTTGTCTGTTCTTATTAGCAGATGACCTTGTTGAAGAGATTTTCCAAAGGCTTCTATTGCATGTATCACTGCCAACATCTCTTTTTGATTTATGTGCTGATGCATCTCCACGGGAGTCCATTGCCCTTGAATGCATCTGCCATCCATGTGCGTCCCCCTTCCAAGGTCTGAGGCGTCTGTTGTAATAGTTTGACTTGTTGGAGGTTTGTTGAAAAGCATGCCTTTGTTTAAGTGACTTACTTGAGCCCACCACAAAAATTCCCTTTGCAGGCATGGTATGAGTGGTATTATGTCTTCTAGGTTGTGGCTGTGTTGCGACCACAAGCTTTTTAGGTACCATTGCAGCTTTCTCATGTGTAGTCTTGCCAGAGGGATTAGAAGAATGCAAGATGCCATGAACCCCAGGGCCTGCAAGGTCTTCCTTGCGGTCAGGTGGGTTAATTTTGCTAGGCCTCTGAAGTAAGCTGTTAAAAGTTCTTGTTTCTCCTCTGTGAGGAAAGCCATTTGTAGCTGTGTGTCCAGTTTTGCTCCTAGAAATATAATCTCTTGGGATGGCAGTAATCTTGATTTTTGAATGTTGACTGTGTATCCCAAAGCCTGCAGCAATTGAATGACGTAATCCAAGTGTCTTATCAAGGTCTGTTTGCTGTCTGCTTGTATTAGGCAGTCGTCCAGGTAAGGGTATATTTGAATCCCTTGGAGTCTGCAATGTGCCACTACTGATGCCAGGCATTTCGTGAATACTCAGGGCGCAGTAGATAAGCCAAACGGCAATGCTGAGAATTGATAGTGCTCTGTTCCTGCAAGAAATCTGAGGTATCTTCTGCAACTGTGTCTGATAGGGACATGCAGGTAAGCCTCCTTGAGGTCCAGAGTAACCAGCCAAGACCCCTTGCCCAGCATGCGAAGAAGTTGCTGTAACGTCAGCATCTTGAATTTTGGTACCATGAGAAAAGTATTTAGAATGGACAAGTCCAATATAGGCCTCCATTGTTTTTCTTTTCTTGGAACAAGGAACAGTCTTGAATAAAATCCCTGGCCTAGTTCCTGAGGAGGAACCTTCTCTATTGCTTTTATTTGTAACAGCTTTGAGACTTGTATGAGTGCCTCTGCCCTTTGATTTTGTGGCAGGTTTGGCATGCCTTGTCCTGTTGGTAAGGTATGGAAGTGGAACCTGTAACCTCTGTCTATTATGTCCAGAATCCAATTGTCCTTTGTTATAATGTGCCAGTTTTTTGAGAATAGAGATAATTTTCTGCCTATAGGTGCTTCTCTTTGAGCCTTGGTAGGCGGAGTGAAAGGTAAGTCATTGTGATTGTCCTTGTGGTGCAGGTGTACTACCTGTGCCATTTCTTTGATTTTGTGGTTGCCATTGGCGTCCCCTGTAGGAGCCACTGTATTGCCCTCTACTTCGTGCACGCCTGTTCTTTCCCCTTTGAAACTTGTCAGAGTCTGGAAAGGACCAATTCTTTGAAGGCCAATTCCGGCTGAACCTTGGGGGCTGAGCCTGGAGGAAATCCTTTGCTGTTTGAACTGATTTTGCCTTCTCTTCAATAGATTTCAACACATCCTGAGCATTAGCTCCAAAAAGCTTCTGTTTATCCAGAGGTGCATCCAGGAGCTTTACTTTAACATGATCTGGCAGAGGCTGTTCTTTCAACCAAGCATGTCTACGGATAACAGCCCCTGTCATAGCTGCCCTACATGAAGCCTCCAATGCATCATAACCACATGTAGAAAATGATTACTAACCTGCTGGGTATTATGAACCAAATCCTGCAATGCCTTTCTATCTATAGGCTCAGGAGAGGCTATCTTTTTCTGCAAATCATCCAGTAAATAATCCTGGTACTGAAACATATGAAAAGGCAGTTAAGAGACCTCATGGCAAGGGTGGTAGAGGTATAGACTTTTTTACCCCATCTCTCCAGGGACCTTGCTTCCCTGTCAGCTGGCAGTGGATTCCTGGCTGAGGAGGTAGCCACTCCTTTGGGGCCCTATGAAATAGTTTCTAGATCCACAGAGTGGGCCTTAAAGAGATGCTTGTGAGTGTCAGGGACCCTGTAATATCTGTCTGGCTTGACAGGAGCAGGAGGGAGAGAATCAGGGGAAGCACTGGAGTCGGAGAAAACATCATCCAGGACATCCAAAACTGGCGGAATAGCTAAAGGTCTGTGCTGGGGTAACTTAAGGAAGGTACGTAGCCTTTTCCTGGAATCAGAAAATTCCTGACCCTGCCACTTAAAATGCTCCCTCATGGAGTGGAGGACTTCACCGAAAGAAAAATCCTCTGGAGGGGAGGCAGAGGGAATATATTCCTCAGCATCAGAGTCCTCATAGGCCTGGAAGGATTATTCTTGAGTTTCTGAATGCTCTGAATCCCCAGAGGCTTCATCTGAAGAGAGGTTATCTGCCTGCTCAGTTCTAGGCCTTTTTTCTGCAGGCGGCTGAGAACCTCTGTTTGGGTGAGGCTGAGACCCCCTAATAACAGAAATAAGATCTGCAGCCAGAGACAGGATTTGTTTGTCAGAAGAAGGAGCCTGAGAAGCAGGCTTGGGATGGGCCTTGGCCTGGCTGGCGGCCTTAGCACGTGCAAAGGCCTTGACTGACATGGATACAGGAGGCCTAGCTGCCCCACGTACAGGGGTAACTTTGTCCACTGGAATGGTGTCGGGTAGATCCAGAACTTCGGTTTCCGGAGGAAAATCAACAACTGGCACCGGAGTAGCTTCCAAGACCGAGGGATGAGTTAACGCGGTGTCGTCAGCCTGGAGCGGTTGAATTACCGCTTCCGAAGGGACCGAAGCACTCGCGGAGGGCTTAGGCATTATATCGGTGGAAGACGCGGGCCAAGGATGTCGGTCCCGGTCCTTTCGTTTTTTGGTAGTTTGTGCTGTCGGTTGTTCCGACGGCATGTTGTAAGCGTAAGATCCACCCAAAAAGTCTTCGGCAAACTCTGCTCGGCGCCTGAGAGTGCGCTTATTAAAGCAAGCACAGGCGGCACAGGCCGAGACGTCGAGGTCTGGGCCCAGGCAAGGGAGGCAGTAAGAATGAAAGTCCTTATGAGGTATTTGTTTACCACAAGACAAACAATTATTAACTTTCTCAATTTGTTCTGACATCGGCTGAGGCAAGAAAAAATGTTCCTCAACGGGGTACTTAGCTTTTAGATGACTTCGGTAACTGAAAACACAGGAGCTGACCGACCGGCACTTGCGAACTGCTTCTGCTTCGGGCACCACGCAGCAAGAAAGACTGAAGAAGATGGCGTCGGCTGATGCCTTTATACTCCAGCCACTCTGACGTCGGGGAGGAGGCGACATCGGCCAACGCCGGACCCAGACTTTGGAATCTGGCTGACCGAAGGGCTGCCTGAGGCAGGACAACCCATATGTCAGGACTGCAGTTGCATTCTTGAAGGACATCACCCCAATATCAATACAATCCACCAAACTAGCTGAGGTGATAACACAAATTCATTCCAGCAATCAAAAAAGATAGTATTACTTTCAGTTTTCCAACCAGTTACATGGATTCAAATGAGCAAGTTGGACCACAAAAGTGCCACTGGCTGCCTGCTGAAATTCCAGTGAGCAAAAATGTGATCTTTAGAATGGAAGGAATGAAGCGTGGGCATGGGAAGGAATTACTACATTCTAAGTTGCACCATCTTTGTGTATCCCCCCCACTACACAGTACAACAAAGTGAGGTTAGTATGCAAGTAGCTAGAGATTTGGGGGGGGGGTAAGTGCGTCACATTAAAGGAAGCATGGGATAAAACTCACCTACAGAAAAAAAAATCTTTAAAAGTTTAATAGCAAGACCTTTGCTTAAACTCGGGCACTAATCTTCGAAACTATCAAGATTCACAGGATCAGGGTTTGCACTTTTAAAAGGAAGCCAGTCCCACCAACTTTGTCTACAGTTCACACTCCTCAATCTGATCATTAAGAAACTTGATGTATATTGCCTGAAGTGCATGGTTATTGACCTGAGTGGCATTCTCCCTGTTACAGTCTCCACTACATAACTAGAGGGTACTAGAGGGTACTGCAAATGTACCTGAATCTTTTAAAAGAGAAAAGAAAACTGTCATGATGAAGGGAAGGAGGAGGACGAACAGTGCACAACAACAGACAGTACTTCAAAGAGGATGAAGATGTGCCCTGTCTTTCATTACAATCTGAGAATATGTTGTTCGCACAGATAGCAAACCTAATGGGATATTTTACATGGGGAGAAAAACAAGGATCCTCACATGCCACCAGAGAACCTTCATACTCCTCTTATCCTAAAGTAATGATATAATAGTGAAGTCTGCACTCAGACCAGTTACATGGCATCTAACAAATTATAAAATATCTGAAATGACAACAGCATGACTATCCCAGGATCTAACCAAATGAATCCTGAAAGGCATACAGGATTCACGGGGCAGATCCTGAGATGGTGGTTCTCTTACCAAACACAGATAAAAAGGTCTTTTTTCATAGGGGGCTCTGTCACAATATAAGGTCTTCTCCACTCCTGAAAGGGTATGGAAGCCAGAAATGTGAACCATTGGGACCACACTGATGGTTACTAAGGACAGTTTTTAGGTGACTGCACAGCATAAATGACAAGCTCCCAGACAGCGACATAAAAGAAAAAGTCAGCCAATAAATGGGTGTGGGGATCATAAGGAAAAATACAGCTTTGATGCCACAGACAAATCAGTGAGAGAGGCTATTTCAGGGATATTTTTAGGTGTCATGCTTGACCAAAACACCAGAGCCACTTCCAAGAATTCAAAACAGCCCTTCTAGGTTTTTCTCTTTTTGTGGAAAAAGTACATGACATATTTTCAGGCCTTAATAAAAGGTAAAGCTAAGATAGTTGTGAAAGAAATATTTCACATACTTACTTCCGCAGTGGTGCAGCGGTAGCGGTGTTGCCTCACAACAAGAAGTTCACCCGTTCGATTCTCGGCTTGAGTTGGGAGTGCCTTCTGTGTGGAGTTTGCATGTCCTCCCCGCGGTCGAGTGGGCGTTCGAAAGGCATGCGTTGAATGGGCGTGCCTTCGTTGAAGGTTGGGCGTCGGGCTGGCAACTCAACACCATAAAAAAAAAAAAACAACTGCCAATCATTAGCAGACCGGAGTTCCGCTGTGGCGACCCCTAACCGGGAAAAGCCGAAAGACAAACAACAACTGACCAACTCAGCAGAAACGTCCAGCATATAACTAAGCCACTATCAAACAAATCTTTAAATGTGCCTGAATCAGCCTCCACAAATACTTTCAATCTATATCCATTTTACCGGCCTTAAGGAAGATATCTAAAAAGCTTGCTACTATTAATTCTGTGATTATTGCTAAACAGAGTACTGTCTTGCAAACAAAATACCTTCTGGTCAGAAAGATGCATTATGTCTATTTTATATAAACTTACAGATTACGTCATGCAACACAGGGCACAGACAAGCGAACAGGCTCAGTTGTTCACAAACACCCTTTGCTTTTTATCTCATTAATCCAAGCAGGAATTAAGCAATAAAGTTATATTGTGGTTTAAAAGCTTCATAAATTACACAAACTTCAGAGTTCAAATAAGTACACTGCAACCTCATTCGCTGCCACCTGTCTAAAGGTGTCACAAGCAGTCATGTCCTCTGACTAATACTATAACATAGTTAAATGCTGCCAGCCCAGGTATCTGGAATTTTGTAAATAATTATGTCTCATTTGAGAATATTAATATGATTTATATAGAAATGTAACAAAAGGAGACACTGCCAGCCCAGCTATCTGGAATTTTGTAAATAATTGTGTTATTTGTAACACAAGTATATGAATCATGTTGATATTCTCAAATGACACACAATTATTTACAAAATTCCAGATAGCTGGGCTGGCAGTATTTCCCCTTTGTGTGCTCTTAAGGGAAATTGCATTTTACTGTGTATGTACTTGTCATCCTCCCAGTGTGCATGTCCCCTAGCTGTTGCCAGTGGTGAGGATTGAGGCTCCTTGATTACTGGGCCAGTGCAGGGGCGTCACATATTAAATGGTAGGCAGTGGTGGGATAGCCATATCACATATTAATTGGTTGACAGTGGTGGGATAGCCACATCACATATTAATTGGTCTGTAGTAGTGTGGATACTGAATTCCTGTAGCCTGTGTACAGTTGTCAGTGAAGGTGTTTGTGCTCACAATCAGCCACGCAGTGAACATTCAGTTTCACATCACTATTTTTTTTTTTTGTTAGCTTAGTCAGTCAGGGAGAGCAGGCAAGCATGTCAGCAGAGGAGTATGGCAAGCTGACAAAGAGCTAGTTGGCTGAGATGTGCCAAGTTAAAGGACTGGTGCATGCCAACCTGACTAAAGCAGACACGATTGTAGCTTTGGGCACAGCTTCATCGCAGACCAGTGATCAGGAGGACTACCAGGCTAGCACCTTAAAGATGAATTACTTTCAGAAAATGGACAGCTCTACCTTTCCATAGATGACTTAAAAATCCACCTGGAGTTGTAGAGACTTGAGCTGGAGGACAAGAATTTGGAAATAGAAACAGCAAAGAGACTGAGACGTCTAGAGGCTGAGGAAAATGAGAAACTGCAATGTCTGGAGGCTGAGGAGAAGGAGAGGCAGAGGCAACATGAAAAAAGATGCTGAGTCATGGAGGTAATGGGGAAGGGAGTAACCAAACCCCAGAGGCAGCAAAGGTCAGTAATTTTCTTCCAAAGTTTACAGAGGGGAAAATTTTGATAGTTTTATTCATATGTTTGAAAGGGTATGTAAACAATATAATGTTGACCAAGGGCTCTGGTAAGCTTCCTTACCCGCTTACTCCATGGTAAAGCTGTAACTGCTATTTCTAAATCACCTGATACTGACTGCTTGAATTATAATATTGTAAAAAACTGTCTTTTAGAATGCTTTAAATTAACACAAAGTTTATAGAAAAACGTTTTGTGAGCAAAGACGCAAGGCAGATTGAAAGTGTACGTGAATATATTGCTGAACTAAGCAAATACTTTCACATGTGAGTGAGTGGATGTCAGGTCACCACTTTTGAAGGGCTGGCAGACATTTTGGTGAGGGAACAAGCTCTTAGCACTTTGCCTGAGGACATGAGAATCTGATTAGCTGATAGACAATGCAATACTGCAGACGAGGAGACCCATACCTAGCAAGCAGGGCATCACTGCACAGGAAAGGGACACCCAGTGCTGCTCATGGGTCTAAGGGAACCCATGGTGGGCAGCCCAAACTGACCCAACAGAGTCTGCCAGTAGCAGGGGAAGCCACTAGTCCAGGTACACATCCAAGACCAAGGGTTAAATGTTTTAAAAGCAACCAGTAGCATATAGATGTCCACGGAGGCAAGGTGGGGAACAAAAGGTGGAAGAGCCAGTAAGTGGGAATGACAAAAAGCCAGCAGCAAGTTGTCTTGAGACAACAAAGATACCAAACTACCACAAGAGGTTATATCCTATCTTAGTAAATGGGAAAGCGGTCATTGCTAAGAGAAACACAGCCTCTGACCTAACCACTGTGAAGCCTGCAATGGTTAAAGAGGAACACTACTTGCTTGGGCAGTCTACTCTAGACAGAGCTTCAGGAGGAACCCCATTTCAAATACCTTTGGCTACGGTTCACCTTGACTGGGAGGGTGGAAAAGGAAGCCAGCAAGTAGGTGTGTTTGAGGATATCCATGCAGATGTCCTGATAGGGAATGATTTTGATAATGCAGTACCCTGTGTGCAAGCAGTGGCACACAGTCAGGCTTGGAGACAAGCATTTGGGTCTGGTAACCTGGGGGAGACCCAGACAGACCACACAACTGCAGCCAGCACTGGTGTGGTGGTTACTTTAGGGAGGGAGCTGCCCTGTAGCAGTGAGACTGAAGGTGACCACAGCTGCTTCTGGGCACTGATGTTCTCTTGGACTGTGTGACTGCAAGGGTAGAGGTGAGCAGCAGTAGTACCCAGGCTGACAGTGAGCCACCGCTGTCAGTGGATACCAAACTGCCTGTGGAAGGGGAGCTGGGAAAGGTTACAAAGAGAGTTGAGATAGGCTTAGCTCTCAGACCCTACATTACAAGGGCTTAGAGAGGTAGCTAGTGAGGCACCTGACTGCCATGGAAAAGAGGAATCTGTACACTGGGACAAAGGGCTCCTGTAAAGACAGTGGACCCCTGAGGTAGGGCTAGACGGAGAGAGAATACAGCAGTTGGTAATGCCCACAGCCTATCATCTAGCACTTCTATCCATAGCCCATGATATTCCCTTTCCAGGTCATACAGGCATTATTGGCCTGGGATTTTCAGAGATGTAACAGGGTATTGCAGGACCTGTGAGCAGTGCCAAAAAGTAGGCAAAACAGGAGACAAGGTGAAAGCTCCTTTGATGCCTTTGCCTGTGATTGAGGAGCCATTTCAGAGGGTAGCTATGGATATTGTGGGATCTCTGAGTACCACAAGTTGCACAGGGAAAAAGTATATCCCAGTGGCAGTAGATTATGCTACCAGATAGCCTGAGCCTGTGGCTCTGTCCTCCACTGAGGCAGAAAAGGTGGCAAATGCTTTGTTAGAGATTTTCAGCAGAGTAGGTTTCCCAAAAGAAATACTGACTGACAGAGGTGCCAATTTCATGTCAGACCTGCTGGCTTATCTGTGGACGTACTGTGGTGTGAAGCACCTAAAGACCACCCCCTATCATCCCCAGACTAATGGTCTTATTGAGAGGTTAAACTCTACACTCAAGTCCATGCTATGGGCATTTGCAGACCGGTTTAAGAGGGACTACGACAAATATTTGTCCCATCTGTTGTTTGCTTACAGAGAGGTTTCCCAGGAATCCATAGGTTTTTCACCCTTTGAGTTGCTGTATGGGCACAGGGTGAGGGGACCTCTAGACTTGATTCGAGATGAGTGGGAGGACGAGTGTGAATCCCACAAGGAGTCTGTTGTGGCATATGTCCTAAACCTCAGGTCAAGGCTCAGGGAACTCATGGGCTTGACCCAGGAGAACCTGGCAGAAGCCCAGCAGCAGAAAAAGATCTGGTATAACAGGAATGCTCAAGGCAGAGAGTATGCTGTAGGGCAGCAGATAATGGTTCTCATTCCTGTCAGACACAGCAAGCTGCAAGCAGCTTGGGAGGGACCCTACCCATGGTAGAACTGCTTGGCAGGAGGCAGGGGCACAAATTGTACCACGTTAACATGATGAAACCTTACCATGATAGAGGTCCTTGTGCAAAGTATTTGTAGTACAAGGCAGTAGGATTCTGAGAGGGATCTATGGCTACAGGGAGCCAGCCAGGAAAACCCCAAATTGCTATGGTGAAGCCTAGGGTTGCAGGCATGTCATGGGACAGTGCAACACTGTACTGGGGTCAGCAATGCCAAGGCAGCTGGAATCTCAAGACAGGGAATGGGGTAAGGTATTTCCATATAGTCAACCATCTCAAGCAATGTTTCATAAGGGTAACTTAAAAAACGAGCTTGAGTTTTCAGGGGGGAAGAAATGTGACATAGGGAAATACTGCCAGCCCAGCAATCTGGAATTTTGTAAATAACTACATGTCATTTGAGAATATTAATATGATTTATACAGAAATGCAACAAAAGGAGACACTGCCAGCCCAGCTATCTGGAATTTAGTAAATAATCGTATGTCATTTGTGAATATCAACATGCTTCATATGCCTGTCTTACAAATGTAAGAGAACTATATGTTATGTGTATACTAAACTAGTGGAACAGAAGTGTGTGTAAAGTACTGAGCTAAATCGTTCACAGGTTCATAAGGGTGTACTAGGCTAATGACCCTGGGGCCTTTACAAGTCTAGCCACAGGATAGTGCCACCCGACCTTAGTTCCCAGTGCCTCTGTCCAGTAAAATCACTGGAGTTATCCCTGGGGTGAATTTTCTGCTTCCCATCCACTCATCAAGATTTCTCTTGAAGAGGGTCAGCAAGGTCCTCTGCTTGACATGTATGGGAAGTCTATTCCACAGCATGGGCAGTCTCTGGGTTATGAACCTGTCCCTCCAGCATGTTCTGTTAATTGTGGTAATGAGATTGAAGTTTCTGTAGCTTGTGGTGTGGAGGGATTGGGATTTCTTTAGATGTAGCATTTCTGACAGTGCTGGGTCAGACATGCCTTTGTAAGTCAAGCACACATCGGCTATAAGCAGGCAATATGAGACAGAGAATAGTTGGAGTTTTTTGAGTCTGTAAGGCCTAGGATCCTCTTTGTGAGGTACTTTTGTGGCCTCTAGAGTTGTTGCAGGTGTCTAGTGAGGTACATGCCAAATGGGGCATTGTACTCGATGACTGGCCTAATAAGGGAAGAGTAGAGGGAGACAATTACCTCTTTCTTCCTGGATGCAAACCCCGTAGTAATGAGATGTGCCACACAGAAGAACTTCCTGACCAAAGTGGCAATGTGGTGATCAAAAGAGAGGTTGCTGTCAACCTGTGTTCCCAGATCTCTTATAACGCCTTCTGTGTTCAGTGGACTACCATCGATGTGAAAATTCATGGGAACCGAGTTTTTCCCAAAGGGGATAACAAAACATTTTTTGGCAATGAGCTTAAGGCCATGGTTCTGACACCAGTTGTTGGTCTCATTGAGGCCATTCTGTAGGATGTCAAAATCACTTGGGGAGTTAATAATGTCTCCCAACTTACACTTGTCTGCAAGCTTTATCAGCCAGAGTCCCTTCGTGTTGGCCTGAACTTCAGAGAAGTAAATACCAAACAGGAGGGGACCCAGGACCGAACTCTGTGCGACTCCACTCATGACTAGTCGGCAGTCTGACTTGGAGTCGGCTACTTTCACAAGTGCAGACCACAGCATGTAACCACAACATACCCTGCAGGAAAAGAACAGCAATATATATATAAACTATATACCTGTACAAATGTATACGTTTTAACAGTAGAAAAGTACAGTTGTGTACACTTACAATAAATGTAGATGTTCGAGTGTATTCACTGTTGCAGTCATCACATTTGCGTTATCTGCTTGCAGTAGCCCTTAGTCGGCCTGATTATCAAAGTCTTGGGTCCTGCGTCGGTTGTTGTCTCATCTTCCATGACGTCAGGTAGTCAGGGGTATAAAGCATGCAGCCGAAGCCATTACATCAGTTTTTCTTGCCCCAGGTGTCAAGTGCCGCCATAATGGGAAGCAATTATATATACAAGGTTACACCTCCAACAAAAAAGCAAATACACCAAAAAGCTTTAAGCATAGTAAACAAGAATAGAGGCATAGCCAATAGAAGTCAGGGGGCTGGAGGAAGGGTAACTAGGACTGCAACAGTGAATACACTTGAACATCTACATTTATGGTAAGTGTACACAACTGTACTATGTTCTTTGTGTTCCACTGTTGCAGTCATCACATTTGGGTAGATCCCCAAAGCTAAATATGGGAGGAGGAAATTAGATAGCATTATGACCAGCTATAAGGCCTTGCAAGACTGCAGTGGCAAAGCCAGCTCTGGATTTAGAAAAAAATTGGCAAATGGTAATGCTTGGTGAAGGTATGTACAGAACTCCAGGTAGCAGCTTCTAGGATGTCCCTGGTAGAGAAAGTCTGCAGAGGTAGATGCAGCCCTGGTTGAATGTGGTCTTATTCCCAGTGGGGTAGATTTTCCATGATGCGTATAGCAGAAATGAATGCAATGGCCTATCCATTTAGAAATGGTTTGCTTTGAAATGGCCTTCCCCCCCTCTGCCCCAGCAGCAAATGCAACCAGCAGCTGTTCAGATTTCCTGAGAGGCTTAGTCCTGTCCAAGTAAAATCTAAGTTGTCTGTGCACATCTAAGGAGTGCAGTATTCACTCCCCTTTGTTCTGTGGATTACAAAAGAAGGTTGGCAAATGAATGGACTGATTAAGGGCCACACTGGATACCACCTTGGGCATGAAGGAGGGATTGGTCCTGAGGGACACCCTGTCCGCATGAAAGATGATGAAAGGCTCCACTGCCATTAGGGCCTGTAATTCAGACACCCTTCTTGCTGAAGTGATGGCTAAAAGGAAGGCTGTTTTCCAAGAAAGGAATTTCAACTCTGCATTTGCAGCTGGCTCAAAAGGAGGTACAGTGAGTTTTTCCAATACAAAGTTAAGGTCCCAGGCTGGAGTAGGGGCTCTCCTGGGTGGTCTCAAGTTTTTGGCCGCTCTGAGGAACTGCTTCAGCAGTGGATGAGAGAAGAGGGGTGGTTCTGTGTTGTAATGAACTGAAATGGCTGAGGCATGAATTTTAATGGAGGAAAAGGAAAGGCCCTTTGTGAAGCATCCAAGTTACTTATTGAAGAATCTGAGGTATATCGGGTGCTGCTGTGCCCATCCCCTGAGTTTGGTTCTAGGAACAGAATCTTTTCCATTTTTCAGCATAGGATTTTCTAGTACTAGACCTCCTTGCCTCCAGAATGACATCCATCACCTGCTTACTGAGGGATGGTAATGGAGAGCTCAGGTAATTAGCCAGGCTGCCCGGTTCAGGGTTTGAAGCTGTGGGTGCAGAATCTGGCCCTCCTGCTGAGACAGCAGAGCAGGGGTCTGAGGCAGGTGCTATGGAGCCAGCAGTGACACACTGCGCAAAAGGGGGTACCAGTGTTGGCACGGCCAGTCTGGTGCAATCAGTATTGTCCTTGGTTTGCCCCGTTTGATCTTTAGTAGTACCTTGGAGAGGAGAGGCGGAGGGGGAAAGGTATAAACTGATAGGTTTTTCCAGGTGAAGGACAGGGCATCCACTTTCTAAGGTTGTCTGTGGGGAGTCCTTGTGCAGAATATTTCCAATTGGTAGTTCTGGGGGGAGGCAAACAGGTCTAGCTCTGGGCTGCCCCATTTGTTTCTCAACATGTTGAATATCTTTGGTTCCAGTTTCCACTCGTGTGGGTCCATGAGATTTCTGCTTAGTTTGTCTGCCAGTGTATTTAGCTTTCCTGCAGGAATTGAGCCTGTAGGTGCACTTGGTAGCTCAAGGCTGTGTTCCACAGAGCCATGGCTAGTCTGCAGAGAGAGTATGAGTGGGTTCCACCCTGCTTGTTTATGTACCACATAACAGTGGTGTTGTCCATCTTTACCATTAATTGTCCTGGAAGAATGTGGTCCTTCAAGGCTGTCAGAGCATTCTGTACAGCTAACATTTCTTTTTGATTGATATGCAGGTGCATTTGACTTGTGTTCCATTTGCCCAGAATGCACTTCCCTGCCAAGTGAGCCCCCATGCATAGTCTGATATGTCTGTTGTTAGGGTTTGGGTGGCGGGGGGGGGGGTTGAGTGAATGGCAGTCCCTTGTTTTGGTGGCAGGCCTCTGCCCACTAAAGGAACTCTATCTGTAGACAAGGTACGATAGGAATCATTGCTTCTAGATCCTGAGAATGTTGACACCATTGGCTTTTTAGATACCATTGTAGTTTCCTCATATGCAGTCTTGCATATGGAATTAGTTGAATGCAGGAAGCCATGAACCCCAGGGCTTGCAGTATTTTCCTTGTAGATAACTGGGTCTTTGTGGCCAGTAGTTTGAAGTAAGCTGTCAAATGAACTTGTTTCTCTGGCATGAGGTAAGCCATCTGGGAAGTTGTGTTCAAGCTTGCTCCCAGGAATACAATTTGTTGGCAGGGTAGAAGATGTGATTTCTTTTCGTTTATGGTGTATCCCAGAGACGTTAGCAATTTCTGTACAAATGCCAGGTGATTCAATAGTATATCCTGGCTTTCTGCCTGAATTAGACAATAGTCCGGGTATCGGTATATTTGAATATTTCTTTGCCTGCAAAATGCAATGACTGGAGCTAGGCACTTTGTGAATACCCTGGGCGCAGTAGATAAGCCAAAGGGCAGTGCAGAGAACTGATAGTGCATGCAGGCTGCTCTGAAGCGTAGGTATCTTCTCCAAGATTCCATTATTGCGATGTGCAGGTAGGCTTCCTTTAAGTCCAGTGTTGCCAACCAGGCATCTTTGCCTAGCATAGGAAGCAGTTGGTGAAGAGTTAGCATCTTGAATTTTGGGATCACCAAAAATGTGTTTAAGACAGACAGGTCCAGGATAGGATGCCAGGAGTGGTCTTTCCAGGACACCAGGAAAAGTCTTGAGTAGAAACCTTTTCCCCTTTCTTCTTCTGGGACAGGCTGAATAGCCCTGATGCTTAAGAGAGAGAGAACGTGCTTTTGAGCCTCTGCCCACTGATTTGGGGGTAGATCTGGCCAACCGTTTGGGGTTGGTAAGGAGTGAAAGTGGAATATATATCCTTGGGAAACTGTATTTAAAACCCATTTGTCCTGGATAATGAGTTCCCAATTTTTTGCCTGCAGGGCAATCTTTCCCCCTAAAGGAACAGTCAGTTGTGAAGGTCTTGGAAGTTTTAAAGTTAAGTCATTGAGACAGTTTACCATAGGGGGGAGTCTTACTACTCCCCGCTTTGGAAGTGGCAGCCCCCCACTGCTTAGTCCTGTGAGTACCTTGAGACTGAAGCCTGGGTGTTCTGCTGGTTCTGGGTTTGGTCTGAGAAGGCCTGGAAGAGGCAGGAAAGGACCAATTCTTAGAGGGCCAATGCCTACTAAATCTGGGAGGCTGTACTTGCAGGAAATCTTCAACAGTTTGCATATATTTAGCTTTTTCCTCCATCTTTTTAAGTACTTCTTCTGCTTTGTTGCCAAACAGGCGGGTCTTGATTTAAGGGAGCATCCAGCAATTTGGCTTTAACATGATCTGGCAAAGATTATTCCTTAAGCCAACCATGCCTTCTAAATACAGACCCAGTGACAGCAGTCCTGCAAGATGCCTCTAATGAATCAAAATCACATTGCAAAGTATGTTTTCCAACTTGTTCAGCAGAATACATTAAATCCTTGATTTCAGCACAGTCAGGAATCAACATAATTTTCTGTTTAAGCAATCCAATAATATGCTGTTGATACTTTAACATAAGAAACTGGCAGTTTAAGGCCCTAATGGCAAGGTTGCAGAAGTGTATACCTTCTTACCCCATTTATCCAGCACCCTGGAGTCTCTATCAGAGGGGGTAGGATTTTTGGCAGTAGTAGCCTTAATGCCCTTGGGTCCCTGTGAAATGGTCTCAGGATCCGCAGTAGGATTTTTAAAGAGGAACTTGTGAGAGTCAGGAACCCTGTAATACCTATCAGGTTTTCTGGGAGCAGGAAGTAAAGAGTCAGGGGACAGGCTAGATTCCGAGAAGGCATCATCAACAATGTCCAGTACAGGAGGGATAGCTAAAGGCCTGTGTTGGAGCAGGAGTAGGAAATCCCTAAGCCTCTTTTTAGAGTCAGAGTAATCCTGGCTTTCCCAGCAAAAATGCTCTCTAAGAGTATGCAAGGTTTCACCAAAAGAGAAACCCTCTGGAGGGGAAGCAGAGGGAATGGAGTCTTCTGCATTAGAATCCTCATAGGTAGATAAGGGTAAATCCTGGTCATCAGAGGAAACAGAAATTTCAGGGTCCTGATCAGAAGAATCAGAAGGAAAATCAGTCCTAGGTCTCCCAGAGGGGGAAGGGTGGCTTCCCCTGATTACAGTAATAAAGTCTTTAGCCATTCTTATCATTTGTTTTTTAGGCATAGAGGCCTAACCATGCGGTCTGGGCATCGGTTTTCTAGGCATGGATCGAGTTTTAGGCCTTGAAGAAGAAAATGGCGTTAGTTTAATATGCAAGTCAGTAACCCTGAATACACCTTCAGAAGCTGGTACCTGCACAGTGGCTCTGGACCTATCCAACGTAGAGACATCCGCAGATTTCACAGTTGAAGAAGCATACCGGATTCCAAATGGGTCTCAGTAGAGGCCTGCAAATCTTAAGTAGTGGGTATCAGGGGCTGCGAAAGCGCCTCACTGAGTACCGGTGAACTGGCGACTAGCTTAGGAGAAGCATCGTCGGCAGCTTTGGACCTATGTGGTCTGTCTCTGTCTTTATCTTTGCATTTTTTTCAGAATGTCGGTAGACGGGTGGCTTACCGAAGCCATTTCTGGATAATTGAACAGAGTACCAAAATATTTAGAAGCATAAATAAACCGACGACGAATAGCTCGTGGTTTAAATAGGCACAAAACTGACACTGAGGTATGTCATGGTCTGGGCCTAAGCAAGGAATGCAATACGAACTAAAATCTTTGAGGTAGTTGCTTTCCACAAGAAATACAATTGTTAACTTTTACTGACATCGGTTTAGAGCAAGAAAAAGTTTCCCCAATGGGGTACTTAGCTTAGTTGAAGACTTCGGTTCTGAAACTCGGAAAAGAAAATTTCAGGAATTGGCTGACCGGCACTTGCGAACTGCTTCTGCTTCGGGCACCGCACGGCAAGAAAGACTGATGTAATGGTGTCGGCTGCATGCTTTATACCCCTGACTACCTGACGTCATGGAAGATGAGACAGCAACCGACGCAGGACCCAAGACTTTGATAATCAGGCAGACCGAGGGCTACTGCAAACAGATAACCCAAATGTGATGACTGCAACATTGAAACATGAAGAACATCTGGAGCACGCAGAGTTAACCTGCAAAACTTCAAGAAAACAAGTTGAAATTAAACTGTTTTACGACTCTGCTATAAAAGTTAGTTTCAATTCAGCAAAGAGGCAGGATGTCTAGAAGTAGGGTGCCTTCTGCATTGTTTTGTAGGTGTTTTATTGTTTTATGTCTTCTAGCAACTGCAAACATCTGAAAGGTATGTATTTTTCACAAGGAGATGTCAACTGCTACAATGGGGGGGGGGGGTTAGTCTGGGAACTGAAGTCAGGTGGCAAAAAGTGATGTCATCCAAGCTAACCCAGCAGTAATATTTGACATTAATTTAAAAACTCTCTCAGAAAGAGACTGGGCATTTTGTATTTTGTCTTGGACCTAGCAAGAACATCCACTCATCATCACCACCTGCACTTGCCTTGCTGTAAGTAAGTTTAGGGCATAGTAACTCTTCTAGATATAGTTAGGAATATAGTAAAGATCAGTTTAGATGTCTTTATTTATTTAAGGCTGTCCTGTAATGTTGTTTTAAAATATTTCCTGTGATTTTGAACTCTGACGTTACTGTGTTGATTTACTGAGTATGGTCTTGTTCTTTTATTATTCATTATTAAATATATTTGAACCTATCTTTGTGGTTGATATTTGCTACACATATTTAAGTTCTTAGGGTACTTGCATAGGTATATGGTGACACTGTACAGGCCACTCCTAGATAGCCTTGCTTGATCAGACTACTATTTGGATTAATGGTAACATTACACAGTAGGATTGGACACCCTTTGTAAAGGGCCTTAAAAGTAGTTGATAAGAGTGGTTGGTGGCACTGGAAACGACCTTATAGTCTGGGCAGAAGGGGGGGCATAGCTAGTAAACCTGTGGCAGCCTTTTCCAGGTGTGTGTTTGTGTATAAATCAAATCAAAAAGTGTGAGTGTCAGCTACTTGGGTAGGGACGTGAAGTAATGGTTGGACAGAGAGGGTGCTGGAGATCTTGGCCTGGCCACTCAGCTGAGATCTCAACTTATAGCTGTGACAGTAGGGAGTCTTACTGGGGATCTGGAGAAATAGGGATAAATCAGCCCCAGACTAAATGTGATCTGTGTGTGCTCTTAATGGAAATTGCACTTTACTGTGTGTGTACTTGTCATCCTCCCAGTGTGTATGTCCCCTAGCTGTTACTAGCGGCGAGGATTGTCTCTCCTTGATTACTGGGCCAGTGCAGGGTTGTCACAAATACTACCTTCCTTGATTACAGAAACTCTGACAATAGAGTTGCTTTAACTACCTATCGTATTCTAAGCAAGTGACATGGAGATCTAAAGGTGTAATTCCTCACACAAAAATCTGGCAACTATCTAACTGCCTAACCAGAGAAAAAACATACAGCACGTAAATAAATAAATAAATGAAAATAAAATAAAATAAAGCAATGATTTTCACTACTCAATAAAAAACATCTCCTCTGTATCTATGACTAAACAATGCCCAAACACTTCTATAGATCACCCGATACTTCAGGTACTCCAGAAGCTGGCTGGCTGAACACCTTAACTTCCAACACCACACAGACATCACTATGGCCAAAATCATTTCATTTTCTGAGTTAGGAAAATACCCTTTTTCTAGCACCACAAGAAAGAAAGTACATTTGTGTACACTTACCATAAATGTACATGTTCAAGTGTATACACTGTTGCAGTCGCAACTTATTGGTTTTCCTGCTTCAGAAGCTCGTGGTCAGCCCGACTATCAGAGTAAAACCTACCTCCTCCCTGAGCTGGTGGATGTCCTACACTGAGGTCAAGATAGCAGAGTATAAAGGAAGCCAGCCGATGACATGACATCAGTCTTTTCTTGCCCCTAGAAGCTAAGAGCCCCATAACTGTAAGCAAGGGACCAGGTAAGAGGAAGGGGACCTGTAGGGCATCCCTGCAAAGGGTCCTCTGGAAGAGGATGACAGAGAAAAAAGCTATTACTGTAAGTAGAATAAGGGTGATAGAGAGAGGGAAAGAAGACTGCAACAGTGAATTAACTTGAACATCTACATTTGTACTAAGAATAGACAAGTATACTATGTTCCTCATGCTTCACTCTTGCAGTCCTGACTTATGGAATGATTCCCAAAGCTGAGATAGGGGTTAAAAGTGCTTTAATAGAAAGAGAGAATGCCCTGCAAGATGGCAGTGGCAAATCCTGCTCTGGACTTGGAGAAGGCTGACAGGTGATAGTGCATGGTAAAGGTATGCACCAATTACCAGGTAGCTGCTTCCAGAAGGTCCTTGGGCAGGCACTCCCCTTAGGAAAGCAGTGCAGGTGGAAGTGGCCCTAACCGAATGGGTCCTAGCAGATTCAGAGTGCTGTTTGCTGTGGCAAGTTTCACAAAAGGAAATACAGCGGGGAATCCACTTGAACATAGTTTGCTTGGAGACTGGTTTTCCTTCAAAGCCCAACAGTTCTGATTTTCTGAAAGTTTTAGTCCTATCAAGGTAGTAGTGGAATTGCCTGTGTACATCCAAGGAGTGAAGGATTCTTTCCCTTTGGTTCTGTGGCTTAGAAAAGATAGTAGGCAAGTGTTCAGGGAAGTGTCTGTGATCACCTTGGGCATAAAGGAAGGATTAGTTCTGAGTGACACACTGTCTGGTTGGAAGGTGAGGAAGACTTCCACATCCATGAGGGATTGCAACTCTGAGACTCTGGTAGCAGACGTGAAAGCCAGTAAAAGGGCAGCCTTCCAGGTCAGAAATTTTAAGTCAGCTGATGCAGCTGGTTCAAAGGGGGGGGGGGGGTAAGTCAATTTTTCTAAAACAAAGTTGAGGTCTCAAGGAGGGGTTGGCTGCCTCCTGGGAGGTCTGACATGCAGCACTCTCCTAAGGAACTGTTTCATTAAAGGGTCAGAAAAGATAGTAGGAAGAGTGGGCTGAAATGGCAGAAGTGTGTATCTTAAAGGATGAGAAGGATAAGCTTTTGTCCACCAAGAAAGCCAGGTACTCCAAAATGGTTGAAATGTTGCTAGAGACACGGTTGAGGCCTTGTTGCGGACACCAAACAGAGAATCTTTTCCACCTGGCAGAGTATGTTTTCCTAGTACTGTGACTTCTGCAGTCTGTTAGAATATTAAGAACCTGACTACTCAGGGATTGTTCAGGGTAGAATTTTGAGGAATTATCCAAGAACAGAGTTTGAGAGTCTGCAGGTTGGGGTGCACAAGCTTTTACTTTGCATGGGTAAGCAGATCCACTCCCTGGGATAACAACTGACAAAGTTTTTCTTTAGGCAAACTCAGTAACAGGGAGTACCAGTGCTGCCTAGGCCAGTCCAGAGCTATGAGGATGACCCAGGGTCCTCCTCCTTCTCTGATTTTCAGGAAGACCCTTGGAAAGAGTGGCAGGGGTGGACATGCATAAAGAAATACATGGCTCCAAAGGAAGGAGAAGGCATCTGCTCTTCAGACTGTGTGAAGTTTGCTGCTGGAACAGAATCTTTTTAACTGAGCATTTTTGTCAGTGGCAAAGAGGTCTCTTTGAAAGGATCCCCATTTCTGGACTATGCTGAGAAATGTCTCCCAATGTAGCTGCCACTCGTAGGGATCCATTAAGTGTATGCTGAGGCAGTCTGCTAGAGTGTTCTGTGCCCCAGGAAGGTACTGGGCCATCAGGTTCAACCCCACAGCACTGGCCGACTTCCAGATCTGCATTGCAAGCAGTCAAAGAGGGTAGGGGTGAGTGCCCCTTGTTTGTTTATGTATCACATGACTGTTGTGTTGTCTGTTTTGTTAAGTAGAATCCCTGGTTTCCAGTGATCCTGCTCTACTGCCAATTTATGTGCTTGTGTCTGAAATGCCCTTCCCATTTACTCTGGGAAAGGAGGTGTTGGAAATGGGCTGCCCAGGCTGCGTCGGATTCATCTGTGGTTCCCTAAGGAAGTGAATTAGGTGGATTTCTGTCTCCAGGGACTGTGAGTACTGGCACTGCAGATTCTTGAGGTACCACTGAAGTTTCCCCATGTGTAGCCTGACCAGAGGGATCATTAGTATACAGGATGCCATGTAGCCCAGTGTTCTGGGTAATTCCCTGGCTGTGAGGCACTGCCTCTGCACAATGTCCTGAAAGTATTGTGTTAAGAAGGAAGGCCTTCTGGCGGGAGGAATCCAGCAGGGTCCCCAGGAAAACTATCCCGGTGAAGGGATTTGTGTTACACTTGCTGAGGTTTATGGTGAACCCTAAAGAGGACAGTAGGGTCTGGGTGAAGGCCAGAGGCTTCAGGAGCTTTGATGGACTCGTGGCCTAAATGAGGCACTCATCCAGATAAGGGTAAATTTGGATGCCTTTTGTTCTGCAGAAGACAATCACAGGGGCCAGACATTTGGTGAAGACCCTGGGAGTAGTAAACATGCCAAAGGGAAGTGCAATTAAAAGTGACTGGTACCTGCTCTGAAACAAAGAAAACTTCTGCAGGATTCTTCTATAGGGATGTCTAAGTAGGCATCTTTCAGGTACAAGGAAGCCATTACAGCCTGAGGTGTGATCATGGGAAAATGCTTTTGTAGAGTAAGCATTTTGAATTTTGAGACTAGGAGGAACTGATTGAGCATGGACATTTGCAGGATAGGGAGCAAAGTGTCTTCTTTCCTGGGGACCAGGAATAGTCTGGACTCTGGAGTAAAAACCTTTTCCTATCTGGTGGTCTGGTACTGGTTCCATAGAGCCCTGACAGCATAGATTGTGAATCGGAGAAATGGGCTCTATTCTTTGGTTTTGTAGTACATCAGGGTAGCCTGAGAATCTTAATGGTCCTTTGAAAGTGAGCTTGTAGCCATTTGAGATTATTTCCAGAGCCCACTTGACGGAGGTGATGATGGCCCAATTTTCCTTGAATAGGGAAAGTCTTCCTCCTACTTGTCCAGGGTTTAGAGATGGAGGGGGGTGGGGGTAGGGAGTGTGGGGAGTCACTGCTGAACTCTGCTAGGGTCCTGTGGCCTAGAACTCCTCAACCTGGGTGTCCCTGAGGACCACTGCCTTCCCTTCTGTGTTGTTGCTGCCTGTGAGGCATTTCCTTTCGAGTTTTCCTCGGAATGGATTTTGATTGGGAAGGAAAGGGAAAATGCTTAGTGAGAAATTTTCCTACTTAACCTAGAATGCTGGGCTTGGAGTAAGTCCTTGACCGTCTGCATGAATTTTGCTTTAGCCTCCATCTTTTTAACACAGCCTCAGCCTTTGGCCCCAAAAAAGAGAGTCCTTATCCAGGGGTGCATCTAGCAGTTTAGATTTGACATGCTCAGGTAATGTCTGTTTTGTAAGCCAAGCATGCCTTCTGATGACTAAGACAGACACAGCTGCTCAGGAAGATGCTTCTATGAGACCATTGCTGCAGTGTAAGGAGTGCCTAGCTAGTTAGGAACTGGAATGTCAGAGATCCTGCAATTCCTTGGAGGTGTTCTTGTTCTCTAGGGAGGAAATCATTTGCTTAATTTTTTCCAAAATACTCTGTTGGTATTTTATCATATAAAACTGGCAATTGAGGGCCCTCGTGGCCAGGGAAGGTGAAGTGTAAATCTTCTCAAATCTGTCAAGGGCCTTGCTTTCTTTGTTCGTAGGTAGTGGGTTTTTTTTTTTTTTTTTTGAAGCACTGGCTCTACTTCTTTTGCAGCCTAGGGTGACAACCTCAGGGTCAGCAGAGGGGTTCTTAAAAAGGAATTTATGCGAGTCCAGTACCCTGTAAAACCAGTCTGGTTTACAAGGGGCTGGAAGAAGACAGTCTCGATTGAGAAACAATTCCATAAAGACATCTTTTACCACTTGCAAAAGTGGAGGGATAGCCAAGGGTTTTTGTGGAGCGAGATCAAGGAACTCTCTGAACCTCTTAACTCCTGAGCCTGCCACTGGAAGAACTTTCCTATGGCAGGCAGTGTCTCCTCAAAGTTAATGTCCTCAGGGGGTGAAGCACAAGCCAACACCTCTTCTGAATCAGAATCCTCAAAGGAGGTAAGGAAGAGTTCTTCTTCAAGGACAGAGTCTAAATCAGGGGGTTCTGAAAAGGCCTCAGGTGTAGGGTCTCTCTCTCTCTCTTTTTCCTGGGAAAGGTTCAGAGGGAGGTTACCTACCTCTCACCAAAAGAAATAAGGTCCTCGGCTAACCTGACAAAATCTTGCTGATAACCTGTGGGCGGGAGCCAGTAGGCTCAGGCACAGAAACTGAGGTCAAAATCGTTTTAGCTGTACCTTTTGCCTTGGACCTATGCACGTCTGCTGCTCTGACACCAGTCTCCTTGAAAGAAATATCTAATGTTGGCGGATGCCCCAAAGGGACATCGTCAGGTAAAGATTGTTTGCCTGAAATGAGGTCTGCTTAGCAACCCCGGACCCAATCAATGAACCGAATGCTAAGGCCTGAGTTAAAATTGAGGGACCTGACAGCACTGTTGGACTCTGAAAGGGTCTCAACAGACGCATGTGCCGCCACCTCACTCATAGAAGGGAGCTGCAAAGGCGCCACTCCTTCCTCTGCAATAATTAGCCTTGGGAGACTGGCGGACGGAGAAAAGTTGTAGTCTAAAGCCTTAAGTTGGGGGTCTTTTTTCCTTTTTCACTTAGGGAGCTCAACCTTGGGACAATTGATGGAAGCCATCTCGCGATGGGAACTAGATTGCTGACTAAGGTTCTTAAAACAAGATTTCAGCTCTATACCTTATAGTCCTAGTACTTAAAAGGGTGCACAAATGGTAATTTGAGATGCAGTGGCTTGGTTTGGGCCTAAACAAGTGATACACTAGGTATAAAAGTCTTTGCGTAGGATTTGTTTACCACAATGGAGACAGTTGTTAACTTTATCTGAACATGAGTCACAAGTAAGAAAAAAGAGTTCCCCAACTCTTTCTTTAGCTTTAGAAGAATTTCTCACTCCAGTGCAGACTAACAGATGCAATCACAACTGCTTTGGGCTCCAGAACTGATGTCATGGTGTCAGCTGGCTCCCTTTATACCCAACTGTCCTGACGTCGGGGTAGGGCATCCGCCAGCTAAGGAAGGAAGAAGATTTTTACTGTAGTAGTCGGGCCGACCAAGGGCTTCCAAAGTGAGAAATCCCACAAGTCAGGACGGCAACAGTGAAGCATGAAGAACATCAACAATTAATAAAGAAGTATTAATTGCTCAGCTTGAACACGGACCACCCACTAATTACTTCTGCCTCAAAAATAAGCCTCACGGCTCTATAAACCATGGCTAACTTAAATTCATAACCCAGGTCTCAAAATTAGAAAAAAAGACTACTCAATTCGCACAAACATTAAATGGTTGCCAATACCACTTAGCGCAAAGCTACTCCTAAGTTTACTTAACCTGGAGTCTTTGCTTTGGAAGCCTTTACTTAAGCTGCAGTCTTTGTTTTGGAAGCCTTTACTTAAGCTGGAGTCTTTGTTTTGGAAGCCTTCTATCAAATTACAATTTCAAAACACTTCCATCGCCCAGAACTACCCTTCATATGCCCTGGGCTAGATTACACTGTACAGACTACATCTTTTCTATTACAAGACCACAAAGCTAGGAACCTCTCCCAGACTGTAGACTTCTACACTCAAAGGAAGCCTTAAAAAATTAATCTTCAAAGACTCGGCTTGCAAGTGCTCTAAGAGCAATGGTACAATGTGACACGGTCATCACTAAATAAAGCAATACCATTCTCCAGTCCTTCTTACAATACTCATCTTAAAGGAATTCTCTTACATCTCGACGAAGATTCCAACAGAAAGTTATAAAAATTTCTACTAACATATTTTGTCTCTTCTTTATCAATAATTTATAATTATTATAAATAACAAATGCTTTGTTTTGCAATCACTATGTTAACTTTGAAAACACTGCTTAATTTACTCAACATAAGAAAGTTGCTTATGTTCATAATTACTGCAATTATGTATGTCGCACCTTTTTGTAGTCTGTCACAGGCTATGTCTGGAAGTGGTCCAGAAAGATCAGCACTAGACCTTGTTAAAAAACTGAAACTGAGATGACTAAGTAAACAAATACATGCAAACATTTTTAAAGAATCACTGGAAACCAGAATACTAAGATAAGGAAAAGCCCTCAAAGAAATAAATTTCCTGAAAAAGCCACTAGAAATCCACACTGTCCTCTGTCTTCATTAACGCTCCTCATTACAAGAGAGATGGACAATATCACTGTACTTACATCATTCTATCATTTTGTACATAGTAACCTTACTTACAAATACTTGGATCTCAGAAATGGTTACTACACCTATGCAATTGAGTGCACGTCTCTATCACAAATGCAAACCACCCTAGAAACTCTTCACAGTATGACTACGTCTTTGGCTTGGGACTAGGTTTGTATTTTATAGTACAATCATATTTTATAGTACAAAAGTGCCATACGTCCACTGTTTTGCATAACCTGAAGAAGGATCTTATGTTCAAACTTCTTTTAAAGTCTCAGAATGCAGGGATCCTTCAGGACCATCCAGGATCGCAATGCTTTAAAAATCTGAATAGATAGCTGCTCCAATGGTGTAGAGAGACAAAGCCCTGACTATGACTCAGGTTTGATTAGCAGTTTGGGACACCAACAGAGCATCAGGGAGGTATGGGTGGACCTGGGGGCATCTGGCAGGCATGCCTATCTGCGGTGGCTTAGTGGTAAATCACATTGCCTATGGTATGCACGTTCCTGGGTTCGAGCCATTGCAGGGACTGTTTAGGGTGAGAGGTTGGCATAATGGTTAGGGTGTTTACCTTACAAACACAAAGTGCAGGGTTTGATTCTCACATGGGGTAACTGGCTAGGTTTAAAATGGCCCACAAGGGCAGTTAGCCTAGTACTAATCCATGAGAAGAGGGGAAAAGGTTAACTTGCTACACAGGCAGGGCAATGTGCTGCATTGTCCCCCCTGCACATCCACCCCTCAAGCAATACCATTAGGTCTGCGGGGGGAGGGGTCATAGAATAACCCCTCCACACTACACAGATGCAAAAGACATGCTGAGCTCCCAGGATGTCCTAAGGATCCACAAACGGCCTCAGTAATATTTATTTATATTTATTCATTGACATTTGATTACCAGGAAAGTTCGAATGAGTATATGTCCATTTTCAAAAGAGGCCTAGGGAAAAAAGTTTCAATTATCACAACACATTTTAAGAACAATAATTTTACAATCTTCAAAAATAAAACAAAAACATCCACAGTTTAAATAATTATAACACATTAGACATAATATAAAAAAAATGGTTAAGCATCCATACAAGATATGACAAATCATTTAATATTTAGACATTTTAGACAGTTTGTAGAGAAATTAAAGGTAACAGACTAATGCAAACAGGAATTGCAATATGAAGTGGGAAAAATAAGCTTACGGCATATTTAGAACAGAAAGTCAGGGAAGAGAATTTGAAAGAGGTAAATAAGTAAGTGAAGAAGGCAGAGTAAGGTATAAGGAATGAAAAGCTACTTGTTCGTATTTAGGGTTATAATTTATCTTGGTTTTGAGCAAGAACAGTGCCAGATTTTAGCTATGAAGTCTTTCAGACTGGTTTTGAAAGATGGGAGGGAAGGTACTGACCTGTTGGATACAGGTAAGCAGTGGGAATAAGTCTGGGGGGCAGAGACAGCTGGTAGACCTGGCATGGATGGGGACACTGGGGTGCTGCTACTAATGAAGGAAAGCAGAGCCCAAAAAAAAAAAGTCTGAAAAGATGATGACATTTAGTATGGCCTCCATTCCAGGTATATACTATTCATTTTATAGCAAGAGCTGGTGACAAATGTAGACAAAGACGATATCTAACCAAATACTTAAACAGCCCAGTTCACAAATCCTTCTTCATGATCAAGGAAAAAGAACATTATCAGATCACATGCATACTCTCTGACCTGGCTTGAGTTTCAAGGAAATTCACCAAATATCCAGTATCTAGATAACAGACTATCTGTGTACTCTGCCCTAACAACTAATGACCAACTCTGCTCAAATTCTAAATGTACTCCAAATGATGGGAGTTAAACTAAACTGGGAAAAATCTCAAATCATGTCTACTCGAAAAATACAGTTCCTAAACCATGTGATATGATGCCATTCAACACAAGGACCAACTGCAATAAAACATGTGTAGGTAAATGGCACATTTTTGACACTTTTTTTTTTTTTTTTTGCATGGGACTACCACAAAGATCTAGGATACTTAATGATTTACAACACCCACTGACAACTGTAAACTTGATAAAAATAAAGTACACTCTCTCAAATGCAAGGGATCAATAAGAACAAGCTTTCAATCAGATTTTTCTACAAAAAGATCATTACAGAGCTCACCTGTTAGGCATTTCCTCAGAATTTTTACCATGACATGGAAATTCTTCCTCGGCATCATTCTCAGATTACTTCAGATGAATCCAACTAAACTTAGGAGATCATCTGTAAACTGGCTGTTTAAATGTGCAGCAGAACCAAGATGTTTGTTTCATTACTTAGCAAAGCAGAGATATGGGCAGTTCAGCAAATAAAGAAAACCTTCCAGTAGGTTAAGAGCCTAAATCAGGAACCAAAATGGTCTTAATGATGTCCTTACATTCACCACTGCAGTATTCATAACTTATTGGACTCCCTACCGTGGAAGCCCGTCATCCGGCCAGTCTACCAAAGCCTACCACTGCTTTAAGGTATGCTGAATATCACCTAAACACTCCTTGTGTAGCACAGGGCATAAAGGTGACAGTCAGGCATACCATCCTCAGAACTTCCTTCTGGCCAGTCTGATTGCTGTTTTTAACCAGTATGTTTGCCATTGTGGGAGACAGATTCCCAGTAAGGACCATTACCATAGTAGGAAGTGCCTTTTTTGCCTAGGAGGTTCCCACAACCATGCATATTGTTCGATTTGTCAGGCATTTGTCCCGAACACTGTCCATATTAGGCTTTCTTCCCTTTCACTGTACCTTCAGAATCGGCCTCTTAAGCTTCTTGCTAAAGATACCATGGATGGAACATCCCACCCCAAGGGTCAGCCATCAGGGAAGAAGGTGAAAAAGGTAAGACCAGAATTTTCCCCTGTCCAGTCTCTGTCAGGTCTCTCTCCCGAGGTTGTTCATAGGTTCATACTAGGCTATCTGCCCTAGGGCATTTATAAGCCTAGCCAGAGTGTGTTTGGCTTTCGCCACCCATTTTAAATTAATTTTGCTATGCCTTTTTTTGAGGTTAGTATACTGTGCCTCTGTCTAACAGTGAAACAGAAGCGATAGCCGGGGTAAACCTATGATCTCCCATCCACTCATCAAGATTTCTCTTGAAGAGAGTCAATGTGGGACTCTGCCTAACCTGGACTGGGATTTTATTCCAGAGTGAAGGGAGCCTCTGGGTTATGAATCTGTCCCTCCAGCATGTCCTATTTATTTCAGTGCTGAGGTTCAAGTCTCTCGAGCGCGTAGCTCGATGGGATTTGGATTTTCTGAGGTGCAGCATGTCCATTAATTCCGGGTTGGACATGGCTTTATACGTCAGGCACAGATCGCCTCTAAGCAGGCGGTATGCCACTGAGTAGAGCTGGAGTTTCTTTAACCGGGCAGCATATGGCATCTGTTTGAGCCCTTTGATCCTCTTGGTGAGGTACTTTTGGGGTCTTTCCAGTTGCTGCAGGTGTCTGGTAAGGTACATCCCAAAAGGGGCACTGTATGGGCCTGATGAGGGATGAGCAAAGAGGCACGATGACCTCCCCTGATCTAGATGTGAATCCCTTCATGATTAGGTGGGCTATATAAAATGTTTTTCTAACCACTTTGGCCAAGTGGTTGTCAAATGAGAGATTGCTATCAACTTGGGTCCCTAATGACTTCTTCTGTACTTAATGGATTACCACCTATGTGGTAATTTGTGGGCACTTTGTTTTTGCCAAAGGGGATAACTATACACTTTTTGGTGTTTAGCTTGAGGCCATGGCTCTGGCACCAGTTGTCTGTTTCTATGAGGCCCTTTTGGAGGATGCTTGTGTCGGCTGGCCCTTTTGGAGGATGCTTGTGTCGGCTGGAGAGTTGATTATGGCGCCCAGTTTGCAGTCATCTGCGAACTTGGTCAGCCACAGTCCTTCCGTGTTGGCCTGTACTGCCAAGAAATATATACTGAACAAGAGAGGTCCCAGGACTGAGCCTTGTGGGATGCCACTTGTAACTGGTTTGGAGTCTGACATGGCTCCAGCAATTCTAACCATGTGGGTTCTGTCCTTGAGCCAGTTTGCAACCCATCTAGTGACATAGGGGTTTATATTTAAGCTGGTGAGCTTATCTATAATGCCCGAGTGGGGTATTGTATCGAAGGCTTTTGCGACGTCCAGGTAGGCTGTGTGGACCACCTTCCCCTCGTCAATGGCCTTGGTGACTGTTTCAAAGAAATCAACCAGGTGTAAGAGGCAGGATCTGCCCTTAAAGCCAAACTGGGTAGGATCCAGTGTCTGTAGGTCCCCAATATCTTTATTTATGAAGTCCATGATGATCCTTTCCATAGCTTTGCAGACCAAGCTAGTCAGGCTTATGGGGCGATAGTTTCCAGGATCCGTTGAGGCACCACCTTTGTGGAGAGGGACTACTGTTCCTGTACGCCACTCTTTGGGTACATATCCTGTAGTAAGGCTAAGATTGAACAGTAGTTTTATGTTTGGATTTAGCTCTTCTTGGAGTTCATGTAAAACGCAGCCCGGGACACCATCTGGTCCCATTGACGCTGTGTTTTTTTGCTTTGGAGAGGACGGCTCTTACCTGAGCATCTGAGATGTCAGGGGGGCAGCACTCTGTTGGGATAGATATTAGCCCTTTTGGTGGGGAGGGGGGGGGGAGAAGTTTGCACTGAACCTGTCAGCTAGGATGTTGGCAATGTCTGTGGGCTCGGTGTATTTTTTGTCATTTTGGACTAATTCTGAGCATATCTGGGAATTCCCACCCAGGTTCCTAACATAACTAAAGAAAGCCTTGTGATTATCCTTAGTGTCCTGTGCAATTTTTCTCTCGAAGCTGGCCTTAGACGATTTTATGAGTGCCCGTAGTTTTTTGCTAATACTCAGAGATGCCTTCCCTTTTTGGGATTTTGCTCTATCATGTAGAAGCTTCCTCCTTCTATTGTATAGTTTGTTTATGGCTGGGGTCCACCAGACAGGACGCCTGCCTTTGGAGGATTGGGTCTTGGTTTTATTTGGGATTGCATGATCCATGCATTCCTGAAGGTTTTCATAGAATGCGTTTATAAAGGATTCTGCGGTCTGGGCCGTATTTTCCACAGGCCCGGGGGCTTTGAAGGATTTCGCCTCGGTTTTGAGGCGTGTGAAATTTGCTTTAGAGAAGTTTTTCACTGTGGTTTTCTGGGCAGGGGGTGGGGTCGGGATGTGAATATCCAGTGAGATTAGTTTATGGTCTGATCTTACCAGTGAAGGATACACTTCTGGTCTGGAGCATAGTGTCCCCATGTTGGTGATGATCAGGTCCAGTATGTTTTCCCCTCTTGTGGGAGTGGTAACAAGTTGTTCCATAGCATTTGAGTTTATAAATTCTAGGAACCTTTGGGCTAGGGTGTTGGAGCTAGAGTAATGCTCCCAGTCTATGTTTGGGTAGTTGAAGTCGCCCAATATAATGGTGTTTGGAGAGACCTTCATATTTTCCAGTATTCTCAGGAAGGCCGAGTGGGGTTCCTGTGTTTGGGAGGGTGGTCTGCAGCAGGCTATAAACTGGAAAGCAGTTTTACCCACAGTTAGTTGCACATGGATAGTCTCTGATGCTTCGTGCTGTGCCACCAACCTGGAGGTGTGGGTATCTTTGACGAATATTGATACTCCCCCTCCTTTTGTGGTTCGGTCCAAGTTTTGAGGCCGAAAAGCATGGTATGAGGTATAACCTGGTAGTGCTGGGGTGCTCTCGGGAGCCTTGAACCAGGTTTCTGTTACTGCACAGATATCGATGTTCTCCATGCTAAGGAGAGTTTCGAGTGCATGCATCTTGAGGTTTAGACTTCTGGCGTTGAGTAGCATTACTCTTAGTTTCTTATCCCTTGTGATACCTATGGAGGTGGGTTTGTCTTTTGAGCCTTGCCTAAAAAAGGCACTATGGGGGTAGCAAGAGCCTTTGCCAATATCCAAAAGCCCAGGGGTGACAGGTGCAAGCCGTCCCTAGCGAAGCATCGTGGCTTGTCGAGCATGTCATCCCAGGCTGACAGGCATTGGATCCCCTTTGAATGACACCAACACTTAAGCCAATTATTGAAATTGATCATCTTGTCTTCATATTGTGGCATCATTCTTGGTGAGGGTAGGATGCTACTCAAGGTCAGGGTCTTCTTGGACCTTCCGGCCTGGGCTACATGCTCAGAGAGCTCCTCTATGTCTCTTTTCATGTAGTCCAGGGAGGTCATTCACACCAGCATGGACAATGACTGAGTCATATTTGTACTTGCCTTGGAGTGACCTGAGTGCTTGTGTTATGTGGCGGATCCTAGCGCCTGACAGGCAGCTCACTGTGACCTTCTCCTTGTTCAGCCTGGTGAGCGGGACGTCAGTGTGTCTGACGATAGAGTCACCTATTACAAGTGTATCAGGTGTGTTGTTTAGCCTTAAGTGCTGTGACTGTTCGGCACACTGGCTTTGTGAGCTATGTGTTGCACGTGTTTTGTTTTGGGGTAGCGGTTGCTTGGGTGTCTACTTTGGAGGTCTCTGCTGCTTAGGCAGATTTTTATTTAGAGCCTCCGAGTATGTTTTTGTGTGTTTATGTGTTTGGTTTGTTATCGTGGTAGGTCTATGTGAGACTGGAATTGTAGTGAGTGTGGTTTCCTTCTCCTCCTGACTGGTTACGCTAGTACTGAGTTGAGAGAGCTTAGCCTCCAGTTTGGCTATATGGTTGCATCTCTCACATGTGTTGGAATTTGTTGGGAGGAGGAGAGGGTTGTCTGTGTACATGAGGCAGTTGTAACATTGCCTCAAGATTCCCAGATTCACCAGCTGGACCGGAGAGGAGATTGACAACTGACCTTTGGACATGCTAGAATAGTACTGGGAATTCCTTTATAATTGAAAAAAAGGGCCAATGGGTAACAAGGTACTCAAGGGGAGTTTGTGAGGGTGTAGTGTTTTTAATTTTTTAGAGCTGACATATAATTGCTTTATTGAGCAAGTGCCAGGTAACTTAAATGCAATGCGTTACAGGTAACTTAAATGCAAAAATGACAAACGGTAACTTTCTTTCAAGTGAAACAAGGAAATAAGTACAGTAAGCAATGCAGATATAACTAGGGATCCACAGAAGTACTAAAAGGCTGTGTTTTAGGTGGAATTAGCATTTCAGTGAAATAAACAAACAACAAGCATACAAACAAACCTAGATTCAGCAGGCCTGGATCTAGTCTATGCTACAGCAAACAAGGTGTACCAATTTCAGTAAGAAACAGTTAGAATATGCAGGCACTATAAGCCTTTAACCAGAAATTCCCTGCTCAGAAGGGCAGAGTCCAGCCTCTCCTCCCACAAGAGTACAGACTGCAATCCTTCTTAACGTAAAATAACTGGCCTGAAGCCCAAGTGCTTAAACCAGAACTAATACACTTTTAGAATAACAGACACTGAGCTCTCAATCAGCAGTTCCCAACTTAGAAGGATGTAAGCTACCTGTTCTGCCACTACAGTGCAGACCACAAACCTTCCTAATGTAAAACAACTGGTCTGAAGCCCAGGTGCTTAAACTAAAAGGCTTAGAATGAGTTACACCAAGCAGTAATAAATACAATTGAGTACTTTTAAGATGACGCAAAAGCAAAATAATGTAGAAAAAAACACAAATACAGTAAAAGCAGATAATTTTATTTATTTCTTTATTTATTTTGAAAGAGAGAAAGGAGTAGCAGAAACTAAGCTGACTGGCCTTCTCAAATGCTCTCCCTGTACTGGGTAGAATGAGGTAATGACACTAGACTGGGAGGAGGGTCCCAGATCAAATTTACACTAGGGACGGGCAACTGCAAAGCCACCAACTATAAAAACACTATACCAACAGGGAGGGAGGGTGGTAAACAAACTGCAGAAATGTTACTCACAGCTGAAAAGCAGTGAGCCTTTAAATGAAAGTTTTAAACAGCTAAAGGAGCCACTAGAAAAAAAGAGTTTAACTGCAAGAAGTTATCATAAACAAACAACCCAACAGATGCTTAATAAGAGTGGACAATTTCCAGTTAATACCTCACACACAGTGAAACTAGCTAGAAAAAATACACAGTACACAAAGTGCTATAAACAACAATGAAATAAAGAACAAAATAAACAAAAAACAGGATACTTAATGTTATATATTATAGCTCCGAGTTTGCTGAGTTTCCTTCCTTCGATTAGCTCACTGTAAAATGGCAGAACACTCACAACTGAGCTTCTTAGGTAACAGAAAGTTGAAACCTGAGACAGCTTTTAAGAAAGAAATCTCAAAAGAACCAATGAGGTGCTTAGTCTAAGCTGTAGTCCAGGAGACCTCAGTCAGCCAATGACCTCAAACAATTCTCTCTCACTGAAATGCCTGATGGCTTTGGCTAAAACAAGATGTCCCTGAAATATGTGCTCAGACACACAGCCTCCACAAACACTAGGCCCAAATACAAGCCTGAATATGGAAATGCTACAAATATCCCACTACTTAGAACAAACTGCAGAAATGTTACTCACAGCTGAAAAGCAGCAGTGAGCCTTTAAATGAAAGTTTTAAACAGCTAAAGGAGCCACTAGAAAAAAGAGTTTAACTGCAACAAGTTATCATAAACAAACAACCCAACAGATGCTTAATAAGAGTGGACAATTTCCAGTTAATACTTCACACACAGTGAAACTAGCTAGAAAAAATACACAGTACACACAGTGCTATAAATAACAATGAAATAAAGAACAAAATAAACAAAAAACAGGATACTAAATGTTATATATTATAGCTCCGAGTTTGCTGAGTGTCCTTCCTTCGATTAGTCACAAACCCGGAGGCTCGTCTGGCTGTGTTGTTGGATTTCTCTGCTGCGTCTGGGTTGGAGCCAGACAAGGATCTAGCAGGCAGCACATCCGACGAGGCTTTGCAGGTGCCCGTTTCAGACGTTCAGGGGGAACCACTGTTGACTGCTTCCAGGGGGTCTAGGAGGGCTTCCACAGATTTTCTTAGGGAAGACGTTCCTACTATGGTAATGGAATGCCATTCTGAGTCAGAGACTAATCAGTTTTTTGGATGGACGTTCCCTTAAAAAAGAAACAGAAAACTAAACATGTTTCTTCTGCTCCTAGGGATCCATAAAGTGAGTGGCAGGCCTTTACTCAGGGGTTATTTAATGCTTTACTGTAATTAAGGCCACCTAAACGTGTTTCAGCTCCTGCTCTTCCTTGGTCCTCCTCTATGATTAAAAGGCCCATGGAATTGAATTCTTCTGGGGAAGAGTTGGATTGGTGATGAAGAATCCCTTACTTATTCTACCCAGATTCTTTCTCCTTTAGACTACGGGTCGGGGGAGGAGGAAGCTGATAGTCCAGCTACTACTCCTAAGGATATTTCCTTTGGGGACACAATCTCTAGGATGATAAAATTTTTTTAAGTCGGATTTTGCCCAGGTTTTTGATATCCATAAGTGCTATGAGTTACTGCTGATGGAACTCCCAAACCTGTGGCTATTCCTCCTGTTTTGTCTGCTTTACTGGATGTTTCTTCCAATGTCTCTAAAGCGCATGATTCTCTGCCCCTTGCTCCCAAGAAGTCGGATAGGTTTTATAGGGTGCCTGAGAATTGTTCCTTTTTGTTCCAATGTCCTGCTTGTTCTGCTGCAGACTCCTTCTGTGGTGTTTGTAGCCTTTGATAAGACATCTCAGTTGCTTTCTTTGTACAAGTTACTGCCTTCTGACAAGGACAGCAGAACCATGGACAGGCTTGGTAAGAAGGTTTATACTTTGGCTACCTTAGCTTTTAGGGCTTTTAATTATCAGACCCATATATCTAGGTATGCATTAGCTCTTCTTTCTCAGGCTTGTCAATTTTTTTCTGACTTCCAGACTCAGAATAAATCTTCTGTTCTTTCGTTGCCACAGACTTTCTCAAGTGGTTCGTCATTCTATCAAATGTAGTTATGATGCAGCAGCTGCCTCTTCTAGAGCTGCAGCATTTGGTTCGGTACTGAGGAGGCATTCTTGGGTTAGGCCTCGACCTTTACCTGATGATATTAAGGCTAAGTTGATGGATGCTCCTCTGAATAATAAAACTTTTGTTTGGAGAAACGGCTGCTGGCTTGTTTAAGTCTCTTCAGGACAAGGGGAAGGCCCTACAGGAACTACATGTATTTGTTTCTACTGTGCCTAAATTTCAGAGAAACTACCCTTCTAAGCCAGCCTTTGTTCATAGGCAATCTCGCCCTTTTGCTAAAGGTAAAAAGGGTGGTAAACGAGCTCCTTCTGCTAAGGCCAGTCAGACTGCACAGATTCAAAAGCCTTACTTTCCTGACAAACCAGGTGCTGTCTGACCATCCGCCTGTTCCCAGCCACATTCGTCTTTCTCTTCCTAGTTGGCTTCAAATCACTTAGGATTCTTGGGTTCTGTCAATCATTCGTCAGAGGTACTTTATGGTGTGGATTTCCCATCCTCCTATTATGGCCATTCTTCAGCCTCCTCGGGAACAACTTCCTTTTTTCCCCAGAGGTTCTTCAAGATCTTGTCTCAGGGTACTATTCAAGAGATGCCTGTGTCCCAAAGGGGTGAGGGGTTTTATTCAAGAATCTTTCTAGTGCCCAGAAAAGAGGTTACTTGGAGACCAATTCTAGACCTCTCTCATCTAAACACTTTTCTGAAGGTGTCTTCCTTTTGGATGTTGTCCCTTCAGACCCTGTTTCCTCTCTTACTCCCTCAGACCTTTCTGGTGTCTCTGGATCTCAAGGATGCTTATCTCCATATTCCGATCTATCCTCTTTTCATGAAGTTTTTGCATTTCTCTGTTGCTTCCGGGCATTTTCAGTTCTGTGCTTTGGCTACTGGCCTTTCTACTGCCCTAAGGGTGCTCACCAATTGGCTCGCTCCTGTGATTATTTTCTGCAGTCTTCAAGGGATCCAAATATTTCCTTACTTGGACGACCTGCTGATTCAGGCATCCTCTCCAGAGGTCCTTTTGCAAAATCTTCATTTTGCCATCTCTCTTCTTCAGAGCCCAGGGTTCACGACAAACTTCAAAAAGTCTTCCCTGATTCCTTCTCAGGATCATGTCTTTCTGGGTTGCAGGATTCCGATGATGCCAATGCTGGCATCCCTGCTGCCTCCAAAGGCCTTAATTCTCATTTATTACTTTTGAATGCTTATCCCCTGGCCTCCACCACAGCCAGGGAGCTTCTGAGAGCTCTGGGTTTCATGGCTTCCACAATTCCGATGCTTCCTCTGGCCAAACTCCACAACAGGAAGTTCTAGTGGTTTCTGATGTCGGCGTGGCTTCAACATGTGCATTCTGTGGACTTTAGAGTTCCTCTTCTCCCTTGTCTCAAGAAGGAACTTTTATGGTGGAGTCAGCAGTTGTCTCTGAATAAAGGTCTCCCTTTTCATCCTCCTCTTCCCTCTCAGGGTCTGTTCACAGACACTTTAAATTGGGATGGGTAGCAATATTTGGCTCCCTGAAGGTTCAGTGAGTGTGGCCGCCTTGTCAGCAGAAGGAGTACATCAATGTCAAAGAGACAAAAGCCCTTATATGTTGGCTCTTCAGGCCTTTCATCCTCTTTTCTCTCTGGGGTCTCTCAAGGTATTCACAGACACAGTTACGTGGTATATCAACAAACAGCGGGGAACAAGATCTTACCTTCTTTGTTAGCTGGCACTTCTGATATGGGATCTGGCTATCAAGTGATTCTACAGGTAATTTATCTTCTTTCAGATCAGAACATTATGGGAGACACTCTGACCAGGTCCTTCATTCAATCCCATGAATGGATGCTTCACAGGGATGTGTTTCTGGACATTGTTCACCAATGGAGAACTTCTCAAGTAGATCTCTTTGCCTCCCCTCTGAAAAATCCACTTCCTCCATTTTGTGCCAGAGTTCCAGATTCTCTGGTATGGAAGGCGGATGCTCTCTTATTTTCTTGGAAGGGGATGTTTCTTTTTCTTTATGCATTCCTGCCCCTTCCTCTCACTCCGAGAGTCCTTTTCAAGATTCAACAGGATGTTCCCAAAATCTTGTTGGTGACTGCTTTTTGGCTGCGACAGCACTGGTACCCTCTACTTCTGCATCTAGCCAAAGGCGATCATCACAAGTTACCTCACAGGGTGGATCTACTCATGCAAGACAAGGGATCTCTCATCCATCCCCACCTGTCCATGCTTCAACTGACACTGTGGGTGATAGGGTTTTGATTTTTCAAACACCTTTTTTCTTAGGACATGCTACAGGTCCTGCAGGAGACCAGGAAAAGTACAGTTGTGTAGCTAAAAACGAAGTTGTTGGTTTAAAGCGAACATTGGTAGGTCAGAATACACCCTCAGAAGCTGGTGCCTGCACAGTGGCTCCAGACTTATCCAAGGTAGAGACATCCACAGGTTCCATAGTCGAAGAAGCATCTCACGGCATACGGGAGTCCGAATAGGTCTCAGCAGAGGCCTGTGAATCTGTAGAAGTGGGCATCAGGGCCTGCAAAGGCACTTCACTGAGTACCGGTGGACTGGTGACTAGCTTAACGGAAGTGTTGTCAGCTTTGGACCTATGTGGTCTGTCTCTGTCTTTATTGTTACGTTTTTTCGGAAGATCGGTAGTCGGATGGCTTATCGAAGCCATTTCGGAATATGGAGAATGAGAGTGAAAGAATGTAGCGACAAAGATAGCCCGAAGATGAATGGTTCGGGCGTTAAGGCACAAAACCGACAGCGAGGGACGTCGTGGTCTGGGCCTAAACAGGTGACGCAGTAAGAATGAAAATCTCTGTGAGGTATTTGCTTTCCACAGACAAGACAATTGTTAACTTTTTCTGACATCGGTTAGAGCAAAAAAAAAAGTATCCCTAATGGGGTACTTAGCTTTAGAAGACTTAACGTTTGAAACTCGAAAAACGAAAATTTCAGGTAGCAGCCGACCGGCACTTGCAAACTGCTTCTGGCTCCTTCTTGGCAAGAAAGACTAATTTAATGGCGTTGGCTGCCTGTTTTATACCCCTGACGACCTGACGTCTTGGAAGAAGTGACAGCAACCGACGCAGAAATCCCAAGACTCTGGTATTCGGGCCGATTGAGGGCTACCTGCAGGCAGATAACCCAAGTGTGATGACTGCAGCAGTGAAACAGGAAGAACATTGTACTTCTACGAAATCCTACTTATGTACATGGAAGAGGTTTTCTGTTTGGTGTCTCTCTCTTAACCTGGACCCACTTACTGTGGATGTTCCTTTGGTTCTCTCTTATTTCTCTGAGTTGCTCAATGCTGGTTTGGCCTATTTTTCTATTAAGGCCCAATTATCAGCGCTTTCTGCTTGCCTGCCTTTAACTCCTCCTTTAGCTTCTACATTTGAGCCTAAGAAATTTCTTAAAGGTGTCCTTAATATTATACCTCCCAGGAAGCCTGTTCCTCCTCCCTGGGTTTTAATTTTGTTCTTGAGAAATTGACTCAAGCTTCTTTTGAGCCTGCTGTTTCAGCTTCCTTACAACATTGTTCTTGGAAGACCATTCTTTTGTTAGCTCTTACTTTTGCCAGACGGGTGTCTGCCTTTTTTGATACTTCATGAGGACAGTGTGTCCCTGTGTAGTAATCCTTCTTTTATGCCCGAGGTGGTTAATGAGTTATCACTTAATGAGTCTATAAATTGGCCTACGTTTTTCCCCTCTGCAATCTGACAGTGTGAGGGTGCTGCATACCTTAGGCGTGCATAGACAGATTTTATTTGGATAAGACTAAAGCTATCAGAAAATCTGATCAGCTGTTTGTTTCCTTTCTTCCTAGGTCTTTAGGATTGGCTGTTTCCAAGCAAACTATTTCTACTTGAATTTCAAAGGCTATTTCTTTTTGTTACACTTTTCATGGTGAGAGCCTTCTTTCTTCTGTAAAGGCTCATTCTACTAGAACTGTAGCTTCTTCTGGTGCTTTTTTCAAGGGATCAGGCACTAATTTTATTCTTGAACCAGCTACCTGGACTGGATGGCATCTCCAGAGCTACAGCTGGTTTTGCTGCTGCCATTCTTCATGGCTTCTTAGAGGGCTCTACTGCTGCTTCTTCCGCCCAAGTTTCCTCTTCAGCTTTGGCCTCTCCCTTACGTTATGAATACTGTAATGGTGAATTTAAGGGCATAGTACAGTTGTGTAAAATCTGACCATAGCGGTAGATGTCCTTGCATTCGCCACTGCAGTATTCATTCCCTCCCTCCATCTCCCTAGTCTTTTTTCCTTCCTAGATGTGCAGGTTGTCTTTGGGTTTTGAAGTTGGTAGGCCTAAACATCACCTTTATGCCCTACGCTACACAAGGCACGCTTAGGTGATGTTCAGCGAACCTTAAAGCAACGGTCGGCTTTGGTAGAGTGGCCGGTCAATGGGCTTCCATGGCAGGAAATCCCATAAGTTATGAATAGTACAGCAGTGAAGGCAAGGACATCTACTGTTATGGTAAGGTTTTACACAACTGTACTTTACTTAGCACAGCAAAAAGATATGGGCAGTTCAACAAACTCTGTAAACCTTCAAGGAAGGCCAGAGCCCAGATTAGGAACCAAGATTTTCCAACTGTTACTCGGCCCAACAGAGAGATATGGGCAGTTCAGCAAACAAAGAAAACCTTCCAGGAAGTTCACAGCCTAAATCAGGAACCAAAATGTTCTTACTGTTACTTAGCACTGCAAAGAGATATGGGCAGTTCAACAAACTCTGAAAACCTTCCAGGAAGGCCAGAGCCCAGATTAGGAACCAAGCTGTTACAACTGTTGCTCAGCACATACAACAAATATGGACAGTTCAGCAAGCACTAAAAAGTTATCAGGAAGTTCAGAGCCCAGATCACGTTCCGTTTCAGATAGAATAGCACTGACCTCTGGTTTTAGAGTAAAAAAAGGGAATGCAATTTTTCATTACAGCAATCTATCCTTAAAATACACTGATGGGCAGTACCACACCAAGTGAATGCACTATAAATGCACCTTTCCAGGCCAGCTGAGTGCATTGGAAAAAGGCATGACCAAGAAAATAACCAGGAGCCAAAGATTTTTTAATTCAATAATTCAGAGTTATGTTTCACTAATTAACACATTTTTCTGATCCATACAAGAATACTCACACATCAAAGTTGAGCCAAAGATTATTACAGCGAAAGCTTGGAGAAAGTACAGTTATGTAAGAACATAAGAGTAGCTGTACTACTTACCACTACTGCAGGATCCCAAACTGTTGGGTTATATCACCAAATAACCTGGAAGTCCATCCTGAGTAGCAAATAAAAAAACCTTCCATACAACTGTACATCTGACGAACAACCTAAGCCCCCAAGTGTCAGCGCACATAAACACAGGTATGGGTGCAAATCCTTGAACTATCTTCCAAGCCAGTAAGCCTAAATGGGTGAGGTAAACTGGCCAGCTAAAATGGGAGAGGCAGTAAGACAGTGATTTCCCTTGGTCCATTAAGTGAAAAAGGAGGAAAACTACAGAGAGAAAGGGTACTGCAATGGGACATCTACTGTTACAGTACGTTCTTGCACAATTGTGCTACTTCCTTTCTCAGATCAGAGTTGCAGTATTCCAAACTGTTGTGTGAGTCCCAAACTTTAGGAGCTATGAAGAGTGGATGGAAGAGAGACAGCAGAATTGTCTAGTAATCCTTAGAGGACCGACATGGTAAAGGTGGCTCTGAGCTCAGAGAAGGCATCTGCTCTGTAATGTTTGATGAAAATATGCAGAGAAGACCAAGTAGCTGTTTCTAAAATTGTTCTTGAGCCAATACCTTTGCAAAAGGCTTCAGATGAGGCCACTGCTCTAGTAGACTGGACCTTTGCTGGAGAGGACATGGATTTGCCATATAGAGTGCAGCAAATCCATTTACCAATAGTTTGCTTTGAAACTGGGTTTCCTAACTTGGAATCTTGGAAAGAAAACAATTGGTCAGATTTGTGAATATCCTTAGCTTAAATTCTACTTGGATAAGACTATGTATATCCAGATAATGTAGAATGCTCTCTCTCTCTTACCTTTGTGGATTAGGCAAGAAAGTCTGAAGATTCATGGTCTGATTGAGAGAATGTTCATTTACTACTTTAGGCAAGAAATAAGGACTGGTCCTTAAAGACATATGTCCTTGTGAAAAATAAGGAAGAGAGTGGCTTCCATAACGACTTGTAGCTTAGAGACACGTCTGGCAGAGGTGAGAGCTACCAGAAGGATAGTTTTCCAAGTACAGAATTTTAGAGAGTCAGATACTGCTGATTTGAAGGGAAGGAGAGTGAGTTTTTCCAACACAGAGTTGAGATCCCAAGCAAGAAGGATAGCTTTCCTTGGAGGTTTCAGGAGGAATATCCGTTTTAAAAACTGTACTACTTCTAGACTGGCCAGACTAGGAGGAAGATCCAGAGGGAGGCACACAGATATGGCTGAAATGTATGCCTTAAGAGATTAGTATGCTAGAAGACAGCAACAGCTCATGCTAATAAGAGAGGACCACTGGATATTAGCCTGTAGCGGCTCCTGATGATCTGTCCGACACCATACAGTAAAAATCTTTTACATTTAATATGCAAGCTCAGAGCCACCTTTACCATGTCGGTCCTCTAAGGATTATTAGACAATTCTGCTGTCTCTCTTCCATCCACTCTTCATAGCTCCTAAAGTTTGGGAATAAATAAAACTAACAAAAAAGAAAGTACCTTAGATTGGATACTCACCAACAATCAACCCCATACTTATGAAACAGGAACCCTCCCTGATGATATAAGTGATCACTTATTAACTTACATTATCAGGCTCAAAGCCAATCCACCTACCCAAAACATAGCTAGAACAATCAGAACCAAAAAAAACTTCAACTTGGAGCTATTTCAAAGTGAACTGAATGCATGTAACTGGTCCCCCTTAAAACACCTTTCTCTTGATGAAGCTGTCGATTTCTTTAATGCTAAGTTTCTGGCCATACTCAACTACTATGCCCCCACTCGCTCTATTAGAATTAGAACGATGTCTGCCCCTTGGCTCTCAAAAGAAACTAAGCAAAAAATCCATCTCAGAAATAAAATCTGGAACAAATCTCGCTTAACTAAAAACACAACGGATTACCAACACTACAAACAACTGAGAAATGAGACCAAAAAAGCAATATTGACCGATAAAAAAAACTATTACCTGCAATCTCAGCAAACTCGCCAAAATAACCCACAAAAGTTCTGGGCAAACATAAATCAGTTACTACATCCAAGTAAACCTATCACATCCAACCCACAAGGCTCTGACATAAAGAATCCCAACCAAATTGCTAATGACTTTAATTCCTTTTTCACAGAAACAATTCAAACTCTAGCCAGTCAACTCTCTAGCAAAAACTCAACTATATCTAACTGCAACTTAAACCCACCACCCCCATTTCATTTCCAGCCTGTCCCAACAACTTACATTCTCTCCCTTATCAAAAAACTCAAACCATGTACTCCCTCTGCTGACCTACTACCCGCAGAATACTTACAATTAGCAGCCAAATCCATAGCCTACCCAATTTCCATACTGATCAACAGAACCATCACTGAGGGATATGTCCCTAAACTTTGGAAAGTCTCCCATATTATTCCACTTCATAAGGGTGGAAATTCTACTGAAGTCTCAAACTACCGCCCTATAGCCCTACTCTCTCCCTTATCTAAGATTATGGAAAGGTGTATACAAAAGCAACTGCTTGACCATCTTCTCCAAAATAACTTGCTCTCTAATACCCAACATGGTTTCAGACCTTCCCACAGTACCACCACTGCCCTCCTCTCCTTTACAGACACAATCAACAAAAATCGTAACCTTGACACCCTTTCCTCTGCACTTTTCTTAGACCTGTCCAAGGCTTTTGACATGGTCAACCACCAAATACTCATACACATTCTTCAATCTTTGTCACTTGACATCTAACCTATTAACTGGTTCAAATCCTACTTAAATAACAGACATCAAGCAGTACTCTGGAACTCCACTCTATCTTCCCAGCTACCTGTTAACATTGGTGTCCCTCAAGGGTCCATACTGGGTCCTCTTCTGTTTTCTTTATTTATCAATGACCTCCACCAAGTAGTTCCCCAAGCTACATGCATATAATACGCAGACGATTATACACTAATTTGCTCAGCCACATCTGTATCAGATCTTCACTCCCTTACACAACACATATTTAATTCTGTAGAAGAATGGTTTTCACAACACCGTCTCCTACTTAACCAAAAAAAAAAAACTAAACTCCTTCTCTTCACACCTTCCAGTAAATCTCCTCATATAGACTTTACAATAACATCTAAAAATGGCACACCTATATCACAAGATCCTACTACGAAACTACTAGGCAGTACCATTGACAACAACCTTAACTTCGATACCCATATAAGCAACACTTTGAAAACTATTAATAAAAAAATAGGCTCTCTTTACAGAATCAAACCTTTCCTCACTCCAGAATCTAGAATAACTATTGCCCACTCCCACCTTATCTCTCCCCTTCTCTATGCCTCACCCATATTTACTAACTTGTCAAAAAAGAATCTTTTGAAATTAGAAAACTCCTACCACAACATAGCCAGATTTGCTACAGGTAACCCTTTCAGAACCCACCACTGTACTAATCTAAAGCAACTAGGCTGGCTTGAATTTCAGCAGCAACTAAAAATTAATCAACTAGCCATAGCCCATCAAATTCTATATCAACCTGACAAAACACCTATACTATCTACTCTTATTTACCCCTACCATAACTTAAAGTCCCTAAGATCCGCACACAAACTTCTTGTAAATATTGACAAAGCAAATAACAAGGCTGGAGATTCCATTTTTTCTAACGCTGTTGAAAAACACTGGAACTTGCTTCCTTCTGAACTTTCTACTTTTCCCTCAAAATCTCTCTTTAAAAAGAAACTTAAGCTCTACCTCAAATCACAATGGCTGTGCCCCTGTACTAATCCTGACTAACTCTAGCTCTTGACACCTAAGTTCTAGACCTTTAGAACCCTAAATCTACTTCATATTTACATCCACTGATCTATTTCTCCTTACTATATATATATATGGGTCACCTTCAGATGCCCGACAACGCGTTTCGCCGACACGGAATCCGACGGGACGAAAAGACCGACAACGCAGATGACCGACAAGGTGAGAACCCGACGGACTCGGTAAGTGTGCGATAGAGTGAGGGATTTAGTGTTAGGGAGCGGACAGGTAAGTGTGCGATAGTGAGGGACTGTGGGTTTAGGGGTGGGTTAAGTGAGTTAGGGTTAGGGTGCAGGTAGGGTGAGTGTGCGGTAGTGTTGGACCTTGGGGTTAGGGGTGGGTTAAGTGAGTTAGGGTTAGGGTGCAGGTAGGGTGAGTGTGCGGTAGTGTCGGACCTTGGGGTTAGGGGTGGGTAAGTGAGTTAGGGTTAGTGTGCAGGTAGGGTGAGTGTGCGGTAGTGTCGGACCTTGGGGTTAGGGGTGGGTAAGTGAGTTAGGGTTAGGGTGCAGGTAGGGTAAGTGTGCGGTAGTGTCGGACCTTAGGGTTAGGGTTTGGGTTAGGGATAGTGGATATGTTATGTAGTGTACTGTGTTGTTTACGTGTAGTGTGTTGGTGTAATGGTTTTCGTGTTTTGCGTTGTCGGTATTTTTGTTGTCGGTCTTTTGGTGTCGGTGATTAGTGTGTCGTAAACGATTTCGGGCATATAAAGGTGATCCATATATATATATATATATATATATATATATATATATATATATATATATATATATATATAAAGTGTGTTTTTTTTAATTTTTTATTTCCACGTTATACCACTAGATGTACTCACATAACTATTTTATTCTTACTTTCCTTTATCCACAATTACTGTACATTACACTAGTATTCTCTCAGAATGTCACTCGTAACAATATTTTTGTAACAATGTTTTTACCATTTATGTTCTACTTACTGCATTTTTACACTTTATAACTATGTCACCAGTTATAATGCTTTCCTTTACTCTGTTATTTTCACGTATTTCTTTAATGTAAATTTATTTTAACTTTGGAGCTTATCTCCCCGGGCCTCTACTGAAAATGGACATATATCCAGCTAGACTAGCCCGGTCAACAAATGTAAAATAAAAATAAAATAAAATAAAAATAAAAATAACGTTTCCTGGTAGTAGGTTTTCTTGCCTCCTGCAAAACCTTAAGCATGTATGTATACTCAGAAAACTGGTGTCTTAAACAGATCAGAATCCTATCATTCAGAATGTCAGTTTGAGGGATGACATGTCGTGATTAACCTTTCTACTGTATGAGCAAGTCCACTGTGGACACACGCTTCAGGTGATGGCCCTTGGCTAGATGGAAGACAAAGATGAAACCAGTGCTACCTTGGCCAACTGCCAGTCACCAGTAGGATGTTTGGGTATTCTCTTTTGATCTTTAATAAGACCTTGGGAAGAAGTGAAGGGAGGCATACAGAAACCTTTCTTTCCAAGAAAAGGACAGCAGGTCCAGGTGTTTTTCTCGTTGGAGGAAAAGCAATCTAGCTGTGACACCCACCTCCCATTTGAGGGGTATTGTCTATAAATATCTTCCTGTTTAGCACACATTAGTGGAGAATCTTCCCTTGATCTGCTTAGAAAGTCTGCAGGGACATTGTCTTGTGAGGGAATGTAAACTGCTTGGAGGGGCACAACTGCTCTTGTGTACTGTCCCCATGCCAAAACAGCCAGTCTGCACATTTGATAGGATCTGGTGCCCCCTACTTATTTATGTACCATATTTTATTTATTTATTTTACATTTGTCGACCGGGAGAGTCCAACTGGATTACAAGTCCATTTTCAGTGAAGGACCGGGGAGAAAAGCTCCAAGAGAACAATTTTTTTTTACAAAACATAGTTTTAAGGATAGACTTTTGACATACAATTTCCATAGAAGAGACTTTGACATACATATTAACTAACAGAAAGGATACATTCTTTCTCTACAATATAATATTACATTTTAGAAGATATTCCTAAGTTTAGGATTCCTGTGATACATTTACTATCAGAGTAAAAGCAGAGAGACGTAGAATAAGGCTCCGAGAGAGCAGATGATGCTCGCTATAGTTGAGAAGGACAACAAATTGATTCACTATATATCTGACGACATGACTGTTGTGTTGTCTGTGAACAGGCTTACTGTACTTGGTTTCCCAGAATGAGAGAATATCTGCAGGGCCTGTATAAGTGTTCTCAGCTTTTTCAGAATGATGTGCTGTTGTGATGTCTGGGTTTAGCTTTATCTGTGATACCCACCAAATTATTTCCTTCTTTAGGCAAGGTTGGAGAAGAATCTGTGTCGCCACTGGATGAGAATGCTGGGACCAGGTGGATTTCAGGTACCACTGGATCTTCCTCATATGGAGTACGGCAAAGGGGGACCATGGGGGATGGTTGCTAAAATTTATTTATTTTACATTTGTTGACCGGGATAGTCTGACTGGATACATGTCCATTTTCAGCGGAGGCCTGGGAAGATAAGCTATGACATACATACAGAAAATTATTTAATTTCTACATGACAAGGACAGTTTAGAAATTCATATCAATATTATAATACACTGAAAAGCTAGGAAGACATAATATCACTAGATATTACATAATATCACTAGATATTACATAAACAGTTCATAGACTAAACAGTAACACCCTGTCTGAGTGACATAAGGAGTCTTCTTTTAACTTGTGGCCGTAGGACAGAAGTTAGTCAGGGTTAGAGCAAGGACATAACCAATGGGTTTTAAAGTACTGTTTAAAGCTATTTTTAAATTGCGTTATTGAGGGAACTTACGTAAGTTTAGTAGGAAGATTGTTCACCAACTCCATTGGCAAAACCTGGAACTGAGTCCCCAGCTGAGTTGTTGGTTTTGACTGTTTGTACTAGTAGTCTGTTGGATGAGCGTAGAGTCTTAAGGTTACTGTAAGGGGTGATAAGTTATTTTAAGTATAGGAATGTTCTCAGGTTGATATACAAACTATTAATTGGTTGTATTGGAGTAGGCTAGGCAATTCAAGGCACCTTCGTTGATTTAAGTTTTGACAGTGGTGTGTTCTATAAGCTGCTCCAGTGGCAAATCTAGAAATATTATTATAGCAGCTTGATAGTTTAAGGTCAGCTTTATTCAAGTTTGTGAATAATTTGATAGTTTAAGGTCAGCTTTATTCAAGTTTGTGAATAATTTGATAGTTTAAGGTCAGCTTTATTCAAGTTTGTGAATAATTTGATAGTTTAAGGTCAGCTTTATACAAGTTTGTGAATAATGGGGAAGCATAAAGGAGGGTGGAGAGTAGATGTGTGCGGGCAATAACAGTCTTTGCTAGTGGGGTTAGGAAGGGTTTAATACTGCATTTGTTGACTGTTTTAATAGATTGATTAATATGCATGTCATACTTACGGTTATTGTCTACTATTACACCTAAAAGTTTGGTAGAGGGATCAAGTGAAATAATGGTGCCATTGTTAGACGTAATAGTAAAGGATGGAAAGGAGGAACCGCGGGTGGGGGAGAACAGCAGCATCTTCGTTTTGTTAGGATTTAGTATGAGTCGCCGATTAAGAAGCCAGTTTTCAACTGTACTAAAAGCTGTTTGGGTTAAAGTGTGCAGTTCAGGGGGTGGGTGGCTGAGCAAATTAAAGTGGAATCGTCTGCATACTGGATGCAGGTTGCATGTGGAATGAAGGCATACATGTCATTAATAAAGATGGAAAATAGAAGGGGTCCTCATATGGAGCCATGGGAAACTCCAAGGGTAACAGATAGAAAGGTAGATAGTTTGCTCCTCTACAGGACTGCTTGTTGTCTGCCATTCAGGTATGATTGGAACCATTGGATAGCCTGGTTGTTTAGGGAGAAGGTCCTTAGTGTATTTATGAGGAGTTGGTGGTTTACCATGTCAAACGCTTTAGAGAGATCAAAAAAGATGGCTGAGGAAAGAATGTTATTATTGTGGTTTTGGTTTATGACATTAGAGAAGAATAGGAGAGCAGAGGTAGTGCTGTGAAATGGTCTAAAGCCATGCTGGGAGTTAGCAAGTAGTTTGTTTTGGATAAGATAGCTTAATAGTTGTTTATGGATACATTTCTCCATAATTTTAGTCATGGGTGATAAAATAGCTATGGGTCTGTAATTTGACAGCTCAGTAGAGTTACCACCTTTATGGAGTGGGATAACATGGGATATCTTCCAGATAGAGGGGATGGTAGCTTATTGTACAGTTCTATTAATAAGGATGGAGATGGGCATGCTATGGCATCCGCAGCTTTTTGTAGACACTCTGCCAGTAAGAGATCAGCAGAGAGGGTGGTTGGTTTCAATTTCTTAATTAGGGTTTGGATAAGTGATGTTGCGACTGGTTAAAGGTGAAAGGAGCGTTGGGAGCTGGGTATAGTAGCAATTAGATTTGAGCCACCAGGAGATAACTAGCTGGCTAGGGAATGGATGGTCTCAGTAAAGAAGCTATTAAAGGTATTGGCAACAACTTCTGTGCATTTTTGGTTGGAATCTGAGGGGGTAGGAGTGGTGGATTATTCTGGGTGAAGAAGTTTATTAATACCTGCCCAAAACATTTGAGGTTTGTTTTGGAGTCTTTGTTGTAGTTGGTAGTAGAAGTTTTTTTTTGTCTAACATAATGGATCTTTTTGTGTCATTTCTTAGTTGTCTACATTTAAGTTGATCTAATTGGGCTTTTGTGGTATGCCATTTGGCCCAAACTTTGTTTTTAAGTAAGATCTTTGGTCTGGTTTCTTTTGAAATCTATAGGGTTACTTTTATTTTAGTTCTAATAGTACAAGATGGTGTGTGGCAGTCAAGGATGGCTAGGAATTTGGTAAAATGAATCCCAGTGCTCTGAGGATCTCTCTTGTGGTACAAGTCTGAAGAGGGAGAAGAAAGAGAAATCAACTGCTAAGGTTTTGCACTTTGTTTGAAGGCATAAAGACCTGCATGAGTTTTGTGTTTAGTCTGCACCCAAACAAAAACTAGGTCTTGGGTTGGTTTCACCAATGACTTCTCCAAAATGACTGTGAAACCCAGTGCCTCAAAAAGGGCCATGGTGGCCTTTAAATGAGTCAAGAATATCTGCTGAGAAGAGCTTGTATTAACAGGTCATCCAAATAAGGCCATATCTGGATTCTCTGAGTCCTGCATTATGCTATTACTGGGGTGAGGCATTTTGTGCGACTCTTGGGGCTGTACAGAGTGTCCGAATGGCAAGGTAGAGAACTGAAGCTGCGATGAGTCAGTAGAAAACCTCAAACATTTCCTGTATGCAGGATTATTAGAAATGTGGAGTGGGGCATCCTTGAGGTCTAAAGACACAAGGAAAGCTTGAGGAAGAATGAATGAAAAGAGTCTGCATGGAGAACACCTTGAAAGATGCAACAGGGAGAAAGGTGTTAAGGGTGGAAAGATGGAACAAGGAGAAAGGAGTTAAGGGTGGAGAGATCCAGAACTGGTCTTCAGTATCATTTTCTTGGGATGAGGAATAGTCTGGAATAGAATGCTTTTCCCACATATTGTGGAGGCATTGGTTCATTACTGCCTTGCTCTAGCAAGCTTTAAATGATGGCATAAAGCAACTGAATCTGACTTTTTGGAATCATATGGATGCCAATGAAAAGAGGAACTTCTTTCCAAGTCATTCTGTATCTCTTTTTGATCACTAAAAGCACTTATGTGTCTGAAGTGATGAGCAGAGAGTTTTTTAGGGATGAGGTGAGACTTTTGGACAGGAGAAGGGATGGGCCAAGGGGTGGGAAGGTGGACAGAAGATGGGCAGAAGGCAACCAGGGGACTTGTCTGACCAAGGAGGCCTCCCAGATCTACGTCCTTGTCAGGTTTGTCCTGAATTTTTTTCCTAGGTAATGTCTTGACCTTATAAAGAAGACCTGAATTCCCTGTGAGCAAAGGAAGTGGGTTTTGCAGGCAAATTCCTTTGGCATCTTGCCACAGAAGTAATAAAGATCTGTCTGCACTCCATCATAATTTTAACGTATTCCTGCAACTGTCTGAAAAGACTGGCAGCATCCAGCCCAAACAAAAGGTCTTTGCTTAAAGGACAGACTTACGAGTTTTGGCCTTAATATCTCTTGGAAGGGGCTGAGAATGTAACCATACATAACACCCCTGATCACAGAACCTGTGCCAGCTGCCCTGCAAGAACCTTCTATTGCACCACAGCTGTATTCAGTGCTGTGCCTAGCTACTTGGGAAGCATAAGCCACCAAAGATAAAGCTCTTGTTTACTGGTTGGTTCCTCACAGAAGGACACATTTTAACTTAAATTGCTGAGAAGAGACAACAAAGTAGTCATCTGAGTCTGGTAATCAGAGCTCTAAAGGCCAGAGGGGTCCCCCAATCTGTCCCCTGTCCTGCTGTCTTTATCAGAAGTACGAGCACTGGCAGCAGGCAGTAACTGAGATGAAGTACGAGCACTGGCAGCAGGCAGTAACTGAGACTAGCGGCAGCAGGCAGTAACTGAGACTAGAAGTACGAGCACTGGCAGTAACTGATACTAGAAGTACGAGCACTAGCAGCAGGCAGTAACTGAGACTAGAAGTACGAGCATTGGCAGCAGGCAGAAACTGAAACTAGAAGTATGAACACTGGCAGCAGGCAGTAACTGAAACTAGAAGTACGAGCACTGGCAGCAGGCAGTAACTGAGACTAGAAGTACGAGCACTGGCAGCAGGCAGTAACTGAGACTAGAAGTACGAGCACTGGCAGCAAGCAGTAACTGAGACTAGAAGTATGAGCACTGGCAGCAAGCAGTAACTGAGACTAGAAGTACGAACACTGGCAGCAGGCAGTAACTGAGACTAGAAGTACGAGCACTGACAGCAGGCAGTAACTGAGACTAGAAGTACAAGCACTGACAGCACTGAGATTGCTTGTCTGTAGACATGGAAAACAGAGAGGGATCTGCCACAGGGTTTTTTTTTTTTTTACAAAAATGTCAAGTCCTCGTGTACCTTCTTAAACCTATCAGGCCTTTCTGAAGCCAGTGGCTGAGAGTCTGGTGCATGAAAGTGGATGCAAAGACATCTGGAAAAGCCTCCAAAATGGGGTGCAGGAGCAGGGGTGCCTACTTCCAAAAGGTTGTAGTATTTCTCCTGAACTTCAGAAATCAGTTTAGATTCCCATTAAAAATGATTCATCAAATTAAATGCTGACTAAATTTGCAGATGACTGCAAATTAGGAGCAGTCATTGAATCTCACACCGACACAAATGTTTTCCAGGAGGGGCCTGACACAAACAAACAACTGGCGTCAGAGCCTTGGACTAAAACTAAATGCCAAGAAATGCATAACATTTTCCTTTGGTCGTACTTCTAGTCTCAGTTACTGCCTGCTGCCAGTGCTCGTACTTCTAGTTTCAGTTACTGCCTGCTGCCAGTGTTCGTACTTCTAGTTTCAGTTTCTGCCTGCTGCCAATGCTCGTACTTCTAGTCTCAGTTACTGCCTGCTGCCAGTGTTCGTACTTCTAGTTTCAGTTTCTGCCTGCTGCCAGTGCTCGTACTTCTAGTCTCAGTTACTGCCTGCTGCCACTAGTCTCAGTTACTGCCTGCTGCCAGGGATCCCTGGTAACTATCATATTGACAACACACCCCTTAGAGGTGACGCAGTAGTTAGGGACTTAGGGACACACAGATGGTAATCTTGCCTTTTACGCTACAGTGGTGATGAAATCATTCTATGTTGTGCAACTTATAAACAAAAGTATGGCATCCAAGTCCAAGGAAGTCATTGTTCCGCTGTATTTGGCATTCATCAGACCTATCATTAAGTACAATACCCCCTTTGGTATGCACCTAACCAGGCATATCCAAACAAGTGGAACGTTCACAGAGGTTCCTCACTAAAATAATACAGGGCGTAACTAAAATGTCCTACGCAGACCGCCTCAAGGTCCTATCCGTATATTCTGTCTCCTACAGACTTTTGAGGGGAGATCTATGGCCTGGCATACAGGGCATTGCCAGACCCCACTCTGATGGACCTCCTACAAAGCCACAAAACAAAACACCAGAATTACCCATTCTAAAGACATAAACTTTGCTTGTGATATACACACGGCCTGCTCGAGAGATAGGTATGTATCCCAGAGACTATCCCATCTACGGAACAGGCTCCCCCATCCATGTAAATCAGAGTTCCTCCCTAACCCAATTCAAGTGCAACATGGACAATTGGAATAGAAACTGGAAATTCATCCCTGGTTTGGCACCTATGTCTCTAATGGACACTGGCAATCTGAAAATGGTTCCTCTCCCAGGCCCATGCTTGCACTTAAACTTGTCAGAGATTAGAGATGCATGGCTAGGCTTAAAAAAGCCCTTGTGGTCCTTAGCCTAGTAAACAGCTATGAACCTATGAACAGTTGTGCATGATCTTCCCATAACAGTAGATGTCCTACTTCTCACTGTTGCATCATTTCTTCATGCTTGGGATATCCTGTGGAGGTTAGCCTAACGTCTGGCCAGAACACCAAAGAATGGACACCTTCCAGGCATTGTATGTCAGACATTATGTCCCACGTGCAAGGCATAAGATGCATATGTGACATATGGATAACTGAAGAGCTCCAGCAGAACTAGAAAAATATGCACATCCAGGAAGTGAATCAGACGTAGATAAGGACAGAAGAGAGAACTCTTTGGCCAGAAGTAGGGCAACAGAAAATAACAGGAAGCAGGAGGGAGGGACAGAATACTACAACAATGAGAAGTAGGACATGTACTGTTATGTCAGACTTCACACAACTGTACTACGCCCTTCCTTATCACTGCTGCAGCAGTCTTTACTAAAGGGACAGTACAAAAAGAGTGGGAGGAGAGAGAGTGGATACTACAACAGTGAAGACAAGGACATGTACTGTTATGTCAGACTTTACACAACTGTACTACGCCCTTCCTTATCACTGCTGCAGCAGTCTTTACTAAAGGGTCAGTACAAAAAGAGTGGGAGGAGAGAGAGTGGATACTACAACAGTGAAGACAAGGACATGTATTGTTATGTCAGACTTTACACAACTGTACTATGTCCTTCCTTATCACTGCTGCAGCAGTCTTTACTAAAGGGACAGTACAAAAAGAGTGGGAGGAGAGAGAGTGGATACTACAACAGTGAAGACAAGGACATGTACTGTTATGTCAGACTTTACACAACTGTACTACGCCCTTCCTTATCACTGCTGCAGCAGTCTTTACTAAAGGGTCAGTACAAAAAGAGTGGGAGGAGAGAGAGTGGATACTACAACAGTGAAGACAAGGACATGTATTGTTATGTCAGACTTTACACAACTGTACTATGTCCTTCCTTATCACTGCTGCAGCAGTCTTTACTAAAGGGTCAGTACAAACAGAGTGGGAGGAGAGACAGCGGATACTACAACAATGAGAAGTAGGACATCTACTGTTATGCCAGACTTTACACAACTGTACTACGCCCTTCCTTATCACTGCTGCAGCAGTCTTTACTCTGGGAAGAGTACTAAAGCTACTGGGAAGTACAGGAAGAGGAAGGTAGAAAAGAGTCCTCCACAAACCCATGAAGGACAGCCCTAGGAAATCCTTCCCTGGAAATGCCATCCAACTTATAATGTTCGCTACAAGTGTGAGCAGAAGACCAAGTAGCAGCTACCAGGATGGTTCCAGTATCCAAAACCTTGAAAAAAGCACCACAGGAGACCAGTGCTTTGATAACATGAGTACGAACAGAACAGGAAAGCTGTTTGCCATGAAAAGAATGACAAAACAAATGACCTAGGAAATCCAGGAGAACACTGCCAAACTCAATTTACTGGCATGAAAGGAAACAAAACGCTGTTCAAATGTCCTGACGTGTTTTGTCTTATCAGAATAATATCTGCGCTGTCTATATAAATCCAAGGTGTGTAGTACCTTCTCACTAGCAGACTACAGAGAAGGAAAAAAAGGAAGGAAGATGAATATTTATTTTATTTATTTTACATTTGTTTACCGGGAAAGTCCAACTGGAACAAGGTCCATTTACAATGAAGGCTCAGGGAGAAAAGCTCCATAACAGTACAAATAAAACAAATGACAAAAAAAATTCTGTACAGAGGCATATATACAATCAGAGCTCCATGTCTTTATTTGACAACACATAATCCACGAATGACAGAAAATTTCTATACAGAGGCATATATACAATCAAGGAGATTTTTCGTACCTTAGTTTGATTTGAGCAAGCTTGGTATATAGATAGCAAAACTTTGAATTTCCTATTGGTAGTACAAAGCATAAAAATGAAGGAATGGAATCTGGAAAATAATGCTATTTGGGAGATATGTCATAGTGTGAGAAATAGTTTGTATTTGAGTGAATCGATTGATTCAAGGACAGATCATTAACCACCATGGGCATAAAAGTAGGACTGCCCAGAAGAGACACCCTATCCTTGTGAAAAAGACAAAAAAAAGGAAGAACAGCAACGGCAGCATGGAGTTCAGAAACCCTCTTGGCAAAAGTAAGAGCCACCAACAATGCAGTCCTCCAAGCAGAGTGTTGCATGGAAGAAAACAGGCAGGCCCAAAAAGGGACAGAGTCAAATTTTCAAGAATAAAAATTAAGTTGACCTAGATGATGCAGTGAACCACTTCAATAAATCTTTCTTAGATATATTAAATGCACATGCCCCTGTTAGAACCATCAGAGTAAAATCAAACTATGCCCCCTGGCTAAGTAGAGCCCTTCTGAAAACTAGAGATAAAGCCTGGGAACTATGGCGTAAGACTAACACAGTAGTTTCTAAACATCAGTATCAAGAACTTAGAAATAAGGCAAAATAAATAAATAAATAAAACAGGATAAAATAAATTTCTATCATAACATTCAAAACACATATCAAGAAAAAAACCCTCAAAAATTCTGGTCAACTATAAACTCAATCCTTCACCCAGGAAAATCTACTACACCAACGCCAAACATCCACAACAATTCTGATAGCACAGCTACCATTTTTAACAAACATTTTACTGAATCTATAATTGCCCTTTCCAAGCAGCAAACCTCTACCCCTAATACCAAACCCGCCAGGTCTACAACTAGCAATGCCTCATTCTTTTTCTCCCCAGTTCCTACAGCCACTATAAAGACTCCAGAAACTAAAACCTACACTTGCCATAGATAACTTACCCAGTGAATACCTCAAAACTGCAGCTGAATCTATAGCTTTCTCAGTATTAATCCTTACAAATAGATCCATAGGTTCATAGGTTGGTACTAGGCTATCAGCCCTAGGGCCTATACAAGCCTAGCCATAACAATTCCCCGGCTATTTCTTCCCACATTATTTACTTTCCTGGACCCCTGTCTAGCAGGGTGACTGACGTGATCCCTGGGGTGAATTTCCTTTCTCCCATCCAACTGTCAAGGTTCCTCTTGAAGAGGTCCAAAGAGGCACTCTGCTTGACATGTATGGGCAATCTATTCCAGAGTCTGGGGAGTCTCTGGGTCAGGAACCTATCCCTCCAGCATGTTTTGTTTATTGTGATGACAAGGTTTAGATCCCTGGAGTGTGTAGCTCTGAGGGATTGGGATTTCTTTAAGTGTAGCATGTCCAACAGCTCTGGGTTTGACATGGCCTTGTATTTAAGCAGAGATCGCCTCTGAGTAGACGATATGCGACAGAGTATAGCTGGAGTTTTTTAAGGCGGTCAGTGTAGGGCATCTGCTTTAGGCCTGTGATTCTTTTAGTGAGGTATTTCTGAGGCCTTTCCAGTTGTTGCAGATGTCTTGAGAGGTACATACCAAATGGGGCGTTGTATTCTATAATGGGTCTAATGAGGGATGAGTACAGTGGGACAATGACCTCCTTCTTTCTGGATGAAAAGCCCTCTGTGATGAGGTGTGCCACATAGAAGGATTTCCTGACTGTTGTGGCAATGTGGTTATCGAAGGTGAGACCACTGTCCACCTGTGTCCCTAAGTCTCTTATCACACTTTCTGTGTTTAGTGTACTGCCACCTATATGGTAATTCATGGATACATGTTTTTCCCAAAGGGATAACAATACATTTCTTGGCATTGAGCTTGAGCCCATGGCTCTGGCACCAAGCATCTGTTTCTGTAAGGCCCTTTTGTAGAGTATCCACATCATTTGGGGATTCAATAATGGCTCCCAGTTTGCAGTCATCTGCAAACTTTGTTAGCCAGAGTCCCTTAGTGTTGACCTGTACTTCAGAGAAGTAGATGCCAAACAAGAGCGGCCCCAGGACTGAACCCTGAGGTACTCAACTTGTCACTTGTCTGGAGCTGGATTTGGAGTCGGCTACTTTTACAGTGTGGGTTCTATCAGTAAGCCATTTAGCAACCCATTGGGTGACATAGGGATTAATGCCCAACTTAGTAAGTTTATCTATGATTCCAGAGTTGGGGATGGTGTCAAAGGCCTTGTCAAGGTCTAGATAGGCTGTGTGGACCACCTTACCCTTGTCCATGGCTCTGGAGACTGATTCAAAGAAGTCAATCAGGTTCAGGAGACAAGATTGGCCCTTCACAAACCCAAACTGGGTGGGGTCCAGTGTTTGAAGGTTGCCAATGTCTTTGTTTATAAGTTCCATGATAATACGCTCCATGGCCTTGCAGATAAGGCTTGTCAGACTGATGGGACGGTAGTTTCCGGGATCCAAGGTGGATCCCCTCTTGTGGATTGGGATAAAGTACAGTTTTGTACCTACTATAAATGTAGATGTTCGAAGATCCACATTGCTGCAGTCATAACCTGTGGGTAGTCCGCTGTCCTCGGTCGGCCCGAATACCAAAGTGTTAGGCTGGCGTCGGTCATGGTCGCTCAGATCTGACGTCAGTACGCCGTGGTACTAAAGCGCATGACCGACGTCATATCCTCAGTCTTTCTTGCCCCAGATGTCAGAAGGCCCTAAAAAGAAAGGCCATAGCCAAAAAACAGAAAAACATCCAACCACCCATGTACCAACAATATTTACAACTCAAACCACACAACCACCCCAAACTACAGTGGGGAAGGAGGGAGGGTAAATTGGACTGCAGCAATGTGGATCTTCGAACATCTACATTTATGGTAGGTACAAAACTGTACTATGTTCTTCATCTCACATTGCTGCAGTCATAACCTGTGGGTAGAATCCCAAAGCAAAGGTAAAGGGAGGTTGGCAAAATCATAAAGCATTGGGAGCTGCTAACATGCCCTGTAAAACTGCAGTGGCAAACCCAGCCCTAGATTTGGAATAAAGAGGGAGATGGTAATGTTTAGAAAAAGTGTGCACTGAACTCCAAGTAGCTGCCTCCAAAATATCTTCAGTAGCTACACCCCTTAAAAAAGCAGTAGAAGTGGCAGTAGCCCTAGTGGAATGAGGTCTGATTCCAGCCGGAATCTCCTTACCATGATGAGAATAACAAAAAGCAATGCAATGGCCAATCCACTTAGAAATAGTTTGTTTAGAAACAGGTTTCCCCTGAGAGCCCAAAGCAAAAGAAACAAACAACTGTTGAGACTGTCTGAACCCTTTAGTTCTGCTCAAATAATAACGCAACTGCCTGTGAATATCCAAAGAGTGCAAAATTTTTTCCCCTTTATTTTGGGGATCAGCATAAAAAGTAGGCAAATGAATAGATTGGTTCAAGGCCACATTTGAAACAACTTTAGGCATAAAAGTAGGGTTAGTACGTAGGGATACCCTATCCTTATGAAATATCAAGAAGGGTTCAACTGCCATTAGAGCCTGTAATTCAGATACCCTTCTAGCAGATGTAATGGCCAACAAAAAAGCAGTCTTCCAAGACAAAAACTTCAACTCAGACGTAGCTGCAGGTTCAAAAGGAGGTAAAGTGAGTTTTTCCAACACAAAATTGAGATCCCAGGAAGGAGTAGGAGCTCTACGTGGGGGTCTTATGTTCTTTGCCCCTCTAAGAAATTGCTTAAACAAAGGACAAGAGAATAATGGTGGGTCACACTCATAGTGAGCAGAAATGGCTGCAGCATGAACTTTCACAGAGGAGAAAGACAAACCTTTGTCTAGTAATTCTGTAAGATACTGAATTGAAACATTCAAATTAGGAACTGAAACATCAAAGCTCTTTGCTTTGCTCCAAAGAAAAAATCTCCTCCATTTATCAGCATAAACTTTCCTTGTACTAGGCCGTCTGGCCTCCAAAATAACATTCAAAACTTGTTGAGGAAGCTGCGACCCTCCAGGGTCTAGAACAGAATATGCCAGGCTGTCAGATGCAGGGACTGTATCCTGACATAGAGGAAATGACTGCCTGCCTGGGATAAAAGGTGTGGAATTGATGGCAAAGGCCAAGGAGGCTCCCGTATTAAACTCCTCAGCAGAGGGTACCAGTGCTGACGTGGCCAATCTGGAGCTATTAGAATCATGGAGGGCTTGTCCTGTCTGACCTTCAAGAGCACCTTGGGAAGGAGAGCAGAGGAGGAAAGGCATAGACGTGAAGATTGTTCCAACTGAATGATAGAGCATCCACTTTCCAAGCTTTTGGATGAAACATCTTTGTGCAAAACTTTGGCAGCTGGAAATTTAGTGGAGAAGCGAACAGATCTATGTCTGGAGTCCCCCAAATCACTGTCAACTGTCGAAATACATGAGGATCCAATTTCCACTCGTGGGGATCCACCATCTGTCTGCTTAAAACATCCGCTAAGGAGTTCTGTGCTCCTGGCAGAAACCTTGCCTGAAGACTGAGTTGCAAACTGAGAGCAGTCTCCCACAAAATCATAGCTTGCCTGCAAAGAGTGTACGAATGGGTTCCCCTTGCTTGTTGATGTACCACATGACAGTTGTGTTGTCTGTTTGAATCAACACTTGTCCTGGGTGAAGTAGATCCTTGAAAGCCATCAATGCAAATTGGACTGCTAACATCTCCTTCATGTTGATATGCAAATGTTGAAGTCTGGCAGGCCACGTGTCTTGAACCCATTTTCCATTGAGGTGTGCTCCCCAAGCCTTGTCTGAGGCATCTGTCGTTAAGATCTGACTCGCCTCTGGTCGGGTCACAGAGAGTCCCTTGTTTAGATGACATTCCTGAGCCCACCACAAAAATTCCTTTTGAATGCAAGGTATTATCTGAATGACAGTGTCCAAATCGTGGCAGTGTTGAGTCCATACACTTTTGAGATACCACTGTAGCTTCCTCATATGCAGTTTGGCATTGGGAAGCACCAGAATACAAGATGCCATGAACCCCAAGGCTCGAAGGACTGTCCTTGCAGTCAGCCTGGACCGTAGAGACAATTGTTGGAAGTAAAGGGTAAGATTTCTTTGCTTGTCCGGGGTCAAAAACGCCATCTGAGTGGCTGTATTCAGTCTCACACCCAGAAAGCACATGTCCTGAGAGGGTACTAGACTGGACTTTATTTCATTCACAGAATACCCTAGGCACCTTAACACTGCCATAACATACTGTAGATGGTGAAGTAGCTTGTCTCTGTCTTGAGCAAGAATCAGGCAATCGTCCAAATAAGGATAAATTTGTATTCCTCTTAACCTTAAGAAGGCTATCACTGGAGCCAGAACCTTTGTGAACACCCTGGGCGCAGTAGATAAGCCAAAGGGCAATGCAGAGAACAGATAATGTAAAGTCCCAGCCCGAAAACGCAGGAATCTCCTGCAGCTGGGCCTGATAGGAATATGAAGATAAGCTTCTTTGAGATCCAGAGTTACCATCCAGTGATCTTTGCCTAGCAGAGGCAGAAGTTGTTGCAAAGTCAACATTTTGAATTTTGGAATGTCCAGGTATGTGTTGGGAATAGACAAATCCAGAATAGGCCTCCAAGTGCTTCCTTTCTTTGGTACAAGAAACAGGCGAGAATAAAATCCTAGGCCCACTTCTGACAGAGGGACCTGCTGAATAGCCCCCATGTGTAGAAGTAAAGAAATCTGTTTGAGAGCCTCCACCTTTTGCTGAGGAGGAACGTCTGGCATGCCTTTGAAAGGAGGCTACATCTTGCAAAATTAAAGGTTCCCCTTGAGACTCAGCTGAAACCTCGGCTGGATCTACAGATTCCACAGTAGTTTCTAAAGAACCGGCGTCCGGAACGGACGACTCACCCTGCTTGGACTTTAAAGACTTTTCCTTACGCTTCTTAGCGGTAGCGGGCGTCAGAGGATCCAACGGCATATTGTAATTACACCGCTTACCGAAGACAAGCCTAGCACAATCTAACCTACGTTTAATGGTGCGCTTATTAAATTTAGCACAAAAGCGACACCCGACTACGTCGTGCTCAGGCCCCAAGCAAGGAATACAGAGAGAGTGGTAATCCCCATGAGGTATCATTTCCCACAAGAAATACAATTATTCACTTTTTCTGACATCCGGATTAACTGAGGCAAGAAAAGACAAAAATATTCCCCAACGGGGTACTTAGCCCAACTTGGTCTTCGGTCTGAAACTCAGAATACGAAAATTTCAGGACGCCGAACGGCACTTGCATTGCAAACGCTGCTTCTGCTTCGGACCATGCGGCAAGAAAGACTGAGGATATGACGTCGGTCATGCGCTTTAGTACCACGGCGTACTGACGTCAGATCTGAGCGACCATGACCGACGCCAGCCTAACACTTTGGTATTCGGGCCGACCGAGGACAGCGGACTACCCACAGGTTATGACTGCAGCAATGTGAGATGAACATCTGTAGCTCTGCGCCACTCAGTGGGCATGAAACCTGAGGTGAGGCTATGATTAAACATGACACTTAGGTGAGGTGCCAGTTCATATTGTAGTTCATGTAGTACACAGCCCGGGATGTCATCTGGTCCCATGGATGCTGTATTCTTGGCTTTAGAGAGTGCGTTTTGTACCTGTGTGGCCGTTATTACTGGAATTTGGCAATCTTCCGGTATTGAGATGGGCCATTTAGGGGGTGAGAGGGGGGTGAAGTTGGCATTGAATCGATCTGCCAGGATATTGGCAATATCCTTTGGATCAGTATATTTAATGCCATTCTGTTTTAGCTCAGAGCAGATCTGAGCATTGCCATTTAGATTCTTGACATAGTTATAGAATGCTTTGTGGTTGTCTTTGGAATCTTTGGCAATTTTATTTTCGTAACTAGCTTTCCATTCTCAAAAACAAGGTCCCTCAACTGTGGAAAATTTCCCATGTAGTCCCACTTCATAAAGGGGGACCTTCCACAGAACTATCGACCAAATTGCTGTTCTTTCACCTCTTTCTAAGCTACTCGAAAGGTGTAGTCATCTCCAGGTCATGAAATTCTTACTAACAAATAACCTTCTCGCAAACACTCAGCATGGGTTTCGCTCATCACATAGTACCACTACAGCTATCTCATCCTTCACTAATACCATAAACCACCACAGGAATAACAACAACTTTGTATCTGCCATCTTTCTACACTTATCAATAGCTTTTGATATGGTGTCCCATTCCAAACTAATAGATGTACTAACTGAACTATCCTTCTTAACATCTGCCACAGCTTGGTTTAATAACTATTTATCTGGCCATCAACAATCTGTTCTATGGCAAGGTGACCTATCTCTACACTTTCCTTTATCCATTGGTGTCCCCCAGGGAGCTATCTTGGGCCCCCTCCTTTTCTCCCTCTTTACTAAATCTACACACACCTACTCCACATGGTTCTACAATACAGTATGCAGATGATTCAACACTTATCTGTGCTGCCACTTCTCTATCAGTTCTTCATTCTCAAACACAGGAAACTTTCACTTAAGTTGAAACGTGGTTAGCCAATGTCCAGCTAATCCTGAACCCAAACAAAACTACATTACTCTTCCAACCTAACGAGATCTATCTCATGCTCACCATTTAACATTATAGCCAAAGACAATACTGTCATATCTCCCTGACAACCCATACAAAGCTTCTTGGAATGGAAATAGACAATACCCTAAAATTTGACTTGCATGTCTCCCTAACTACAAAAAAAGTCCATAAGAAACTTGGAAGTCGATATAGGCACAAAAGGTTCCTGACCACAATGGCCAAAATTACATTAGCACAAACCCATCTGCTCTCCACTCTACTATATGGCCTCTCTAATTTTAAATAATCTAAGGAAAACGGACTTATCTAAGCTAGAAGCATGTCATAATAAAACTGCTAAGTTTGCATCTGACTGCCCATACAGAACACATCATTGTGCAGCTTTAAGGATACTAGACTGGCTTGAGCTTCACAACATTATTCTTTACAACCAACTCTCTCTAACTCACAAAACTGTAACACAACCAACTAGAACCCCTGCACTACAAAATGTCATCCTTCCTTACAGTTCCGGCAGACCACTTCACTCTAACAACAAGAATTTACTCACCGTCTCCAAGGCCACCAACACTGTAGGAGAATCTTTATTTTCCAACTATATATCTTGTATATGGAACTCCATTCTCTCAATCTCAACCACTAACCACTTTAAGTCATCACTTAAAGCTTATCTAAAAAATAAGTGGCTATGTTCCTGTACTAACCCTTCATGAGTGCTCTGATACATCAAAGTATATCCAAAACATATCCAACTTCTCCCCCAGTGTTTAATCCTTTGTTCCTACCAACCTCTCAAACTTATATCTTGACACAAGTCATACCTAAAAATAGTACTAGCTATGTTCATAGCCTAGGTTTTGTTGTCAAGATGTAACAAATTTGTATGTTCTTATGTATACTACATTTTGTTTACTTTATTAATTATTGTAATGTGTGCATGAAAATGTATTGTTACTCATGGAGTTTTTCTTCCCGGGCATCTGCTGAAAAAGGGCCTGTGTCCAGTCGGACTTTCCTGGTAAACAAATGTTAAATAAAATAAATAAAATAAAGTTTTCAAGAAGGAGGAACAGGCTTTCCTGGAGGCCTGATATGAAGGACACATTTCAGGCATTGTTTAATTTAAAAGCTAGAAGGCAGTGGTGGACTCGGATGCAGACAGGCAACGGTGGACTCGGATGCAGACAGGCAACGGTGGACTCGGATGCAGACAGGCAACGGTGGACTCGGATGCAGACAGGCAACGGTGGACTCGGATGCAGACAGGCAACGGTGGACTCGGATGCAGACAGGCAACGGTGGACTCGGATGCAGACAGGCAACGGTGGACTCAGATGCAGACAGGCAGAAGTGGCTGACAAATGAACTTTTAACAGAAGAATATGCTAATTTAGCATTGAGCAATTCACACAAATAAGAAAGCACAATAGGGACCCCCAGAGAAAAATGGTCAAGGTAATGCTGGAGAGACAAAATAGAAAATTTCTTCCATTTAGCTACAAAAGATTTTCTAGTAGTGCGTTTTCTGGCTTCCTCCAAAACCTGAAGCAAGTTCTCAGAAAATTGGTGCCTAAAAGGAATCTAAACACTATCATCCAAAGTGTAGATCAAAGTGTGGACAAGTGAGGGTGAATGTGAGATGATCCCCTGTCTGATGTGAGAACAGCCATCCTGAGTAACATGCAGTGACTGCCCCTGGCCATTTGAAAGAGAAGGGGGAACCAGTGCTGTCTAGGCCAAAAGGAAGTCTGGAGCAAAATTTTGGATGTGTGCCACAGGATCTTGTGCAAGACCCTGGGAAGTAAAGGAAGAGGAGGACATGCATATAGAAACATTCCTTTCCAATAAAAAAGACATGGTATCCACTTTGCAAGCCACAGAACCTGGCACTCTGGAACAGAACAGGGGAAGTGACTGTTCAGAGAGAGGCAAAACAAATCTACCCAAGGTGTAGCCATAGCCCCCCCCCTTGAAGCATCCATTTATGAACATTTGTCCTGGACCTCCTCAGAGAGTCTGCCAGTAGACTGTGCTCTGAATGGATGTAAACCAGCTGAAGAACCAGGTGATGGCAGACTACAATATCCCATGTATGAAGAGCCAGCCTGCTAAGAAGGTAAAATTTTGTTATCCTTTGCTTGTTGATGTGCCACAAGACTGTGCCATTTTGCTTATTGATGTATCACAAGGTTTGTAAAAAAAAAAAAAACTTTATAGGACCTGGAACCCAAAGGGAGTGAAAGTCCTGAACAGCTAGGATTAAAGCCCTCATCTCTTTGATGTTAGTTTGGACTGATACCTGTTAATAGGAACAAAGATCCTGAAGTTTTAGGTTGTTGGAGAAACTTCCCCATCCTCAATCAGAAGCATCTGTGTACAGCTCCTATATAGGGAGATGAACGTGAAAAGGAACACCTGTACTTAGGGGAATCTGCTGAATCCACCAGCGGAGTTTAAGCTTGATACAAAGTTAAGATGTGGACCAGACAGTCCAAAGGGTGGCAGTGCTAAAGCCAAACAGTCTTGAGATACCACTGAAATCCCCTCATGGAGTTTGGCAAAATGAACCATGGGAACGGCGGACAACATGTATCCCACAGCACAGAGAAATTTCTGCAGAAAGAACTAGAACAGGAAGAAGTAACTGGAATTAGGCAGTCAAAAAGAGGATCTTGGGAAGTGGGAAGCAAGCCAACATTGTAATAGTCTGAATTCTGCAACTCAAAAACACTTGGCCCTGAGAAGGGAGTCTAGGCAGACTTCTTGAGATTGAGGGTAAATTCCACATTGCACAGGAGAAGCATAGTGAATTGTAGATTTTGATGCAGGATCTGCTGAGAGGGAGCCTGAATTGGGAGGTCATCCAAATATGGGAATATCTGAATTTCCTGAAGTCTTCAGAAGGCTACCAAAGGGGACAGACATTTGGTAAATACCCTTAGAGCTGTAGAATGACCAAAGGGCAAAGCAGAGAAAGTACAGTTGCGTACACTTACCACAGATGTAGATGTTTGAGTGTATTCACTGTTGCAGTCATAATTTGTGGGTTATCCCTGCTGGATAGCCCAAGGCAGGCCTGAATACCAGAGTAAAGGATTTCCCTCCTGCATCGGCTGTCCTGAGATTGTGGCTGACGTCAGGTCATCAGGGCTATAATGGGCAGCAACCATCATTATATCAGTTTTTCTTGCCCCTCAATAGGCAGGAGCCCCTAAGAGGATATAGAAATACAGGAGAAGGGAGGGAAACAGGACTGCAACAATGAATACACTCGAACATCTACATTTATGGTAAGTGTACACGACTGTACTATGTTCTTCATGTTTCACTGTTGCAGTCATCACTTGTGGGAAGATTCCCAAAGTTGAGGAAGTGGGTGGAAGTATGCTATACAGATTATGGGGATGCTAGCATGCCCTGCAGGATTACAGATGCAAATCCTGCCCTGGTTTTGGAGAATGTAGCTAGCTGGTAGTGCTTGGTGAAAGTGTGGATAGATGTCCATGTAGCAGCCTCCAGAATATCCTTGGTAGGAACCCCTCTCAGGAAGGCCGTGGAAACAGAGGCTGCTCTCGTGGAATGAGATCTGATGGATTTAGGAGGACTCTTTCCATGGAAGGCACAGCAGAAATGTATGCAATGAGAGATCCATTTGAAAATGGTCTGCTTTGTAATGGGTTTCCCCTCTGACCCAGGGGCAAACGAAACCACTAGCTGGTCAGTTTTTCTGACCGATTTGGTCCTGTCAAGGTAAAATCTCAATTGTCTGTGTACATCCAGGGTATGCAGGATTCTTTCTCCTTTACTGGTAGGTTTAGGAAAGAAAGTAGGTAGATGTATGGTCTGGATTTTTTTAACTGTGTCATCAGAGGGCCTAACTTTTTGAGGCCTATCTTTATCCTTGTCTTTCTTTTTTCTAGGTAAATCAGTAGCCAGCTGAGAGACCGGCGCCATATTGCGTTGAGAAAAAGACTCACTAAAATGCCTCTACAATTTCAGCTCTTCTTCTTATGGTTCTAGCATTAAACAGGGCACAGAACAGACACCCAAGGATGTCGTGGTCTGGGCCTAAACAAGTGATGCAGACAGAATGGAAGTCTCGGTATGGGATCTGCTTTCCACAACTGAGACAGTTATTGACTTTCTTTGACATCGGTTAAAAGCAAGAAAATATTCCCCAATGGGGCACTTGGCTTTAGACGGTTTTCCTCACTCTGGCAACAGCCGACCGACGCTCTCACAAAACTGCTTCTGCTTCGGGCTCCACAACAAGAAAGACTGATGTAATGGCATCGGCTACCACCCTTTATAACCCTGACGACCTGACGTCAGCCACAGTCTCAGGACAGCAGACGCAGGAGGGAAATCCTTTACTCTGGTATTCAGGCCGGCCGAGGGTTACCCAGCAGGGATAACCCACAAGTGATGACTGCAACAGTGAAACATGAAGAACATCTGGTAATGACAGGAAAAACAGAGAAATGTAAAAACTTCCTGAACAAAGGATGAATGGGAATACGGAGGTAAGTGTCCTTCATATTCAGAGTCCAGAAAAGCTTGGGGAAGCAAAACAGGACTGGATATCTGAACACACAACATTCTGAAGGAAGGAATATTGACAAAGGTGTTGAAAAAGAACAAGGGAGGGTGGTTTAATGGCTAAGGTGTTTGCCTTACAAACACAAGGTGCAGGGCTCGAGTCGCACAAGGGATAATTGGCTAGGCTTAAAATGGCTTGCAAGGGCAGTTAGCTTAGTACTAAACTATGAACCTATGAACCTATAAGTCTAGGATGGGTTTTCATGACTGCACCTTTTTGGGAACCAGAAATATCAAGGAATAAAATCTTGTCTCCTGATCAGACGAGGGAATGGTTAGATGATTCCCTTTTCCACCACATCCCAAAGAACCAAAAGAAAATGAGGAAGCTTACAAAGGGAAAGCTGAGGTTGGGCATAAAATGGAGGAAGAGAATTCCAAGTCATGAAATAACTGCACTGGATGATGGAGAGAACCCAGGCATCTGTGATCATCTCTTACTAAACAGGAAAGAAAAGTGTTAGTGAGGGAGAGAGGAATCTGGCTAGGGGAAGAGGAAGACGGATGTCAGATAGAGGCACATTTGTCAGCAAAAGATGTTTTTTAGCCTCTAGAACTCTGAATAGGTTTGTCTGGGAAAACTGCTTACAAATCTTACTACTCCTAGCAGGTTGCCTAGTCTGCCTACAGACAAGGGAAGATTTTAATGAATAGTTCCTCTGGAACTAAGGCACATTAGAAACAAAAATTTGTTTTATGTATTGCATAACCTTGCCCTTATCCTGCAAGGGTTTAAGCAATTCTGCAACAGCAGTGCCTAAATAATTTTGGTTGTCTAAAGCAGAATCTAAAAGTCTGACCTTAATGTCCCTAAGTAAGTTTTACAGGTACAACCAGGAATATTTCCTCACGACAAAACCACATGCACTTGCCCTAGAAGAGGCATCAGCTGCATCATAGATGCATTTAAAGGAATGGTGAGCTAGCTGAGAGGCAGAACTCAGAATAGAAACAGCAGAAGTCTTACTTTCAAATGAGGCATATCAGTCAACCCCTCCAACCCCACCCTGCTGGGAGAGAAGACCCAGGACATATCTAGTTATGTGGGTCTATAATTAAATGTCCCTAAAATCCAATGTACCAGAAATACACACTTTTTTCCTCATACCTCACAAGAGCACAGCTGTCCTTGCCAGAAGGTAAAAGCTTGGAAGAGGAAAGTAGTTTGGATGGCTTATCTGTGGATATGGAAACAACAGCAGGATCAGAGGAAGGACTTTTACACGAGTATTTATGATCCGCACTACATTTATAAAATCTGTATAGCTTCTTAGGTGTCAGAGGTTGAGCCTCAGGATCCTAAGAAGATACTGGAAATGTGTACAAAAGGGCAGCTAAGACATGAGGGACTGCAGAAGGTCTCGATAAGTCACAAGTCCATTTGCAAGAATTCACAGTATCTCTCATAAAATTTTGAAACCTGGGAACAGTCCCACTTTAAATCTTCCATTATACAGATCACTATGTCCCCAACACATAATTCTACAAAAGGAGTCTCAGGGAACAAAGAATCTTCTTCATCAGACCCCAGAGCCAAAGGAGAGTGTATCTATGAGGAATATGCTACGGATTCGTCACCAGAGTCCAACTCTTCATCAGAAAATCAGAATTCCTAGGTATCTTAGGGGTAGAAGACTAGGGACAGCAGCTGTAAGGACAGACAATCCCTGAGGGAGCTTCGTAGCAATAAGGGCATTGAACAATCACTGATTAAATTCCTGACATTCTATGTGAGGATTCATATCCACGCTAGTCACGTTTCTGCTGTTTTCTTTTAAAGGAACATCTGCCTTGACAATCTAGGAGGTTCAAACCTCTGCCCAGATTTAATTCTTGACTGCCCTAGTGGAATGTGCTTTAGGGCAGGAAGGTAAAGTGAGTAGCAGAAGGAAACAGCCTTTGAAATTCAGGCTGTAACAGTTTGTTTGGAGACTGTCTGTCCAAGTGTCCAAGCTTAGGGTATATAAAGGATGCAAACAGCTGGTCAGTCTTTCTGAAGTATTTAGCTTTGTCTAGGTAAAATTTGAGCTGTTTGTGAATGTCTAGAGAATTTAAGACCCTTTCCCCTCTCTTTTGGGGATTGGAAAAGTAGGTAGGAAGATGAATGGCTTGATTGAGAGATAGCCTGTTCACTTATTAGGCATGAAGGATAGGTTAGTCCTGAAAGTCACCCTGTCTGTGTACACTTACAGTGGTCCTGTTCTCCAAAGCTGGGTGATGATCTGAAGAGCTTGCAGATTCTCATTTCTTTAAGGTTGATGTGTTCTTTCATGAGATGAGGTTACCATATCCCCTGCAATCAATGTGATCCTGTCCATGCCCTACTACACCTTGTCCGAGGCGTTCTTATGAACCTGTTCAGGAGGAGGAAGTCTGAAATGTAATCCTGAATTGAGGATGACCTGTCCCTTCCACCAAATAAGCTCCATCTTGACACAAGAGAGGAGGGGAATCGTGATGTTCAAGAGGTGGCAGTGCTGGAACCGCACAGACTTCAGGTATCATTGGATTTTCCTCATGTGAAGTCTGGCCTGGGGAACATAGGGATGGTGGCTGCCATGAATCCCAAAGTCCTTAGCATTTCCTTTGCAGAGTAAGGGGTTGTGGAGGATAGGTCCTGGAAGCAATTGGGCAGACTGAGAACCTTCTCCTGGAGCAGGAAGGTGTGCATTTCTTTTTGTTCAATATGCATCCTAGAAACACCAGGTCCTGTGTGGGAACTGTGTGTGATATTTTTTGTAGTTTACAGTGAAACTCAGACCTGTCAAAAGATGGAGGGTGAAATAGGAGAATCTCTGGGGAAAAGGCCTTGATCAGAAGGTCATCCTGGTAGGTGAAACTTTCAATTCCTTGAGTGTGGCAGAAAGCTACTACAGTCACTAGGCACTTTGTGAACACTTTGGGATCTGTAGAAAGACCAAAAGGTAGAGTAGTAAACTGAAAATGCGAGGAGCTAGAGAAAAAATCCTGAGGAATCTGCAGCAAAAAAATTATATTAATGGGAATTTGTAGGAAGGTGTACTTCAGATGTAATGACATTAAGAAAGCCTGTGCGAGGATTAAAGGTTGAAGATTCCAAAGAGACCGCATTTAGAATGATGGTTCAGGATAGACAGATTTAGGATAGATCTTCACTGCCCTTTTCTTGGGACTAAAAAGTCCTGTAATAAAACCCTTTTCCCAAACATTCTATTGGGACTTGCTTGATGGCACCCTGATTCAAGAGGTCCGAATAATGGGAGTTGGAAGTGATATTTGGTAATGAGAAGGCAGTGGCATGCCTCTCGGAGGGGGGGGGGTTTTCCCAAGATATGGCACAGCCATCCCTTATGATGGAGAGGATCTACCTGTCTGTGGTAATAGCTTCCCACCTGGCCAGGGATTGCAACAGCATTTGAAAAAGAGGGGTAATGGGGACAGGGGAAGGGATTCTGCAAGGGTTATCACAGTTTTTCTTCTCTGAAGGTTGGCCTCCCAGCTGGAGGTTCATTTCGTGATTTTTCAAAGCATCTTTTCTTGGAGGTTTCCTTTGTTTATGGACTGTCTTAGGGTCCCTCCTAATGAAGGGGGTAGATTTAGCTGAGTAGTTACTATCGTATCTACAACTGAGGAGAACTGGATCTGTCTGCAGTCTTTCATGCTCTTACCTTGGTCTTGGACAGTTTAGAATAGACTGGATGCCTGATCATCAAAAACTAAGTCTTTGTCCAAAGGTGAATCTAGAATTTTTGATTTAAAATCCTCAGGTATAGGCTGACTGCAAAGCCATGCATATCTGCAGATAAAAGATCCACTTGCAGCTGCTGTAGAAGAAGCATCCACAGCACTGTAACTGCACTTAATTTTGCAGATTACTCACATCAGACACATCACTAAGCTCAGCATCTGATGCTTAGAGTCTGCAGTTGGAGGATCCAAGATAACTTTGTTTAAGGAGTAAAGAACAGAGAACAAATACTTTGTCGTATGAGTCTGGTAACAGACTACCCTAAAAGCAATGGTGGCAGAAGTGTAAATGTTTCACCCCATCTGTTCTTAGCCTTACTATACCAGTAGGTAGGGCATTAGCACTAGGCAAAAGCTTAAAGGGCTTATCTGAAGAGAGAAATAATGCAGAATGTCTGCCATAAGGGTCTTGTATAGATATTTATAAGGAACCTTGTGAAACTTGTCTGGTCTCTCAGGAGCTGGTGGTTGAGAATCAGATGCAGAAGAGATGGACTGAATGGTGTCCTGGAAGGCCTCAAGGATAGGAGAGACTGGAGAAGGGGCAGAGGTACCCAGTGTACAAAACCTCTGACTGTCAATCAATGTGTTTCGTCATATTCTTCATAGTCTCCCCAAAAGAAGCCTCCTCTACAGGGGAATAAGGTGAGGAGTTCCTCTCATCGGAAGATATTTTCCTATGTCAATGCAGCTGAGAGGAATAGTCCTCCTCCTCATGAGAAGAAGGGAAACAAGAGTAGGTTTAAGAGGAGTAGCCTGTGGCCGTGCAGACCCAAAGTAGGGAGGCCTCAAAGACATAACAGCTTTGAACAACCCTTGTAAGAAGTCCATCTACTCCTCTCTAGCTGCCAAAAGGGAGGCACATACTTAGTTATCTGCTTTTTCTTTTTAGGCATGATGCCCGCCTGGTTGAGAAAAGTACAGTTTTGTACCTACCATAAATGTAGATGTCCGAGAGGTATGCATCTGCAGTCCTAACAAATGGGTTGTCCTGGCCTCAGGCAGCCCTTCGGTCGGCCGGATTCCAAAGTCTGGGTCTGGCCTCGGCTGGTGTCGCACTTCACCCGACGTCATAGCTGCAGTTCTTCGGGTATAAAGGCATCAGCTGACGCCATTTTCCTCAGTGTTTCTTGCCCCAGATGCCAGATGCCCTCTAGGAAGGCTAAATTTGGATAAATGCAAATGTTTCCAAACAACAGAGAGCAAATAGAAATAAACATGTATATACATATATACAAACAAATACACCATAATAGATTCCCCCAGCTAGCTACAAGATGGGCAAATACCCTAGGAGTACCACAGTGGGGAAGGAGGGTGGGTAATCCTGACTGCAGATGCATACCTCTCGGACATCTACATTTATGGTAGGTACAAAACTGTACTATGTCCTTCAAGGATGCATCTGCAGTCCTAACAAATGGGTAGAATACCATAGCCAAACTGGGGGAGGAGGCCCTAACAAGATTATGGTGTAGTTAAGATCTCTTGCAAAACAGCAGTGGCAAAACCTGCTCGGGATCTGGAGTATAAGGGTAGATTATAATGCTTGGCAAATGTATGCACGGAGCTCCAAGTAGCAGCCTCTAAAATGTCGTAGCCACTCCTCGTAAAAAGCTGTAGTAGTGGCTGTAGCCCTTGTGGAGTGAGGTCTGATATTCTCTTGAGTTGCCTTTCCATGATAAGAATAACAAAATCTAATGCAATTTCCTATCCATTTTGAGATTGTCTGTTTTGAAATTGCTTTTCCTTCCATGCCTGTGGCATATGCTACCAGAAGCTGGTCAGTTTTTCTATTGTTCTTGGTTCTGTCCAGGTAGTAGCGAATTGCCTATGCACATCCAAGGTATGCAGCAGTCTTTCTCCCTGTTCTGTGGGTTGGGGAAGAATGTAGGTAGGTGGATTGCTTGGTTTAAAGATACCCTGGAGACCACCTTTGGCATAAAGGTAGGATTAGTTCTCATGGACACTCTATCCTGATGGAAGATAAGGAAGGGTTGCACTGCCATTAATGCCTGTAATTCAGAAACCCTTCTTGCTGAAGTGATTGCAAGCAGGAAAGCAGTTTTCCATGATAAGTACTGTAATTCTGCTGTTGCTGCTGGTTCAAAAGGGGGAAGTGTCAACTTTTCTAGCACAAAGTTCAAGTCCCATGTAGGCAATGGTGGCTTCCTTGGTGGCTTTACATTTTTGATTCCTCTCAGAAACTGCCTGAGTAGAGGATGAGAGAAGACTGGAGGATCCAAGTTGTATTCTGCTGAAATAGCTGACGCATGAATCTTAATGGAAGAGTAAGACAGGCCATTGTGGAAAAGCTCTGCTAAGTATTCCAGTATGTTAGCTATGTTTACCAGTGCTACATTTTGCCCTTTTGCTGCACTCCAAAAGAGATATCTTTTCCATTTCGCTAAGTAAGTTTTTCTTGTTGAGGGTCTGCGAGCTTCCAAGATAATGTCTTTAACCCTTTGAGATAAATCTGGGTTATTTTGTCTTATGCAATGCTCCAAGCAGCTAGCTGCAGTGTTTTCAGTTTCGGATGCAGGGTTTTGAAGTTGTTCTGTGTTAGCAGTAAAGGAACCTGGGGTAGAGGCCATGCGAGTTCCCGAGACATACTCCTCAGTAGTCGGTACCAGTGCTGCCTCGGCCAGTCTGGAGCTATCAGGATGATCCTTGGGTGGTCTTCTTTGATCTTCAATAGCACCTTGTGCATCAAAGGAAGAGGTGGGAATGCATATGCTGTCAGGTTTTCCCAACTGAAAGATAGGGAGTCCACCTTCCAAGCAAGTGGGTGGTATGTCCTTGTGCAGAATATTTTCAATTGGTGATTGTGTGGGGATGCGAATAGGTCTATTTCTGGTAGTCCCCATTTCCTTGTGATGGATTTGAAGATGTCTGGATGCAACATCCATTCGTGGGCATCCGTGGTAGTCCTGCTTAAGATGTCTGCTAGTATGTTCTCTTTCCCTGGCACAAATATTGCCTTGAGCTGTATGTTGAGGCTTAGGGCCACATTCCAGAGATCCATTGCCATCCGGCATAGAGGATATGAATGTGTGCCTCCCTGTTTGTTGATATACCACATAACTGTGGTGTTGTCCGTCCTTATCAGCAATTGTCCCTGTTGGAGAAATGGTCTGAATGCCTGAATTGCCAGTTTTACTGCCAGCATCTCTTTTTGGTTTATGTGTAGGTTTAGCTGGTCTTTAGTCCATAAGCCTATGCACTTGTCCAGCATGTGTGCCCCCCAACCAAGGTCTGAGACGTCTGTGGTGATAGTCTGGCTTGGTTGAGGGCTGTGGAAGGGCATTCCTTTGTTCAATTGACAGGCCTGAGCCCACCATCGGAATTCTTGCTTCAGGCATGGAATTATTGGAATTTGGGTTTCTAGGCTGTGCTTGTGCTGAGACCATAAATTCCTGAGGTACCATTGCAACTTCCTCATATGCAGTCTGGCATGTGGGATCAAAATTATGCAGGATGCCATGTAACCCAGGGCTTGCAGGACTTTCCTTGCTGTAAGCTGGTTCTGCGTTGTTAATGCCATGAAGTAGAGTGGAAGTTGCTTTTGTTTTTCTGCTGTGAGGGATGCCATTTGATTTGATGTGTCCAGTTCTGCACCCAAGAAAGTTATCCTTTGGAATGGCAACAGCCTTGACTTTTTTATATTGACTGTGTATCCCAAGGCTTGCAGTAGATGAATGACCCTTTTCAAGTCTTTTGTTAATTTGTTTTTGTTGTCCGCTTGTAGCAGGCAGTCGTCCAGGTAAGGGTAAATTTGAATTCCCTGAAGCCTGCAATGAGCAATTACTGATGCCAGGCATTTCGTGAATACTCTGGGCGCAGTAGATAAGCCAAAGGCAATGCTGAGAATTGATAATGCTCTGATCCTGCAAGAAATCTGAGGTATCTTCTGCAATTTGGTCGTATGGGGACGTGCAGGTATGCCTCCTTGAGATCTAGAGTTACCAGCCAAGACTCCTTGCCCAGCATGGGAAGAAGCTGCTGTAGAGTCAGCATTTTGAATTTTGGGACAATGAGGTATGTGTTCAGTGCGGACAGGTCTAGAATAGGTCTCCATTGATTTTCCTTCCTTGGCACCAGGAAAAGTCTGGAGTAAAATCCTTGCCCTTGTTCCATAGATGGTACCTTTTCTATAGCTCTCATCCTTTTTAAGTTGTCTATTTGTTCTAGAGCGTTTGCCATTTGATTTGGAGGTAGGTTTGGCATTCCTCTCTTCCTTGGTAGAGTATGGAAGTGAAACCTGTAACCTTTGTCTATTGTCTGTAAAATCCATTTGTCTCCTGTAATGCAATGCCAGTTTACTGAAAATAAGGCTAGCTTTCCGCCTAAGGGTGCTTCTAGTTGTTCCCTGGTAGGCGGCTTCAGAGCCAAGTCACTGTGATTGTCCTGTGGAAGTGGTAGTGGCTGGGTCTGCAGCAGTACTTCGCTGGTTGTTAGGCTGCCACTGACGTCCTCTGTTGGCACCTCTGGATTGACCTCTGCCTCTTGTGCGCCTATTCCTGCCTCTCTGTGCTCTGTTGGAGTCTGGAAAGGACCAATTCTTGGAAGGCCAGTTCCTACTAAACCTTGGAGGCTGGACCTGTAAGAAATCCTTGACTGTCTGGACAGATTTTGCTTTCTCTTCCTCCTTCTTAAGCACTTGCTGTGCAGGAGAGCCAAACAAATTGTGTTTATCCATGGGAGCATCTAGGAGCTTTGATTTTACATGGTCTGGTAAGGACTGCTCTTTTAACCATGCATGCCTTCTGATCACTGTACCAGTCATAGCTGATCTAAAGGAGGCCTCCAGTGCATCATAGCCGCATTTTAAGGAATGATTACTGACCTGCTGTATGTTATGTACCATTTCCTGAAGAGACTTTCGGTCTAAAGGTTCAGGTGAGGACAGCTTTTTAGATAACTGATCTAACATAAATTCCTGATACTGAATCATGTGGAATTGACAGTTTAAGGCCCTAGCCGAAAGAGTTGCAGAAGTATAAACTTTTTTACCCCATCTCTCCAAGGCCCTAGATTCCCTTTCAGAGGGGAGTGAGTTTTTGGCAGAGGTAGCTGCTACCACTTTGGGGCCCTGTGAAACAGTTTCAGGATCTGCAAAAGGAGCCTTATACAAGTGATTATGTGTGTCCGGAACCCTGTAGTATCTGTCGGGCTTAGCAGGGGCCGGAGGGAGTGAATCAGGAGCAGTACAAGCATCATTAAATGCATCATCTACAACTGTAAGTACTGGAGGAATGGCTAAAGGCCTATGCTGTGGCAAATGCAAAAAAGTTCTAAGCCTTTTCCTAGAGTCTGAGAAATCCTGACCCTGCCATTGAAATTGTTCCCTCATAGCATGCAGGGTTTTCCCAAAGGAAAATTCCTCAGGAGGAGAGGCAGAAGGAATGGAGTCTTCTGCATCAGAGTCCTCATATGGAGAATAAGGGCCCTCAGGAGGGTTTGTATTTTCTGATTCGTCTGAGGAGTAATCAGTGGAAACTGGCTCAGGGGGTTCTGCTCTAGGCCTCTTCTCTGGAGGGGGTTGAGAGGCCCTATCAGGGTGAGACTGGGATCCCCTGATCAAAGAAATGAGATCCTCTGCTAGACTAAGCATTTATGTACTAGAGCTAGGCCTGTGAGAGGGGGCTTTAGTAGGCACGTCCTTGGAAGATTTAGCTGCTTTAGCCCTGGCAAAGGCCTTAATTGACATGGATGCAGGGGGCCTAGCAGCTCCACGTGCAGGAGTAGATACATCTAGGGGAATAGTATCTGATAAATCCTGAGAAACTGTAAGAGCAGGAGGAATTTCAGTAGCAGATTCAGCCATGCTGGAAGAGGTCTTGGTAGTAGGAGGCATGCTTTCGGCCGAAGGAAGAACCGCAGACTCGGTTTCAGCCGAAACCGAGACACTCGCGGTTGGCTTAACCGCGGGTTCAGACGAAACCGCGGACCGCAAGTGTCGGTCCTTTTCCTTACGCTTTTTAGCTAAATGCGAAGTCGGAGTCTCCGATGGCATGATATAAGCAAAAGCGGAGCCGAAAAACTCCTCGGCAAACTCCGACCGACGTCTAAGCGTCCGTCGGTTGAAGGAAGCACAGGCTAAACAAGCTGCTACGTCGTGGTCTGGGCCTAAACAAGGTAGGCAGTAAGAGTGGAAGTCTTTATGAGGTATTTGTTTCCCACAAGTTAAACAGTTATTCACTTTTTCTGACATCGGCTGAGGCAAGAAAGAGTCCCCAACGGGGTACTTAGCTTTTTAGAAGTCTTCGGTAGTAGTAATCTCTGGATCTGACCGACCGGCACTTGCGAACAGCTTCTGCTTCGGGCACCACGTGGCAAGAAAGACTGAGAAAATGGCGTCGGCTGATGCCTTTATACCCGAAGAACTGCAGCTATGACTTCGGGTGAAGTGCGACACCAGCCGAGGCCAGACCCAGACTTTGGAATCCGGCCGACCGAAGGGCTGCCTGAGGCCAGGACAACCCATTTGTTAGGACTGCAGATGCATCCTTGAAGGACATCAGAGGTTCTGAACCATGTGTGACCTGTGTCAAACAGCCCTGGATTTCTTCCCAGACTAACGCTGTGCAGTTCTTCTGAAACGATGAGACCTGGTTCCTCGGATGTACTGGCAGTCTGCAAGGCCCAATACAGTCCTCCAACGAGTTCTTGGTAGCAGTAAACTGAGAAGTAGCCTAATAAACCACAGGTTCTAAAACCTCATCGGGAATGTCTGAGTCAGAAACACTACAGTGCAGATCCATTTGAAGCCGCTTTAGTTTTTTCTTCAGTGGCAGAGGAACGTCAAAGGTAGTGGAGTCTGACATCTTGGATTGGGCCAAACTGGGTCTTGAGAAAGGTGTTGCGAGTAGAGAGTCTAGGTTTAAGGGATTTTGGAATGAACTGACAAACGCAGCAGGATTTGTGATCGTGTTCTGATCTAGGCAAAAAAAGACACATAATATGCAAGTCCTTGTATGGAATCTGCCTACTGAAATCATACACCCCTCCTAGCTGACTTCTACAACTTTAAAAAAATATGTAAATATAAAAAGTAAGGTTCCCTAATGGGGCACTTATCTGGATAAATGATCAGAGCGAAGGTAAAAATGACCAAAGAGCGAACAGTCCAATGGATGCAAAACTTGTGATCAGGCTGGAGGAAAGAGAGTCTTGGGATCCTCACTCGTACTTCCATCTTTATACCCCAATGTATAAGAGCTGAGATCATGAGTCAGATGTACAACATAGAGAGGGTAAAACGTTGGTATCCTGGCTGGAAATCAGTGGTGACAACCCATATATCAGGAGTATTGCAACAGTGACTTCACTCAGGACATCCTGAGTGACATCATGACAGAACACCAGGGAGAATGGTGGCTCCAAGGGAAGGCCTGGGGAATGGTGACAAAAATACTGTCTACTGACGAGTTTCTCAAACAGAATAACATAGCAGCCACAGAGCTCAATGAACAGGCTCTAGGACTTTCCTTTAACTATCTTACTACCAAAAATGCAACAGTAAGTAATATAGTCTGACAGCCATCAGGACACGGTGGACTTTGGAAATTTTTTTTTGACTCAGTCTCTTGGAAGCAAAAAAGACAAAATGCCGGTCATCTTTTCGACTGTCTCTGGCTCTATGTACATAAATCTTATATGTCTATGAACTCTGAGGCAACGTAACTTATATGGTTCTGGCTTAGAAGCCTGAAAAATAAGAAACTTGAAAGTCAGATATTCCAGTCTGCAAGATCAGGAAGGCAAAATTCTGAATCCTACTAGCAACAAAAATCAAATGGTCAAAAAATGCAGAAACGTGTGAGACACTGCGCCCCAGTACACAATATGTGCAGCACTACTGAGCTACTGAGAAGCAGACCATCCATCCTTGAAGGCAGTCCTGGTGAACACTGTGATCCCAAATACACAACAGCAATAATACACAACATTAACATGCCCCAAAGCACATCATAGTAAGCCAGAGTACATCCCCAAAATGGCAAAAAAATAAATAGACAAGTTGCATAAGTGCAAATGCAAAGTCCCCAAACCACTCCATGGTACAGCTGAGGGACATCCAATGTACTATTTTAACAGCTGTGCTTTAAGGAGTAAAGCAACAGCTTTTAGAAACTCCTGGAGATAGTACTTAGGCCTATTACCTAACACCTGTAGAATATGGTCATACCTCTGAACTACACACCACTTTTTAAGTGAGGGTGGACAACCTATCGACATATGCAAACATTGCTCATCCACACGATTCTCCTCCCTAACGAAAAGAGCCATAACAGATGTCAACTAAAACTGCCTTTTATAGGTTCATAGGTAAAGTACAGTTGTGCACCTACCATAAATGTAGATGTTAGAGTGTATTCACTGTTGCAGTCATTACACTTGGGTTATCCTGCTGGCAGGCTACCCGCAGTCGGCCCGAATTCCAAAGTCCTGGTCCGGCGTCTGTTGCTGTCGCCTCTTCCCTGACGTCAGTGCATCAGGGGTATAAAAGATGCAGCTGACGCCATTTTCTTCAGTTTTTCTTGCCCCAGATGTCAGGTGCCCCCAAAAGGGTAGGCTGTAAAAATTATGATCATAAAAAAGCATGCACATAACCGTCATCTATAAGCAAATACATCACATAGGTTGTACAGAATAGATAGGTACAAGTCCCAGCAAAGAGAAAGGGGGATGGTGGGAGGGTACCTGGACTGCAACAGTGAATACACTCGAACATCTACATTTATGGTAGGTACACAACTGTACTATGTTCATCGTGTTTCACTGTTGCAGTCATTACACTTGGGTTGAATCCCAAAGCTGAGGTTGGGCGGCAGGGCCTAAATAGAGTTTGGAGTGGCTATGACGCCCTGCAGAACTGCAGTGGCAAAGCCTGCTCTGGATTTAGAGTAGAGAGGTAAATGGTAGTGCTTTGTAAAGGTGTGCACTGAAGTCCATGTTGCAGCCTCCAAAATATCCTTGGTTGGTACTCCTCTGAGGAAGGCTGCTGAAGTGGCTGCTGCTCTGGTACAATGTGGCCTAATGCCCTTGGGCACTGATTTGCCATGCTGTGAATAGCAGAAACGAATGCAGTGGCCTATCCATTTTGAAATAGTCTGCTTTGAAATGGCTTTTCCTTGGGAACCTGCAGCATATGCCACTAAGAGTTGCTCAGTCATTCTGAAGGCTTTAGTCTTGTCCAAGTAAAAGCGTAGCTGTCTGTGTATGTCCAAAGTATGCAGAAGTCTCTTCCCCCTTACTCTGTGGGTTTGGATAAAAGGGAGGCAAATGTATGGTTTGGTTAAGTGCCACGCTGGGCACTACCTTAGGCATAAATGTTGGGTTTCTCCTTAGAGAAACCCTGTCCTAATAATAAAAGGTTCCACAGCCATTAGTGCCTGTAACTCAGACTCTTCTTGCTGAAGTCATTGATAGGAGAAGAGCGGTTTTCCATGACAAGTATTTTATCTCTGCTGTATTGGCAGGCTCAAAAGGAGGCAGTGTGAGTTTTTCCAAGACAAAATTGCGGTCCCATGTAGGTATTGGAGCTCTCCTTGGAGGTCTTATGTTTTTAGCCCCTCTGAGAAACTGTCTTAGCAGTGGATGAGAAAAAATAGGTGGTTCCGTATTGTAATGAACTGAAATGGCAGAGGCATGGATCTTAATTGATGAGAAGGATAGGCCTTTGTCCAGCATCTCAGTTAGGTATTGCAAAATCTGAGGAATATTTGGTTCAAGCGAGTCAATTCCCTGTGCTTAGTTCCAAGCACAGAATCTCTTTCATTTGACTGCATAAGATTTTCTGGCGCTGGGCCTCCTGGCCTCCAAAATAACATCCATAACTGCTTTAGAGAGAGGTGTGTTCTGAATGATTACATTATCCGCCATGCAGCCAGACTTAGGGTTGTGAGTTGGCTGTGTAGGATCTGTTTGTTCTGTTCATAGGTTCATAGGTTTATACTAGGCTATCTGCCCTAAGGCATTTATAAGCCTAGCCCAAATTTTTGTGGCTTACGCCACCCCTTATATGAAAATATACTGTGCCCATTAGTTTGTTGTGCCTCTGTCCAGCAGTGACACAGAGATGATTCCCGGGGTAAACCTACGATCTCCCATCCACAGGTCAAGATTTCTCTTGAACAGAGCCAGTGAGGTGCTCTGCCTCACATGGACCAGGATTTTATTCCACAGCATAGGGAGTCTCTGAGTGATAAATCTATCCCTCCAGCACGTCCTATTTATATCCATGCTAAGGTTTAAGTCGCTTGCTCTAGTGGTTTTGGTGGATTTGGATTTTTTGAGGTGGAGCATGTCCATTAATTCCGGGTTGGACAAGGCCTTGTATGTCAGGCACATGTCACCTCTGAGCAGACGGTATGCGACTGAATAGAGCTGGAGTTTCTTCAATCTGGCAGCATATGACAGATTTTGGAGTCCCTTTATCCTTTTGGTGAGGAACTTTTGGGGTCCCTCCAATTGCTGCAGATGTCGGGTGAGATACATCCCGAATGGGGCATTGTACTCTATCACTGGTCTGATAAGTGAAGAGTACAGGGGAACAATGACCTCACTAGATCTGGATGTGAATCCCTTCATGATCAGGTGGGCAATGTAGAAGGTCTTTCTAACCACTTTAGCAACGTGAGTGTCAAAAGAAAGGCCACTGTCAACCTGGGTCCCCAGGTCCCTGATAACCTCTTCTGTGCTTAGTGGATTGCCACCTATATGGTAGCTTGGGGTTACCTTGTTTTTCCCGAAGGGTATGACTATACATTTTTTGGCGTTTAACTTCAGGCCATGGCTCTGGCACCAGCTATCTGTTTCCATGAGTCCCTGTTTGCTGTTGGGTCAGCAAATGAGGTATTAGAGGCAATGTCCAGGCTGGGCCTTGAGACAAGCTCTTTAGGATTGGGTACCAGTGCTGGTGTGGCCAAGTCTGGGGCAATCAGTATCATTTTGGCTTCTCTTGTCTGACCTTTAGGAGTACCTTGGAGAGGAGAGGCAGACGAGGGAAGGCATATACTGTAAGGGCTTTCCAGCTGAATGAAAGGGCGTCCACTTTCCATGCTTGCTTGTGATAAGTCCGAGTGCAGAATCTCTGTAGCTGGCAGTTGTGAGGGGAAGCGAAAAGATCTATGTCTGGGCATCCCCATTTCCCTGTTATAATGTTGAAGATTTGTGGGTCCAGTTTCCACTCATGAGGATCCATGAGGTTTCTGCTTAGTTCATCTGCCAAAGTATTTGTCTTTCCTGGCAGGAATTGTGCTTGCAGATGTACTTGATAAGTCAATGCTGTGTTCCACAAAGTCATGGCTTGCCTGCAGAGGGGGTAGGAATGTGTGCTCCCTTGCTTGTTTATGTACCACATGACTGTAGTATTGTCAGTCTTTACCAGTAGTTGTCCTGGATGAAGTAGGTCCTTGAAGGCTGTCAGGGCATTTTGTACAGCTAGCATCTCTTTTTGATTGATATGAAGATGCATTTGGTTTGTGGGCCATGTGCCCTGAATACATTTTCCTGCCATGTGTGCCCCCCGCCCAGGCATAATCTGATGCAACTGTTGTTAGTGTTTGCCTGGAAGTGGGTAAGGTGAATGGCTGTCCCTTGTTGTGATGACAGGCCTGTGCCCACCATTGAAATTCCTGTTGCAGGCAGGGAATGAGAGTAATTACTGTTTCCAGGCTGTGGCAATGTTGAGTCCAAACACTTTTTAGATACCATTGTAGTTTCCTCATATGCAGTCTTGCATATGGAATTAGTAGAATGCAGGATGCCATGTAGCCCAAAGCCTGCAGAATTTTTCTTGCAGATAACTGGGTCTTTGTTGCCATGTCTTTGAAGTAAGAAGTCAGATGCCTTTGTCCGGCGTGAGAAAAGCCATCTGGGCAGTTGTATTTAAGCTTGCACCCAGGAATATTATCTCGTGAGAGGGTACTAGTTTTGATTTCTTTTCATTTACTGTGTACCCTAGGCAATAATCTTTTTACAAACGCCAGATGCTGTAGTAGAATATCTTTGTCCTTTGCTTGAATAAGGCAGTCGTCCAAGTAGGGGTATATCTGAATTCCTCTGTCTGCAAAATGCAATTACTGGTGCCAGGCATTTTGTGAAGACCATGGGCGCAGTAGATAAGCCAAAGGGCAGTGCAGAGAATTGGTAGTGCAGTGAGCCAGCTACGAATCTGAGGTATCTTCTGCAAGATTGTCTGATTGGGACATGCAGGTATGCCTCTTTGAGGTCCAAAGTTACAAGCCAAGCCTTCTTGTCCAGCATGGGCAGAAGCTGCTGTAGAGTCAACATTTTGAATTTTGGGACGTCCAGAAAAGTGTTTAGAATAGACAGGTCCAGAATTGGTCTCCAGGCTTTGTCCTTTCTTGCTACTAAGAAAGGTCTTGAGTAAAATCCTTGTCCCTGCTCTTGGTGTGGCACTGGATGAATAGCCCCCATGTCCATGAGAGATGAAACTTGTTTTTGTGCCTCTTGCCATTGATTGCGTGGCAGGTCAGCATGCCTTTTGCCTTTGGAAGGGTGTGAAAGTGGGACTTGTAACCCTGAGAGACTATATTTAAGACCCATTTGTCCTGGGTGATCTTGTGCCAGTTTTGTGAAAAAAGTGCTAGCTTTCCCCCTAAGGGTGCTGCCAAAAAATAAGTGCTCGGCACTGGCAGTGGGAAGTCATTGGAACTGTTTTCTATAAGGCTATGATTTGTCTTCTCCGCTTTTGGAGGTAGAAGCACCCCATTGTTTGGGCCTGTATGAGCCCTGGGGCTGTTGCCTGCCTCTAGGGCATCTGAATCTGCCTCTTTGTGGTCTGTCTGACACTGGAAAGGACCAATTCTTAGAAGGCCAGTTCCTGCTAAATCTGGGTGGCTGAACCTGTAAGAAATCCTTTACTGTTTACATAGATTTTGCCTTATCCTCCATTTTCTTTAACACATCCTCTGCCTTAACACCAAAATGTATCATGCTGTAATGGAGCATCCAATAATTTTGCTTTAACATGATCATGCAGATTCTATTCCTTTAACAAAGCATGCCTTCTAATAACAGAACCTGTAACACTGGCCCTGTATGAGGCCTCCAATGAATCATAGCCACATTGCAAAGTATGTTTTCCCACTTGTTCAGCTGCATGCAATAAATCCTGCAAATCTTTGTTCTCAGAACATTCAGAATTTGTCAACATTTTTTGTTTTAACAAAGACATTAAGTACTGCTGATATTTGAGCATATGAAACTGACAATTTAAAGCCCTTACAGCCAAAGTAAAAGAAGTGTAAACTTTTTTCCCCCATCTGTCCAAAGCACTAGAATCTCTGTCTGAGGGGACAGGGTTTTTGGCAGAAGCAGCCTTGACCCCTTTGGGACCCTGTGAGATAGTTTCGGGGTCAGCAGCAGGGTTTTTGTAAAGAAATTTATGGGAGTCTGGGACCCTGTAGTATCTGTCCGGCTTAACAGTGGCAGGAGGTAAAGAGTCTGGAGACAGGCTGGACTCTGAAAAAACATCATCTACTATGTCTAGAACAGGGGGAATTGCAAGAGGTATGTGCTGAGGAAGTAGAAGAAAATCTAAGTCTTTTCTTAGAATCAGAATAATCCTGGCTCTCCCAATGGAAATGCTCCCTCATGGTATGCAGGGTTTCCCCAAAAGAATAATCCTCAGGAGGAGAAGCTGAAGGAATAGAATCTTCAGCATCAGAATCCTCATAGAGAGGAACAGAATATCCCTGATCAGAAGAGGAATCAGAGGAAATGGAAACCTGATCAGAGGAATCATATTCAGTGTCTTGCCTAGGCCTCTTATCAGGAGGGGGATGGGAACCCCTGATCAAAGTAATTAGGTCTTCGGCCATTTTGAGCATCTGTTTCTTAGGCATAGAAGCCTGTCCTGGAGAATGCTGTACTGGTTTCCTTGTCTTTAAAACTGTTTTAGACTTTGGCTTGGATGCTGAAGTAGGCTTTATATAAAGTTGTGTAGGTCTGAAGACACCCTCAGAAGCCGATGCCTGCTCAGTGGCTCCGCACCCATCTGAGAGGTTATTTTCCAAAGGGCCAATACCTTGAGTATCCAGAGGCCTAGCTGTCTCCACGTGGGAGTCGGTGGCGGCCTATAGCTCTGAGGTAGTGGGAGTCAGGGGCTGCAAAAGCGCCTCACTGAGCACCGGCATACCAGTGACTGGCCTAGAAGAGGTCTCGTCGTCTGTTTTGGATCTCGGATGTTTGTCCTTGTCTTTATCCTTGCGTTTTTTATGAATTCTGGTCGTCGGTTGTTCCAATGGCATTATGTAGTTAAACCTTCTGCCAAAAGAATGAAAAGCAAAATTGTATCGACGCTTAATAGTGCGTTGGATAAATCGAGCACAAAACCGACAACTAGCAACATCGTGGTCAGGACCTAGGCAAGGAATAAAGTAAGAGTGGAAATCCTTATGAGGTATTTGCTTCCCACAAGAAATACAATTGTTAACCTTTTCTGGCATCGGTCTGGAGCAAGAAAAAAGTTTCCCCAACGGGATACTTAGCTTTATTGAAGACTTCGGATCTGAAATTCGATTTCGAAAATCTCAGGAGTCGGCCGACCGGCACTTGCGAACTGCTTTTGCTTCGGGCATCATGTGGCAAGAAAGACTGAAGAAAATGGTGTCGGCTGCATCTTTTATACCCCTGGCACACTGATGTCAGGGAAGAGGCGACAGCAACAGATGCCAGAACAGGACTTTGGAATTCGGGCCGACTGCGGGTAGCCTGCCAGCAGGATAACCCAAGTGTAATGACTGCAACAGTGAAACACGAACATCCAGCCTTATATGCAAAATTGTGAAAATACTTATCATGGAATTAATCAATGAGGACATAGGCAACTTACAAACACTAGACCTGTCTCAGTTTGGATTTGTCAAGGACTGGTCATGCTTACTCAAACTGGTTGAATTTTTTGAAAAGGTCATCAAAGCAATGGATGATGCCAAAATGGTGCACACTGTATACCTGGCCACAGCTTCTAACATAAATCTCCACTCAGGCATAGTAGAAAAGCTAAATAAGCTGGAAATAAACCCTTGTACCACCCGCTGGAATGCCATCTGTCTCAAAGATAGGATGCAAATAATCAAAACAGGGAAAGCTACCTCCACAAAGAGACCTGTCACTAGTAGACTCCCCCAGGGTTATGTGCTGGAATCTCTCTGTTGGGCATCTACTTTTGTGAAGTAAAAGCAAATACCAAACATCTCTGGATGACTAAGTTTGCAGATGACTGCAAGCTAGGAGTAGTCATTGATGCCATCTTGTAGGAAAGGTTGCCGCAAATAAATAACTGGTGTCAAAATCATAGTCTGAAACTAAATGCCAAAAAAATGCATCATCGAATCCTTTGGGGAGTAATTTATCCCGGGAAACTATAAGACTGAAAATCTTCTTCTTCTTTCGGCTTTTCCCGATTAGGGGTCGCCACAGCGGATCACCTGTTTCCATTTCTTCCTGTCCTCTGCATCTTGCTCTGTCACACCAGCCACCTGCATGTCCTCTCTAACCACATCCATAAACCTTATCTTAGGCCTTCCTTTTTTCCTCTTACCTGGCAGCTTCATCCTTTGCATCCTATTCCCAATATACCCAGCATCCCTCCTCAGCACATGTCCAAACCAACGCAATCTCGCCTCTCTGACTTGGTCTGCAAACTGTCCAACCTGGGCTGACCCTCCAATGTACTTATTCCTAATCCTGTCCACACTCATCACATCCAGTGCAAATCTTAACATCTTTAACTCTGCCACATCCAGCTCTAACTCCTGCCTTTTTGTCAATGCCACTGTCTCCAACGCATATAACATAGCTGGTCTCACTACCCTTTTGTAGACCTTCCCTTTCACTCTTATTGGTACTAGTCTGTCACAAATCACTCCTGACACTCTTCTCCACCCACTCCACCCTGCCTGTACTCTCTTCCACACTTGCCATTATTCTGAACTGTTGACCCCAAGTATTTAAACTCACCCACCTTCGCCATCTCTACTCCCTGCATTGCTCTATCCTCCCTTTCATTCACACACACATATTCCGTCTTAGTCTGGCTGACCTTCATTCCTCTTCTCTCTAAAGCATATCTCCACCTCTCCAGGGTCTCCCTCAACTTGTTCCCTACTCTCACTACATATCACAATGTCATCTGCAAACATCATAGTCCTCGAGGACTCCTGTCTGATCTCGTCTATCAACCTATCACCAGTGCAAATAAGAAAGGATTCTGAGCTGATCCTTGATGTAATCCCACCTCCACCTTAAACGCATCTGTCACTCCCACTGCAGATCTCACTGCTGTCACACTACCCTTATACATATCCTGCACCACTCTTACATACTTCTCTGACACTCCTGACTTCCTCATACAATACCACAACTCCTCTCTAGGCACCCTGACATATGCTTTCTCTAAGTCCACAAAGACACAATGCAACTCCTTCTGACCTCCTCTGTACTTCTCCATCAACACTCTCAGAGCAAACATCACATCTGTACTGCCCTTTCCTGGGATGAAACCATACTGCTGATTGCTAATTATCACCTCCCTTCTTAACCTTGCTTCCACTACCCTTTCCTATAATTTCATGCTGTGACTGATTTATCCCTCTGCAGTTACTTCAGCTCTGCACATCACCCTTATTCTTAAAAATCGGTACCAAAACACTTTCTCCATTCCTCAGGCATCCTCTCACTTTCCAAGATTTCATTAAACAGTCTGGTTAAAAACTCCACTGCCATTTCTCCAAAACACCTCCAAGCTTCCACAGGTATGTCATCTGGACCAACAGTCTTTCCATTCTTCATCCTCTTCATAGCTATCCTTACTTCCTCCTTGCTAATCCACTGCACTTCATGATTCACTATCCGCACATCATCCAACCTTCTCTCCCTCTCATTCTCTTCATTCATCAACCCCTCAAAGTACTCTTTCCATCAGCTCAACACACTCTCCTCGCTTGTATATTTCCATCATTATCCTTTATCAGCTTTACCTGCTGCACATCTTTACTAGCTCAGTCCCACTGTCTAGCCAATCAGTACAGGTCCTTTTCTCCCTTCCTTAGTGTCCAACCTTTCATACAACTCTTCATATGCCTTATCCTTAGCCTTCGCCACCTCTCTCTTTACCATGCACCGTATCTCCTTATACTCCGGTCTACTTTCTTCATCTCTCTGACAATCCCACTTCTTCGCCAACCTCTTTCTCCGTATACTCTCCTGTACTTCCTCATTCCACCACCAGGTCTCCTTGTCCTCCTTCCTCTGTCCAGATGTCACACCAAGCACCTTTCTAGCAGTCTCCCTTACTAGCTGTGCTGTAGTTACCCAGCTATTCGGTAACACTTCACTGCCACTCAGTGCCTGTCTTGACTCTTCCCTGAACTCCACCTCACAATCACCCTTTTTCAATTTCCACCATTTGATCCTTGGTGCTGCCCTCACACTCCCCCTCTTCCATATCACACTGAAAATAAGCCCCTTAAAAGAAATAACCCTATTGTTCAGGATTTGGGAACTGAAGTGGATAGTAACCTAACTTTTGACCAACATGTGCCCATTGCCCACTATTGTAAGAAAGTCCTTCTGTATTATTCATCTTATAAACAAAATGTTTATGTGTAGATCTATGAATGTCACTGTCTCCTTTTACTCAGACCTCATTAGGCCAATCTTTAAGTATAATATCCTCTGTCCAGACATATGCAACAAGTGGAATGCCCACAAAGATACCTTACTAAAAGGATACACGATCTAAACAATATGTCCTACATGTGCTGACTTCAAAACCCTGTCACTATACTCAGTATCCTATAGACTGCGAAGCAGTGACTTGTGTCTGGCTTACAAAGCATCCTGTGATGCATTTAACTTCAAATAAACAAATCAAACAGCATCAGAAATACTTGGTCTAGGGATCTAAACCTCTTCTGCAACACAAACAGAATAGTTTGGAGCAACACATTTATCTTGCAGATGATACCAATGCTCTGGAACAGGCTCTCCATTCATGTAAAACAAAGCTCTTCCCTATCCATATTCAACAGCAACCTGGATCTGTGGATGGAAAACAGAATATTTACGCCAGGACTGACCCCTGTACTATTAACGGACAGAGACTGCTCCTAACTGCTTTATAGCATGAATAAGTTCCCTCAAATTATCTATGGTATGATCCCAATTATTCTCACTAGGGGTAATATAAAATTACTGACCGTGGGGTGGGTGTGGCCAACCTAACACCAAATAGGATAGGTTAATTCAATCACCAAAAGGAAAATTGGCTAGGCTTAAAATGGGCATCTAGGCTAATACTTGCCTATGAACCTATAAACTAAGCCAGCCTGTCTGTTCATGGCAATGCCTGTCCCGACAACTCTTGCTGCTTCATCCTCTACATTTTGAATCAGCATCACGCAGTAGTAACAATTTGTATTTAAGCCATCTGAGAATCTACCTTGCAAAGCAGATCACCGTGATAGAAGTTCTTCAGCATGCTATTTTGTTGTTTAAACAATAAACATTTTTATTACATTACTTATAACATAGATACACATTTATAATAAAAACAAACCATATTGACATATTTTAGTTCCAAACCTTATACATCACTTACAATCTATCCAGTCCTTAACAGTTAAACATCACAAAGCTCATTCAAATCCTGCTTTCTTTTAAACCTCATTCCTCCTCAAAAACGTTACTCAGCATGTACTGTTCCTTTTTTCTATGTATTTTGCTCCTACCCTTTTCTAAAGATCCCATTTCCAGTCATGTTCTCTCACTTACTATGCTTCTAGTACAGTTGGTCTACACTTTGATTTCCATTTTGTAGTAATTATTTTTTTGGCCGCGGTGGTGGTGCTGCGGTAGCATTGTCGCCTCACAGTAAGACGCTGTCCGGTACGACTCTCAGCTACAGCGTCTTCTGTATGGAGATATGCGTGAATGGGCGTACCTTCATTGAAGGTTGTGCGTCAGGGCTGGTAACTCGGCACGTAAAAATCAACTACCAATCATTAGCGGTCCGGAGTTCCGCTGTGGCGACCCCTAACCAGGAAAAGCCGAAAGACGCAACAAGTAATTATTTTTTTGGCAGGTACCATAATTAGATTCAGCAAGGCCTTACTATAGCTAGGCAATTCCTATTCTGTATCGTAGCTCAAAAAATATTTCCTTACTTAATATCCCAATCCACCTTTAAATTTGCATTTACCTATTCATTGTCAATTCAAAAAATTACCGTTTAATAGCATAAGACAAGTACTATGCTTTATGTGGAGTGAAATACAGTTTCAATTAAGTGTTATTCTGTGACACAAACTTATCCTTCCAACATGTTTTACTTATTTTGCAAAATAAATCAATATTCCTTGAGCAGGTGTTTATGATACCACTGGACTTGCGAATGTGTAATTGGTCTAACACAATAGGGTCTGTTGAAGCTCTATATGCAAGGCCTACATGATACTGAGAATAAGGACAAGACTTTGAGATGGTCTGCATAGACTTACAATTTAGGTCCTTGAATTTTTTTTTTTTTTTTTTTTTTTTAGTGAGAAAGTATTGTGATCATTCCAGATGTGATAACTGTTTGGAGAGGTACATATCAAAAAGGGCATTATCTTCAATGGCCTAATGAGAGATGAGTAAAATGAAATAATTACGCCCCCTAGATATGGATGTAATATCACTGGATACAAGATGTGCAAAGAAAAGGGACTTCCTCATAACAGTAGATACTTTGTGATCTAAGTTCAGTTAATTGTCAACACAGCTTCCCAGATCCCTAAACCTTGGATCAATTTTCAGGGGAGATGTGTTGTCAGTGCAATAGTTACAAGGCGAGTCTTGCTTGCCAAAGGACACGATTATAGATTTTTTTGTCGTCATGTAGTTTTAGTCCTGGTTTTGACACAAACTATTTGTTTAGGACAGACCCTGTTGGAGGATCTTGGTGCCCTCAGGTGAGATTATGATAGTATCAAGGTTGCAGTCAACTGCACACTTGGTCAGCCATGAACCCTTCACATTGGCTTTGACCTACAAGAAATAAATGTCATAGAGTAGTGGTCCAAAGACTGAACCCTGAGGTACACCACTACTGAATGGTCTTTTGTGGAAGGCACAGAAGTCCACCCTAACTTCTTAGGTTCTGTGTGTGACTCAATTTGCTATCTAGTGAGATAGACTGGGATTTACATTTAGCTGGGAGAGTTTATCTACAATACCAGAATGTGAAATTTTATCAAGCATCTTTGTGAGATCTAGATATGCGGTGTGCACCATTTTGCCTTCATCTATTGCTTCAGCAGCTTTTTCAAAGAAGTTGACCAGGTTTTATAGGCAGGACCTGTCCTTGATGACTCCAAACTGGGTTGGGTCAAGAGTATGTAGGTTACTTATACCCTTACACATTAATTCCATAATGATCCTTTCCATAGCATTACACATGAGAGTGGTCAGGCGTATGGGTCTATGATTACCCAGGTCCACTGAAACCCCCACCTTTGTGCAAATGAGTAACTGCTGCTGTCCTCCATTCATGCAGTACAAAGCCTGTTTTCAGGCTGACACTGAACAGTTTCTACTAGTGATCAGACAGGTCATGTTTCAGGCTTAAATCTAGGCAGCCTGGTATGTTATCTGGCTCTCCAAACAACTAAGGCTGGAAGTCAGTGGCTCAAAAAAGACACAAATCGTTAGGCAAAACACTTTATGCACAACACAGCAAAGCTTTCAGGCAAAACCCTTCTTCAATACTAAATACAAACCAATCAACAAAGCAACATGCTTTAAATAGGGGCATATCAGTCACATGACAGCAGCCAACATCATATGACCAGAAAAAATATTTTATATATACAACAATAAAATTCAAATTTAAAAAATAAAATAAAAAATATAAAATACTAACTAGACAATTTAATTTGTTGTAGCTTCATTAGAATAGGTTTACGACTAACGGTAGAATTCAAGCCTGGAAGAGAATCTGCCGCCAATCTCAATATCCATTCATACTCTCTTAATTTCTAAGACATTATTAATATCCCCACCCCTACCAGAAGGGACAACTATATCTAAAACCCTAAATTTAAAATAATGTTCATCCCCATATAACCTAATATGTTTAAAAAGGGCATTCTGATCTCGGATTTATGTTCAATAATCCAGTCCTTCAATTTTCGTGTGGTCTTCCCTACATAAAATGAGGGACAGGCCACACAGGTGGCCAAGTAAACCACATTAACACTACCACAATTTGCCACAGATTTAAACTCAAAGCCCTTGTTGGTTATGGGATGTACAAAAGTATAATTAGGAGAATTAGCAAGGTCCATACAACAAGAACATATCATACATTTAAATGTACCAGAACGGGTAAAATTATAATCACTCGTATCTGATCTAAAATTAAAATCCTTATAACATATCCGACTCTTAATGCTTCTCATATTTCTATATGAGAAGTATGGCTTATTACCTAAAACTCTACTAATATCTGGAGAAGCCATCAATACTGGCCAATACTTTTCTATAATATATTTAACTGAATATGTTCTATTGTTAAAAATCGTAACATATCTAATCCTGTCCATCTTATGAACATTACAACTTAAACCAAAATTGGATGAACTAGTTGGAGAGTTGGCCCTAAAAAAAGGTTTATAGATAGTATCCCTATTTGACATTATATAGTCTTTCAATCCTATCAACATATCCTGATCATAACCACTCAATAAAAATTCATTAAACATTTCTTCCAATTGTATAAGAAACACCGAATCAACTGAAAGACGCAACAAGTAATTATTTTTTTGGCAGGTACCATAATTAGATTCAGCAAGGCCTTACTATAGCTAGACAATTCCTATTCTGTATCGTAGCTCAAAAAATATTTCCTTACTTAATATCCCAATCCACCTTTAAATTTGCATTTACCTATTCATTGTCAATTCAGAAAATTACCGTTTAATAGCATAAGACAAGTACTTTGCTTTATGTGGAGTGAAATACAGTTTCAATTAAGTGTTATTCTGTGACACAAACTTATCCTTCCAACATGTTTTACTTATTTTGCAAAATAAATCAATATTCCTTGAGCAGGTGTTTATGATACCACTGGACTTGCGAATGTGTAATTGGTCTAACACAATAGGGTCTGTTGAAGCTCTATATGCAAGGCCTACATGATACTGAGAATAAGGACAAGACTTTGAGATGGTCTGCATAGACTTACAATTTAGGTCCTTGAATTTTTTTTTTTTTTTAGTGAGAAAGTATTGTGATCATTCCAGATGTGATAACTGTTTGGAGAGGTACATATCAAAAAGGGCATTATCTTCAATGGCCTAATGAGAGATGAGTAAAATGAAATAATTATGCCCCCTAGATATGGATGTAATATCATTGGATACAAGATGTGCAAAGGAAAGGGACTTCCTCATAACAGTAGATACTTTGTGCTCTAAGTTCAGTTAATTGTCAACACAGCTTCCCAGATCCCTAAACCTTGGATCAATTTTCAGGGGAGATGTGTTGTCAGTGCAATAGTTACAAGGCGAGTCTTGCTTGCCAAAGGACACGATTATAGATTTTTTTGTCGTCATGTAGTTTTAGTCCTGGTTTTGACACAAACTATTTGTTTAGGACAGACCCTGTTGGAGGATCTTGGTGCCCTCAGGTGAGATTATGATAGTATCAAGGTTGCAGTCAACTGCACACTTGGTCAGCCATGAACCCTTCACGTTGGCTTTGACCTACAAGAAATAAATGTCATAGAGTAGTGGTCCAAAGACTGAACCCTGAGGTACACCACTACTGAATGGTCTTTTGTGGAAGGCACAGAAGTTCACCCTAACTTCTTAGGTTCTGTGTGTGACTCAATTTGCTATCTAGTGAGATAGACGGGGATTTACATTTAGCTGGGAGAGTTTATCTACAATACCAGAATGTGAAATTTTATCAAGCATCTTTGTGAGATCTAGATATGCGGTGTGCACCATTTTGCCTTCATCTATTGCTTCAGCAGCTTTTTCAAAGAAGTTGACCAGGTTTTATAGGCAGGACCTGTCCTTGATGACTCCAAACTGGGTTGGGTCAAGAGTATGTAGGTTACTTATACCCTTACACATTAATTCCATAATGATCCTTTCCACAGCATTACACGAGAGTGGTCAGGCATATGGGTCTATGATTACCCGGGTCCACTGAAACCTCCACCTTTGTGCAAATGAGTAACTGCTGCTGTCCTCCATTCATCCAGTACAAAGCCTGTTTTCAGGCTGACACTGAACAGTTTCTACTAGTGATCAGACTGGTCATGTTTCAGGCTTAAATCTAGGCAGTCTGGTATGTTATCTGGCTCCACAGACAGTGGTTTTTGTCTTAGACAGATCTTTATGCCATACAGTTACAGAAAGAAACATGAACTTCAAAAAACTAACTCCCAAGACATTTTCAAAACTATGAGCATAAAGGGGGTAGGAGTTACCACATACTCTAGTTATGAGCATAGATTACATAGATAAAAATGATTCAGACAGCAGCACAAGTTGAATGTCTCCTTTGCAAAATGAAAATAAGTTTTCCCACTTGCTTAACAGACTTTCAGATTACTCAGGTAACTGTACTGACTACTTTACAAAGTAAAACAACCAAGTATGAAACTCCCCTTTACAGCAATCGTCATGGAGTGGGAGTATGACAACAGTAACAAAGCCCATCTACCTAATGTCTGTACCGTTCTGGAAACAGGACTTACTGTACACAACCAAGTATGAAAATTACAGTTGTGTACCTACCATAAATGTAGATGTTCGAGTGAATTCACTGTTGCAGTCATTACACTTGGGTTATCCTGCTGGCAGGCTACCTGCAGTCGGCCTGAATTCCAAAGTCCTGGTCCGGCGTCGGTTGCTGTCGCCTCTTCCCTGACGTCAGTGCGCCAGTGGTATATAAGATGCAGCAGACGCCATTTTCTTCAGTTTTTCTTGCCCCAGATGTCAGGTGCCCGCAAGAAGGTAGGCAATACATATTGCTTATAAAAACATACAGTAAAATAAAAACAATACCTTAATCTACAAGCAAATACACCACATAGGTTGTATAGGATAGAGAGGTATAGATAAGTCACAGCAAATAAAGGGGGATGGAGGGTGGGTAACCTGGACTGCAACAGTGAATACACTCGAACATCTACATTTATGGTAGGTACACAACTGTACTATGTTCATCGTGTTTCACTGTTGCAGTCATTACACTTGGGTTGAATCCCAAAGCTGAGGTTGGGCTAGGAGAGGCTATGAGGCCCTGCAGAACTGCAGTGGCAAAGCCTGCTCTGGATTTAGAGTAAAGAGTTAAGTGATAATGCTTGGTAAAAGTGTGCACTGAACTCCAAGTTGCAACCTCCAAAATTTCCTTTGTTGGTTCTCCTCTGAGAAAGGCTGCTGAAGTGGCTGCTGCCCTGGTAGAATGTGGCCTAATATTCTTAGGCACTGACTTGCCATGCTGTGCATAGCAGAAACGAATGCAGTGTCCTATCCATTTTGAAATAGTCTGCTTTGAGATAGCCTTTCCTTGTGATCCTGCTGCATATGCTACAAACAGTTGCTCAGATTTTCTGAAAGCTTTTGTTTTGTCCAAGTAGAAGCGTAGTTGCCTGTGTACGTCCAAAGAGTGCAGAAGTCTCTCCCTTTTATTCTGGGGATTTGAATAAAATGTTGGCAAATAAATGGTTTGGTTAAGAGCCACAATGGACTCTACCTTTGGCATAAATGTTGGGTTTGTCCTTAGAGAAACCCTGTCCGGATGAAAAATGATAAAAGGTTCCACTGACATTAATGCCTGTAACTCTGGGACTCTTCTTGCTGAAGTTATTGCTAGGAGCAGAGCAGTTTTCCATGATAAGAATTTTATATCAGCTGTATTGGCTGGTTCAAAAGGAGGCAATGTGAGCTTCTCCAAGACAAAGTTGAGGTCCCATGTAGGTATCGGTGTTCTCCTTGGGGGTCTTACGTTTTTTGCCCCTCTGAGGTACTGTCTTAGCAGTGGATGTGAGAAAATAGGAGGTTCCGTTTTGTAATGAGCTGAAATGGCAGAGGCATGGATCTTAATCAATGAGAAGGATAGGCCTTTGTCCAGCATCTCAGTTAGGTATTGTAAAATCTGTGGAATATTTGGAACAAGTGGTTGTGCCTGGTTCCAAGCACAGAATCTCTTCCATTTTTCTGCATAAGATTTCCTGGTGCTGGCCCTCCTGGCTTCCAAAATGACATCCATAACAGCTTTAGAGAGAGGTGTGTTCTGAGTGGCTATATTACTTGCCATGCAGCCAGATTTAAGGTTCTAAATTGGCTGTGCAGGATTTGACTGTTTTGTTGAGTCAGAAGATGAGGAATTTGAGGTAAAGTCCAGGCTGGGCCTAGAGACAAGCTCTTTAGAATTGGGTACCAGTGCTGGCGTGGCCAGTCTGGGGCAATCAGAATCATTTTTGGCTTCTCTTGTCTGACTTTTAGGAGTACCTTGGGAAGGAGAGGCAGTGGTGGAAAGGCATAAACTGTTAGGGTTTTCCAGCTGAATGATAGAGCATCCACTTTCCATGCTTGTGAGTGATAAGTCTTTGTGCAGAATCTCTGTAATTGGCAGTTGTGAGGGGAGGCAAAAAGATCTATGTCTGGGCATCCCCATTTCCTTGTTATCATGCTGAAGACCTGTGGATCTAGTTTCCACGCGTGAGGGTCCATGATGTTTCTGCTTAGTTCGTCTGCCAAAGTATTTATCTTTCCTGGCAGGAATTGTGCCTGTAGATGTACTTTATAGGTCAGTGCTGTGTTCCACAAAGTCATGGCTTGCCTGCAGAGGGGGTAGGAATGTGTGCCCCCTTGCTTGTTTATGTACCACATAACTGTAGTATTGTCCGTCTTTAGTAATAGTTGTCCTGGATGTAGGAGATCCTTGAAGGCTGTCAGGGCATTCTGTACAGCTAGCATCTCTTTTTGATTGATATGAAGATGCATTTGGTCCGCGGGCCATGTGCCCTGAATACATTTTCCTGCCATGTGTGCCCCCCAGGCATAATCCGATGCATCTGTTGTTAGCGTCTGACTGGCTGTGGGTAAAGTGAAAGGCTGTCCCTTGTTGTGGTGACAGGCCAGTGCCCACCATCAAAACTCCTGTTGCAGGCAGGGAATACGAGATATTATTGTCTCCAGGCTGTGGCAATGTTGAGTCCAAACACTTTTTAGATACCATTGTAGCTTCCTCATATGCAGTCTTGCATATGGAATTAGCAGGATGCCATGAAGCCCAAAGCCTGCAGAATTTTTCTTGCAGGTAGTTGGGTCTTTGTTGCCATCATCTGAAAGTAATGAGTCAGTTGCCTTTGTTTGTCTGGCATGAGATAAGCCATCTGGGCAGTTGTATTTAAGCTTGCACCCAGGAATATTATCTCTTGAGAGGGCACTAGTTTTGATTTATTTTCGTTTACTGTGTACCCTAGGCAAATTAGTAATCTTCTTACAAACGCCAGATGCTTTAGCAGAATGTCCTTGCTCTCTGCTTGACTAAGGCAGTCGTCCAAGTAGGGATATATTTGAATTCCTTTTTGTCTGCAAAATGCAATTACTGGTGCCAGGCATTTTGTGAAGATCCTGGGTGCAGGAGATAAGCCAAAGGGCAGTGCAGATAATTGGTAATGCATTGAGCCAGCTATGAATCTGAGGTGTCTTCTGCAAGATTGTCTGATTTGGACATGCAGGTATGCCTCTTTGAGGTCCAAAGTAACTAGCCAAGCCTTCTTTGCCTATCATGGGTAGAAGTTGCTTCAGTGTCAACATTTTGAATTTTGGAATGTCCAGGAAAGTATTTAGAGAAGACAGGTCCAGTATTGGTCTCCAGGCTTTGTCCTTTCTGGGTACCAAGAAAGTCTTGAGTAAAATCCTTGCTCCTGCTCTTGCTGTGGTACTTTTTGAATAGCCCTCATGTCCATGAGAGCAGAAATTTGTTTTTGTGCCTCTGCCCATTGATTGTGTGGCAGGCCTGGCATACCTTTTGGTCTTGGTAGGGTGTGGAAGTAGAACCTGTAACCCTGAGAAACAATATTCAGTACCCATTTGTCCTGGGTGATCATGTGCCAATTTTGTGAGAAAAGTGCTAGTTTTCCCCCTAAGGGGGCTACCAAAAGGTAAGTGCTTGGCATTGGTAGGGGAAAGTCATTCAGACTGTTTCCTATAAGGTTGTGATTTGTCTTCTCTGTCTTTGGGGGCTGAAGCACCCCGTTGTTTAGGTCTGTATGAGCCTTGGGGCGGAGATCTGCCTCTTGGGAGTCTGTATCTTCCCCTTTGTGGCCTGTGACACTGGAAAGGACCAATTTTTAGAAGGCCAGTTCCTGCTAAATCTGGGTGGCTGAACCTGTAAGAAATCCTTTACTGTCTGCATTGATTTTGCTTTATCCTCCATTTTCTTTAACACCTCTTCTGCTTTAACACCAAACAAAGTACCATGCTGTAATGGAGCATTGATTAATTTTGCTTTAACATGATCAGGTAAACTCTGTTCTTTTAACCAAGCATGCCTTCGAATGACAGAGCCTGTAACTGCAGCTCTGCAAGAAGCCTCTAATGAATCAAAACCACATTGCAAAGTATGCTTTCCCACTTGTTCAGCTGCACGCAATAAATCCAGCATTTCCTTGTTTTCAGGACATTCAGAGCTTGTAAGCATTTTCTGTTTTAGCAGAGACATTAGGTATTGTGGATATTTAAGCATGTGAAACTGGCAATTTAAAGCCCTAACAGCTAAAATAGCAGAGGTGTAAACTTTTTCCCCCATCTGTCTAGTGCTCTAGAATCCCTATCAGAGGGAACAGGGTTTTTTGCAGTGGAAGCCTTGACCCCTTTGGGACCCTGAGAAATTGTTTCTGGATCAGCAGCAGAGTTTTTATAAAGACATTTATGGGAGTCTGGAACCCTGTAGTACCTATCTGGCTTAACTGGAGCAGGGGGTAAAGAATCAGGAGACAAACTGGATTCAGAAAATACATCAACAATATCTAGTACAGGGGGGATAGCAAGAGGCCTGTGTTGAGGCAATAAAAGAAAGTCTCTGAGCCTTTTCTTGGATTCTGAATAATCCTGGCTCTCCCAATGGAAATGCTCCCTCATGGTGTGCAGGGTTTCCCCAAAAGAGTAGTCCTCAGGAGGAGAGGCTGAAGGAATAGATTCTTCAGCATCAGAGTCCTCATAGGGATGCAGAGAATATCCCTGTTCTGAAGAGGAATCAGAAGAAATAGAAACCTGGTCAGGGGAGTCATAGTCAGTGTCTTGCCTAGGCCTTTTATCAGGAGGGGGATGGGAACCCGTGATCAAAGTAATTAAGTCTTCGGCCATTTTAAGCATCTGTTTCTTTGGCATGGATGACAGTCTAGGAGAATGCTGTACTTGTTTCTTTGTCTTTAAAGGTGTTTTAGACTTTGCCTTGGCTGCTGAAGTGGTCTTGATAGTAAGCTGTGTAGGTGTGAAAACACCCTCAGAAGCCGATGCCTGCTCAGCGGCTCCAGACCCATCTGAGGGAATAGTTTCCGCAGGTGTCAGGGGCTGCAAAAGCACCTCACTGAGAACCAGCGACTGGCCTAGAAGAGGCTTCGTCGTCGGTTTTGGACCTTGGATGCCTGTTCCTTTCTTTATCCTTGTGCTTTTTATGAACTCCGGTCGTCTGTTGTTCCGACGGCATTATATAGTTAAACCTTCGGCCAAAGTAATGTTAAGCAAAATCAAACCGACGCTTAATAGTGCGTTGATTGAATCTAGCACAAAACCGACAACTAGCAAAGTCGTGGTCAGGGCCTAGGCAAGGAATACAGTAAGAATGAAAATCCTTATGAGGTATTTGCTTCCCACAAGAAATACAATTGTTAACTTTTACTGACATCGGTCTGGAGCAAGAAAAAGTTTCTCCAACGGGGTACTTAGCTTTATTGAAGACTTCGGATCTGAAATTCAATTTCAAAAATCTCAGGAGTCGGCCGACCGGCACTTGCGAACTGCTTTTGCTTTGGGCACCGCGCAGCAAGAAAGACTGGAGAAAATGGCGTCAGCTGCATTTTATATACCCCTGGCGCACTGACGTCAGGGAAGAGGTGACAGCAACCGACACTGGACCAGGACTTTGGAATTCAGACCGACTGCCAGCAGGATAACTCATGTGTAATGACTGCAACAGTGAAACACGATGAACATCTCCCTTTTACAGCAATCGTCGTGGAGTGGGAGTATGACAACAGTAACACAGCCTAGCCACCTAATGTCTGTACCATTCTGGAAACAGGACTTACTGTACACAACCAAGTATGAAACTCCCCTTTACAGCAATCGGCGTGGAGTGGGAGTATGACAACAGTAACATAGTCTAGCCACCTAATATCTATACCATTCTTGAAACAGGACATACTGTACACAACCAAGTATGAAACTCCCCTTTACAGCAATCATCGTGGAGTGGGAGTATGACAACAGTAACACAGTCCATCTACCTAATGTCTGTACCGTTCTGGAGAAAGGACTTACTGTGCACAGCTCTTCAAGCTGGCTGTCCTATTGTATTAGGAGTTATTTTAGCAAAATCCACATTATTTTGACCACAGTTCATATAAGATGATGTTTTTCTGTGGCACTATTCACATCTGAATGTGAAGATTAATACTTTGCTGGACAATATGAAACAGAACAAACATATGACAATTCATTCCTTCTAATCAAGGTTTGGAAATCTGCACTGTAACATTTAATGGGCAAAGCCCTACTGTTTTCATAGACTCAAATTATGTCCTCACATTTCAAACAAATATTTATATCTCTAGAACCATAGGAATTACTAAATAAATGTATAGAATGGGCCACTCTGACTGAAGAATGAACGTTTCTCCAGCAGGATGTTAATGTACAAGTAATGCCCACTGAAAAACGAGTCTGCCGCTTCAATGCAGCTTCAATGCAGCATATTAAGCTGAAACAATACTAACAGCCACCATTACTTTTACACGTGATAAGCTGTTTTTTTTTATTTAGCACGCCATCTACTAGATTTGCAGCAGCTTTCCTTATACTATTAAAAGAAAAAAGGAGCTCACAGCTCATGCTAACCAGTACTATGTCATGTACCATATGCAAAGATGTCTATATCAGACAACAAAAGAGCTATTAGCTTTTTTTTTTTTTATAAGTTACCAGTATTCGCTTTTTGACATCATCCATTCCATAGTGATCTTCCTCGAGCACTTTTTCTGCCTGTTTTAGAACCAGGTTTTCTGTGCTGCATTTACCCCATGGCATTGATGTCAGCCAGTCTAAATAGTTACGAGTCACACTACAAGAGAAAAAACAGAATGTAAAATGAAATAGCTTGTATTACCAGATATAAAGGGCATTTAAATACATTACATTAAAAGAAAAAAATACAATATCTAAGAGTACAGTGGAGAAACTGTTCTAAAAATAACGTCAGCCCAAGTAATCAACTGCATCACACCCAAGGAAAAATGCTGCTGTTACTGTTATACTCATTTATTTATTGTTAACTGGGATAGAACTGGTTGACTGAGCTAAAGTGCAGGCTTGGAGAGAAAAGCTCAGTGTAATAAAATGACAAACACGAGGCAAACAGTGAATATTGCAAATATTATGATTCAATAATACATTCAACATTAAGATGGACAAGAAGGGATGTTTATAAGCTAGGAGAGAAATGCAGTTGTGTGCACTTACCATAAAATGCAGTTGTGTGCACTTACCATAAAATGCAGTTGTGTGCACTTACCATAAAATGCAGTTGTGTGCACTTACCATAAAATGCAGTTGTGTGCACTTACCATAAAATGCAGTTGTGTGCACTTACCATAAAATGCAGTTGTGTGCACTTACCATAAAATGCAGTTGTGTGCACTTACCATAAAATGCAGTTGTGTGCACTTACCACAAATGTAGATGTCAGAATGTATTCACTGGTGCAGTTCTGACTTGTGGGATTTCCTGCTCTGAAAGTCTTCAGCCGGCCAGACTACCAGAGAAAACTCTTTCCGCCTCCTAGGCTGGTGGACACCCTGACCTACTTCAGTACGTTCGGGTGTAAAGCAAGCCAACCTGCGTCATGAATTCAGTATTTTCTTGTCCTCTACCAGAAGGAGCCCTAAGTGGACAGGAGGGAACTAAGGAAGAGGACCCTTGCAGCAGGGGGGGGGCCTTTTAGCTGGATTAGTTGATTATTAGTAGGCTACATAGTAGGCTAAGTGGACAGGAGGGAACTAAGGAAGAGGACCCTTGCAGCAGGGGGGCCTTTTAGCTGGATTAGTTGATTATTAGTAGGCTACATAGTAGGCTAAGTGGACAGGAGGGAACTAAGGAAGAGGACCCTTGCAGCAGGGAGCCAAAGGGGGGGCCCTTTAGCTGGATTAGTTGATTATTAGTAGGCTACACAGTAGGCTAAGGGGGCAGGAGGGAGGAAAAGAAGACTGCGACACTGAATACACTCACTCAAACATCTACATTTATGGTGAGTGTACACAACTGCACTATGTTCTTCGTCTTCCACTGTTACAGTCCTCACTTGTGGGAAGATTCCCAAAGCTGAACTGAGGGAGGAAGGAGATCAAGGAGGACAGGATGCCCTGCAGGATGGCAGTGGCAAATCCTGCTCTAGACTTAGAAAAGGTTGCCAAATGGTAGTGGTTTGTGAAGGTATGCACATATGGAGATGTGGCTGCTTCCATGATGTCCTTAGTATGAATTTCCTTTAGAAAGGCAGCAGAGGTATCTATGGCCCTTACAGAGTATGATGTAATCATTTCATGGTTTTTTTTTTGCAATGATGGCTGTAACAGAGAGATGCAGTGGGAGATCCACTTAGAGATAGCATGTTTAAAAGCTAACTTTCCCTCAGAGACAGGGGCAAAGATAACAAAAAGCTGGTCAGATTTTCTCAAGGCTTTTGTCCTGCCCAGATAAAAGCAGACCTGCCTTCTTTCCCCTTTGTCTGAGGGTTGGGAAAGAATGTAGGCAGATGAATGGCTTGATTTAGAGAAGTATCAGTGACCACCTTGGGCAGGAAAGAGGGACTAGTTCTGAGAGAAACCCTGTCTTGGTGGAAGATAATAAATGGTTCCACTGCCAGGAGGGCCTGCAACTCAGAAACCTTCCTGGCTGATGTGGTAGCCAGCAACAGAGCTGTTTTCCAAGTAAGAAACTTCAGAGGAGCAGATCGTGCAGGTTCAAAAGAAGGCAAAAAGTCAGCTTTTCTAGAACAAAGTTAGGGTCCCCTGGAGGAGTAGGTTTCTTCCTGGGAGGTCTAATGTGAACGATTCCCCTAAGAAACTGTCTTAATAGGGGATGTGAAAAAACTGGAGGAAGAATAGGAATGTGAGTCGAAATGGCAGATGCACGAATGTTAATGGAGGAGTAGGAAAGACCTTTATCTAACAGATCAGTCAAGGATTCTAGGATGGTAGTAATATGTGCTGAATTTGAACCGATGTGCTGCTTCTGGCACCAGATAATCTTTACCATTTAGCTAAAAATGATTTTCTACTGCTTGGCCTTCTAGATTCTTTAAGGATGTCCAGCACTTGCTTACACAGGGTAATGTTGCAGGTGAGTGCTACAAAATTATCCAAGCTGAAAGGGCGAGTTTCTGAAGTTTGGGGTGCATTATTCTTCCCTGGTTTTCAGTGAGAAGGTCTACTCTCTGAGGTCACAGCCATGGGCACTGATTGGTGAACTCAAGGAGGACAGGATGTCAGTGCTGTCTGGGCCAGTCTGGTGCTGTCAGTATTGCCCTTTGGCCCTCTTCCCTTGTCTTTAGAAGCACTTGAAAAAGAAGGGGTAAGGGGGGAATGCATAAATGAAGAGATGAGTCCAAGGGAAGGACAAAGTGTCTGTTTTCCAGACAGATTTCTATTTGATCCTGGCACAGAATTTTTTCAGGTGGGCATTTTCCTTGTTGGCAAACAGGTCTACTACAGGACTCCCCATTTCTGAGTCATGCTGAGAAATATTTCCAGATGCAGATGCCATTCGTGGGAGTCCATCAAGTTTCTGCTGTGGTGGTCTGCTAGAGCATTTTGAGCCCCTGGAAGGTACTGTCATGAGGTGCAAAAGTACAGCTGTGTACCTACCATAAATGTAGATGTTCGAGTGTACTCACTGTTGCAGTCATTACACTTGGATTATCCTGCTGGCAGGTTACCCGCAGTTGGCCTGAGTTCCAAAGTCTAGGTCGGGCGTCGGTTGCTGTCGCCTCTTCCCTGACGTCAGTGCGCCAGGGGTATAAAAGATGCAACCAACGCCATTTTCTTCAGTTTTTCTTGCCCCAGATGTCAGGTGCCCCCAAATAGGAAAGGCTGGAAAAGATTATGTCAAAAAACATGCATGTACCAAAATAACATTTCCTTCGTCTACAAGCAAATACATCACATAGGTTGTAGAGAGTTGAGAAGTACAAAAAAGGACCCAGCAATGAGAGGGATGGTGGGTGGGTAACCTGGACTGCAACAGTGAATACACTCGAACATCTACATTTATGGTAGGTACACAACTGTACTATGTTCATAGTGTTTCACTGTTGCAGTCATTACACTTGGGTTGAACCCCAAAGCTGAGGTTCTGTGGCTGGGCCTAAATAAGATTACTAGAGGCTACCAGGTCCTGCAGAACTGCAGTGGCAAAGCCTGCTCTGGATTTAGAGTAGAGTAGAGAGGTAAGTGGTAGTGCTTAGTGAAAGTGTGCACTGAACTCCAGGCTGCAGCTTCTAAAATGTCTTTGGTTGGTACTCCTCTGAGGTAGGCTGCTGAAGTGGCTGCTGCTCTGGTAGAATGTGGCCTTATGACCTTAGGCACTGATTTGCCATGTTGTACATAGCAGAAGCTAATGCAGTCTCCTATCCATTTTGAAATTGTCTGCTTTGAGATAGGCTTTCCTTGTGATCCTGCAGCATAAGCTACAAACAGTTGCTCAGTTTTTCTGAAAGCTTTTGTTTTGTCCAAGTAGAATTGTAGCTGTCTGTGTATATCCAAAGTGTGCAGAAGTCTCTCCCCTTTATTCTGGGGATTTGGATAGAAAGTTGGCAAATGAATGGTTTGGGTAAGAGCCACACTGGAAACCACCTTTGGCATAAATGTTGGGTTTGTCCTTAGAGAGACCTTGTCCTGATGAAAAATGATGAATGGTTCCACTGCCATTAATGCCTGTAACTCTGAGACTCTTCTTGCTGAAGTTATTGCTAGGAGCAGAACAATTTTCCATGATATGAATTTTATATCAGCTGTGTTGGCTGGCTCAAAAGGAGGCAGTGTGAGCTTTTCTAATACAAAATTGAGGTCCCAAGTAGGTATTGGTGCTCTCCTTGGGGGTCTTGTGTTTCTTGCCCCTCTGAGGTACTGCCTTAGGAGTGGATGTGAAAAAATAGGAGGTTCCATATTGTAATGAGCTGAAATGGCAGAAGCATGGATTTTAATAGATGAAAAGGATAGGCCTTTGTCCAGCATCTCAGTTAGGTATTGTAAAATCTGAGGTATATTTAGAACAAGTGGTTCGAGTCCTTGTGCCTGGTTCCAAGAACAGAATCTCTTCCATTTTTCTGCATAAGATTTCCTAGTGCTGGGCCTCCTGGCTTCTAAAATGACATCCATAACAGCTTTAGAGAGAGGTGTGGTCTGAGTGGCTATATTATCTGCCATGCAGCCAGATTTAAGGTTCTGAGTTGACTGTGTAGAATCTGATTGTTTTGTTGAGTCAGAAGATGAGGAATTTGAGGTAAAGGCCAGGCTGGGTCTCGAGACAAGTTCTTTAGGAGTGGGTACCAGTGCTGGCGTGGCCAGTCTGGGGCAATCAGGATAATTTTTGGCTTCTCGTCTGACTTTTAGGAGTACCTTGGGAAGAAGAGGCAGTGGAGGGAAGGCATAAACTGTCAAGGTTTTCCAGCTGAATGAAAGAGCATCCACTTTCCATGCTTGTGAGTGATAAGTTCTTGTGCAGAATTTCTGTAGTTGGCAGTTGTGAGGGGAGGCAAAAAGATCTATGTCCAGGCATCCCCATTTCCTTGTTATCATGCTGAAGACCTGTGGATTTAGTTTCCATTCGTGCGGATCCACGAGATTTCTGCTTAGTTCGTCTACCAATGTATTTTTCTTTCCTGGCAGGAATTTTGCCTGCAGATGTACTTGATAGGTCAGTGCTGTGCTCCACAAAGTCATGGCTTGCCTGCAGAGGGGGTAGGAATGTGTGCCCCCATGCTTGTTTATGTACCACATAACTGTGGTGTTGTCCGTCTTTAGTAATAGTTGTCCTGAATGTAGTAGATCCTTGAAGGCTGTCAGTTCATTCTGTACAGCTTAGCATCTCTTTTTGATTGATGTGAAGATGCACTTGTTCCTTGGGCCACATGCCCTGAATACATTTTCCTGCCATGTGTGCCCCCCAAGCATAATACGATGCATCCGTTGTTATTGTCTGCCTGGCTGTGGGTAAGGTGAAGGGCTGTCCTTTGTTGTGGTGACAGGCCCTGGACCACCATCGAAACTCCTGCTGTAGACAGGGAATTATAGTTACTATTGTTTCCAGGCTATGGCAATGCTGAGTCCAAACACTTTTTAGATACCATTGTACTTTCCTCATATGCAGTCTTGCATATGGAATTAGTAGAATGCAGGAAGCCATGAAGCCCAGGGCCTGCAGATTTTTTCTTGCAGGGAGCTGGGTCTTTGTTGCCATCATTTGAAAGTAATAAGTCAGTTGCCTTTGCTTGTCTGGTGTGAGATAAGCCATCTGGGCAGTTGTATTTAAGCTTGCACCCAGGAATATTATCTCCTGAGAGGGCACTAGTTTTGATTTATTTTCATTTACTGTGTACCTTAGGCAAATTAATAATCTTCTTACAAACGCCAGATGCTTTAGTAGAATGTCCTTGCTCTCTACTTCAATAAGGCAGTCATCCAAGTAGGGATATATCCGAATTCCTCTTTGTCTGCAAAATGCAATTACTGGTGCCAGGCATTTTGTGAAGACCCTGGGTGCAGTACATAAGCCAAAGGGCAGTGCAGAGAATTGGTAATCTATTGAGCCAGCTATGAGTCTGAGGTATCTTCTGCAAGATTGTCTGATGCAGGTATGCCTCCTTGAGGTCCAAAGTAACTACCCAAGCCTTCTTGCCCAGCATGGGTAGAAGTTGCTGCAGTGTTAAAATTTTGAATTTGGAACATCCAGGAAAGTATTTAGGATTGACAAGTCCAGTATTGGTCTCCAGGCTTTGTCCTTTCTGTGAACCAGGAAGAGTCTTGAGTAAAATCCTTGTCCCTGTTCTTGCTGTGGTACTCTTTGAATAGCTCCCATGTCCACGAGAGCAGAAATTTCCTTTTCTGCCTCTGCCAATTGGTTTTGTGGCAGGTCCGGCATACCTTTTGATTTTGGAAGAGTGCGAAAGTGGAACCTGTAACCCTGAGAAACAATATTCAGTACCCATTTGCCCTGGGTGATTATGTGCCAATTTTGTGCAAAAAGTGCTAGCTTTCCCCCTAGGGGTGCTGCCAAAAGGTAAGTGCTTGGCCTTTGTAGAGGAAAGTCATTGGGACTGTTTTCTATAAGGTTGTGATTTGTCTTCTCCTCCTTTGGGGGCAGAAGCACCCCATTGTTTAGGTCTGTAGGAGCCTTGGGGCTGAGATCTGCCTCTTGGGCGTCTGCATCCACCTCTTTGTGGCCTGTCTGACACCTGAAAGGACCAATTTTTAGAAGGCCAGTTTCTACTAAACCTAGGTGGTTGAACCTGTAAGAAATCCTTTACTGTCTGCATAGATTTTGCTTTATCCTCCATTTTCAACACCTCTTCTGCCTTAACACCAAAGTATCATGCTGTAATGGAGCATCCAATAATTTTACTTTAACATGTTCAGATAAACTTTGTTCTTTCAACCAAGCATGCCTTCGAATGACAGAGCCTGTAACTGCGGCTCTACAAGAAGCCTCTAATGAATCAAAACCACATTGCAGAGTATGCTTTCCCACTTGTTCAGCTGCATGCAATAATTCCTGCATTTCCTTATTGTCAGGATTCTCTGAATTTGTAAGCACTTTTTGTTTTAACAAAGACATGAGGTACTGTTGATATTTATGCATGTGAAACTGGCAGTTTAAAGCCCTTACAGCTAAAGTAGCAGAGGTGTAAACTTTTTTCTCCCATCTGTCCAGAGCTCTAGAATCCCTATCAGAGGGAACAGGGTTTTTGGCAGTGGAAGCCTTAACCCCTTTGGGACCCTGAGAAATTGTTTCAGGGTCAGCAGAAGGGTTTTTATAAAGAAATTTATGAGAGTCAGGGACCCTGTAATACCTGTCTGGCTTGACTGGTGCAGGGGGTAAAGAATCAGGAGACAGACTGGATTCAGAGAAAACATCATCAACTATATCAAGCACAGGGGGGGATAGCCAAGGTCTTGTGTTGAGGCAGTAAAAGAAAATCTCTGAGCCTTTTCTTGGATTCTGAATAATCCTGGCTCTCCCAGTGGAAATGTTCCCTCATGGTGTGCAGAGTTTCCCCAAAAGAGTAATCCTCAGGTGGAGAGGCTGAAGGTATAGATTCTTCAGCATCAGAGTCCTCATAGGGAGGAAGAGAATAGCCCTGATCTGAAGAGGAATCAGAGGAAATAGAAACCTGGTCAGAGGAATCATAGTCAGTGTCTTGCCTAGGCCTTTTATTAGGAGGGGGATGGGAACCCCTGATCAAAGTAATTAAGTCTTCGGCTATTTTAAGCATCTGTTTTTCTTTGGCATGGTTGACTGTCCAGGAGAATGCTGTACTTGTTTCTTTGTCCTTAGTGGTGCTTTTACTGTACTTTGGCTGCTGCAGAGGATTTAATAGTAAGCTGTGAAGGTCTGAAAACACCCTCAGAAGCCGATGCCTGCTCAGCAGCTCCGGACCCATCTGAGGGAATATTTTCCGTAGGCCCAATACCTTGAGTATCCACAGGCCTAGTTGTCTCCATGTGGGAGTCGGATACGGCCTGTGGCTCTGAGGTAGCGGGTGTCAGGGGCTGCGAAAGCGCCTCACTGAGAACCGGCGACTGGCCTAGAATAGGCTTCGTCGTCGGTTTTGGACCTCGGATGCCTGTCCTTTTCCTTGTCTTTGCGTTTTTTATGAATTTCGGTCGTCCGGTTGTTCCGACAGCATTATATAGTTAAACCTTAGGCCAAAGTAATGTAATGCAAAATCAAACCGACATTTAAAAGTACGTTTGTTGAATCTAGCACAAAACCGACAACTAGTAACATCGTGGTCAGGGCCTAGGCAAGGAATACAATAAGAGTGAAAGTCCTTATGAGGTATTTGCTTCCCACACGAAATACAATTGTTAATTGAAGACTGAAGGAAATGGCATCTTTTATACCCCTGGCACACTGACGTCAGGGAAGAGGCGACAGCAACCGACGCCGGACCTAGACTTTGGAACTCGGGCCGACTGCAGGTAGCCTGCCAGCAGGATAACCCAAGTGTAATGACTGCAACAGTGAAACACGGTGAACATCCACAGAGAGTGTGAAGTTTCCCAGACTTGCATCACTAGGCAGCACAGGGAATACGAGTGTGTGCCTCCCTGCCTGTTTATGTACCACATGACTGTAATATCGTCTGTTTTTACTACCAAGATCCCTAGTTCCCATTTTTCTTTGAAGGCTATTGGGCTTTTTTGCACTGCCATAAGTTCTTTCCAGTTGATGTGTCTGCCCTTGAAATGAACATTCCACCTCCCTTGGGATTGTGGGTGTTGAAAGTGAGCCCTCCAGCTCTCCCTGAAACATCTGTGGCAAGAGGAAAGCAAGCCCCCAGGCTGTCTCTGAAGCATCTGTGGGGAGAGTTTGGCCCTGTGGAGTGAACCTGAAGGGAAGGCCCTGACTTAGATTACAAGCCTGTAGCCACCAAGCAAGCTCTTATTTGAGACAAGGGATCAGCTGTATCTCGGCCTCTAGAGACTAAGAGCTCTGGCACCACACATTCTTCATGTACCACTAAAGCTTCCTCATGTGTAGCCTTGCCAGGGAAACCATGAGGATACATGATGCCATATAGCCCAGTGCTTGAAGAAACTCTCTGGCTGAGATCATAGGATCACAGGAAATTACTAGGCTATCGACTTGGAGGTCATTTTAAGCCTAGTCATTTCATCCCAATGTAATACCATAGAAATGCTAGTCAATATCCAAGACTGCAGAATTTAGTGATGACTGCACACATCCAGGAAGGTTGTGAGGGGTTCTATCCCTGATTAAAACTTACAGTGCTCCATCCAGTCATCCAGGTTCCTCTTGAACAGTGTCATAGAGGTGCTCTGTTTCACATGAATTGGTACCCTGTTCAAAAGATGCGACAGTCGCTGGGAGATAATCTGTCCCTCCAGCATGTCCTATTTAAGTTGCAGGCCATATTAAGGTCCCTAGAACGGGTAACCCTAAACCCGTTTGATTTATGAATATGCCGCGAGTTCATTAGGTTTGGGTCTTGCATTGCTCTGTAGGTCAGACATAAGTCTCCCCTAAGAATCCTATATGATACGGTGTATAGTGACAAGGACTTTAGTCGGTCTGTGCAAGGTACATGTTAGAGCCCCTTGATTTTCTTTGTTAGAAACTTCTGAGGTCTCTCGAACTGCTGCAGGTGCTTAGTTAGTACGATACATGCCAAATAGGGTGTTACACTCAATTATGGGCCAGATAAGTGCTGAGTATAGGGGGATTATAACTTCTTTTATTCCCGAGGCAATGCCTTTAATAATCAAGTGTGCTACGTAGAAAGCTTTCCTTATTATGGTAGACACATGGTGGCTGAAGTTAAGGTCACAGTCAACTTGTAATCCCAGGTCCCTTACCACCTCATGGGTACTTAGGTTTTGTTGAGTTGGCAGACTTTAAAGATTCCCTGTGGACTACTCTACCAGAGATACTGGGTGAGCAAATTGGGGCTAACTACAGAAATTAATTTTCTGAGCTATGACACTATATCTAGGCAAATATGATTCTGTGAGGCCTTGCCGAGTCTAATTATGGTGGCTGCCAAAAAACAATTATTGGAAAAAAAAAAAAAAGATGATCTTAAAACAGGCAAGCAGGACAAACAAAAAACAATGGCAGTGGGTCACTGGAGTCGAGTGCCTTACTTTATCAGTGTGACCTCACATCATACCATCTCAGGCATGATGCAGTCACCAAATGTGGAAACTCTAGAAAATTGCCAAAATTCTGGAAATAGTGAGAAGAACGAAAACAATCTGGGGATTCTTTTAAAGATAATGGGCAGCGCATTTACAATAATATGCAACTGCAATTCAACAAATACAAAGACATTCAAATAAGGAGCATGTTATGAACAGTGTACTATGTTTTACAGATATTCACATCTTTTAAAATCTAAGAAGAAAATAAACCAGGTAGAAACCACCACGATGTAAAAACAAGGTCTATTTATTAAAAACTGGAATAACAAGCGCTTTCACGTGTATCCAAAACCACGCTTCATCAGGTTTAACTAAAACTTTCAACAGAAGCATTTTTATACAAATCCCAAAAACTATCATTTCAAGCCTGTGTAAGTTGATAATATATACAGACTAGTTTCAGAGATCATTTTACCTCTAACTAAATGGAAAACTGTTGCTAGGTCATGGACAAGGCTTAACAGTATTGCAGTTGTTTTCTACAATACTTAAAGGTTGATCCAAAGAGCAGTAAATTAGACAAGACAAGATCACAAAGGTGTATGTACATTGGGATAACAATACTTTGAGTTTTCTTCCAAAGAATTAAAATGGTTGAAATGTTTCTGCTGGATTTTTTTTTTTGGAAGTAGTTTGTCAAAAAAGAGACTGGATGAAAAAATAAGCCTTCTGAAGTGAAGAGTCCATAAGTGGTTCCAAGAAAACTGTCCTTTTGGTTGGGGCAGTGTTGGACTTCTGGAGATTATTATGATTGCCAGGGAGGACAGGAGATCTTGGGTGAAGTTGAGGTCTTTGAGTAGTTTTGACAGGTCTGTGACATATATCAAGCAATTGTCCAAATAAGAATATATTTGATCTCCCCTGCCCCACCCCACCCCCATCCTGCAGAAAGCAAATGCATGGGCTAGACACTTTGTGAAAACCCTTTGAGCAGTAGATAAGCCAAAGGGCAGTGCTGAAAACTGATACTGACTGGAGCCTGCCCTGAAGTGAAGAAAGTTTGTGTGCGACTTTTGAATTGGAATGTGCAGATAGGCATCTTTTAGGTCTAGTGAAACCATTAAGGCCTGAGGGGTTATCATGAGTAACAGCTTGTAAACAGTCAACATTCTGAACTTTGGAAACAGGAAAAACTGATTGAGGTTAGAAAGGCCCAAGATGGAGTGCCAAGAGCCTTCCTTTCTGGGAGTCAGGAATAGCATGGAGTAGAATCTTTTGCCTTTTTAGGTTCATAAGATGTTACTAGGCTATTAACCAGAGGGTCTTTACAAGCCTAGCTGTTAAATCCCAATATAACACTAAATGAGAGATGCTGTTTACGCCCAAGGTTTTTCTATCAAGGACTACCCATGTACTGGAGAGAAGGCAGGGCAATCCCCGGCACAAATTTAGCTTCCCATTCCAGTCATCCAGGTTGCACTTAAACAGAGTGATGGAGGTGTTCTGCTTGATATGGATTGGAAGCCTATTCCAGAGGAGTAGCAGCCTCTGAGAGATGCATCTGTCTCTCCAGCAGGTCCTGTTTTGTGTTGCAGGCTAGACTGAGATCTCTGGAATGGGTGACTCTAGTCCCATTTGACTTACGGATGTGCAGCATTTCCATTAGATTTGGGTCAGAGATAGCCCTATAAACCAGACATAAGTTGCCTCTGAGTATTCTATACGCTACTGAGTACAGTGACAGTGACTTCAGTCTGTCCGTATAAGACGTGCTGGAGACCCTGAATTTTCTTAGTCAGAAATCTCTGAGGTCTCTCAAGTTGCTACAGCTGTTTGGTATGGTACATACCTAAGGGAGCATTATATTCAATAATAGACCTGATGAAGGATGCGTACAGGGGAGTTATAACATATTTTGTTCTTGAAGCGATGCCTTTGCTAATCAGGTGAGCAAAGTAGAATGCCTTCTTCACCACAGTAGACACATGGTGGGGTCAAAGTTGAGGTCACAGTCAACTTGAGTTCCCATGTCTCTCACTACTGAACTGGTACTTAGGGTATTATTGTTTATTTTATAATTAGCAGGTACAATGTTTTTACTGAAGGGAATGATGATGCATGTTTTAGCATTTGGTTTTAAGACCATGGCTTTGGCACCAGTCACTGGTCTGTGTAAGTTCCTTTTGAAGTATGCTGACATCACTGGGGGATTCAGTTGTAGCACCCAATTCACAGTCATCCGCAAACCTGGTTAGCCACAGCCCCTCTGCTTTGGTTTGCACTTCTGAGAAGCATATACCAAACAAGAAGGGGCCCACCAATGACCCCTGTGGAACCCCCACTGGTGACAGGTCTGCTGGTAGAGATAAAGTGTCCCACTTTGAGTGTTGTTGATTTGTGAGCCAGTCTGCAACCCTCCTGATAACATAGGACTGATATTCAGTTGGGTTGGTTTATCAATGAAGCCCGAATATGGGATAGTGTCGAAGGCGTTGGCCAAGTCAATATAGGCTGTGTGCACGGCTTTGCCTTCATCTGTGGCTCTGGTCACATTCTCAAGAAGTCCACCAGGTTTAGCAGGCATGACCTGCCCTTGACAAAACCAAACTGTGATGGATCCAGGGTTTGGAGGTCACCTATATCCTTATTTATGAGGTCTAGGATGCCTTACATTGCCTTACAGATGAGGCTGGTTAAACTTATGGGTCTACAGTTACCCAGGTCTGTTGCCAAGCTGCCCTTGTGGAGGGGTATAACAGTCACGGTTTTCCATTCAGTGGGGACAAAGCCAGAACTTGGGCTGTGGTTGAACAAAGTGCCTAATGGAGTAGCTAGCTCTTGTTTTAAAACATTAAGAACGCAACCTGGAATGCCATCTGATCCCATGGAGGCTGTGTTCTTAGCCTTGGAGACATTACTGATGACTTGATCTTTGGAGATGCAAGGAGGAAGAGATGATGAAGACATGGTTTGTGGTATGTTTGGGGGGGGGGGGGGATTTTTGCCAAACCTGTCTGCAGAAGGTTTGCAATTTCCACAGGGTCAGTGTGCGTGATGCCATCCACAATTAGTTCTGCACACATCTGAGTTCTACCTTTTAGGTTACGGACGTAGCTGAAAAAAGCCTTATGGTTAATCCTTGGCTATGGTTGCTAAATTTTTCTCATAGCTGCTCTTTGAAGACTTTATGAGTTTTCTTATTTGCTTGTTTAGGCTGAGGAGGGTGCTCTTCCAGTTCTGGGATCTCACTTTTGTATTTTTAGACAGCAGCTTCCTTCCCTTATTGTATAATTTATTAATGCTAGATGTCCACCAGGATGGTTTGTTTTTTCTTGAGGATCCTGCTTTAATCATATCCAGCATGGCTGTGTCTATACATTTGTGTAGATGTTTATAAAGGGCATCAGTGTAAACCTGAATATAGCCGTCAATGCCACCTGTTGAAACTGGAGCTTGGAAGTTGATTATACCTTCCCTTATAGGGTATAGCTAGCTTTGGTGAAGTTTTTTAGCCTGACTTCTCTTTTGGGGAATTCTGGTGCTACTGCTACTTCAAAAATGACTGATTTATGGTCAGGTTTAACCAGTGCAGGCCCTACACTTGAGGCATTGCATCAGTCAACTATATTAGTGAGGATGAGGTCTTGAATACTGGCGTCCCTTGTCGGGTGATACACTATTTGTTCCAGGGCATTTGAGATAACAAAGCCCAGGAACTTTTCTGCGCGTGAGTTTGAGCATCTTGATTCATGGAAGGGGACCTGTAACTGACTATGACCTGAAGGGGGGTCTTACCCACAGTAATCTGGACTTGGAGTAGCTCCATAGAGTTTGCTTGTCTAACCAGTCCAGAGGTGTAATTATCTTTAATGAAGATAGATACTCCACCTCCTTTGGTTCTCAAACCTTCAATTTTTGGTCTGAAAGTGTGGAAGGCCTTGTAAGGCTTGGGTACTTTCTGCAGACTTGAGCCAGGTTTCTGTGACTGCACAGACGTTAACATTTTCTAGAGAGAGTGCTTCTAGAGAGCAGTTTCTGATTTAAACTCGGCATTTAGCAGCATGACCCTTAGTTTCTTTGTGTTCAATATTTTCACATTCGGAATTTTGTTGTTGTGACCTTGTCTAAAAAAGGCCTTATGGGGGAGGCAAGTGCCTTAGCCAGCAAGTGGAAGCCTAGAAGTCACAGGTGGCAAAGCAGCATGGTCTATCCACCACATCATCTCAGACTGACAAGAATCAGATCCCCTTAGAATGGCACCACACACTAAGGCAATTATTGAAGTCAGTCATTTTCTGTTTATAATGCGGTATCATCCTAGACAGGGATAAAATGCTGCTCAAAGCTAGGGACATACCGGTCTGGGACACGTATTAAGAAGGCTCAATCATGTCTCTCTTCATATAATCTAGAGAGGTAGAGCTCAAGTCGTTCATACCAACATGAACTACGATGGATTAATAATGGTACTTGTTGAGAGACTTGAGTGCATGTGTGATCTGGTGAATCCTTGCATTAGACAGGCAGCTGACTGTCACCTTCTCCTTATTCAACCTGTTGAGTGGGGAGTCTGTATGTCTCATTATAGAGTCAGCTAAAACTAAAACATTTGGAAAAATTGTGCATTGCCTTAAGGGCTTATTTAGTGAGACACAGGTGCTAGTGTTTTGTGTGTGTTGGTTGCTTTGGTTGTTATGTTAGGTGTAGTATGTTTGTGTTTTGGAGGTCTCTGATGTTAGGTAGGTTTCTGGAGAGTACCGCTGCATATGAAGGTTTAAGTGTTGGGTGGATGAGTCATTATTGCTCTCTGGCAAGGGCTTGGGATCTAGAACTCCCTTGCCTGGGAGCCTCAGAGCTCCATTGTCTGATTCTTTGCAGCTGTTGTCACTGTGTATGGGTTCTATCCCACTGTGGTTTCTTCTGTCTACCCTAGGCTGGGAGAGAAATGACCACTGCTTAGCTGGAAAGTTCCTACTGAACCTAGGAGGCTGCACTTGGAGTAAGCCCTTTACATTTCCACAGACTTGAAGTTGTCCTCCATCTTTTTGAGAAATGCCTCTGGCCTTTGGGCAAAAGAGAAAGTCTTTGTCAAGGGGAGCATCCAGGAGGTATAATTTAACATGGTCAGGAAGAGATCATTCCCCAAGCCACAAATGCCTTCTAATAACTAAACCAGTGGCAGCTTCCTGCGAGAAGCTTCCACAGCAAGTTAACCACAGTGTAATTAGTTTAGCTACCTGAGAACTGCAGTGAGAGATCTAGGTGCTCTTTGGAAAGGATTTTATCCTCTAGGGAGGTGGACCTTCTGTTTGAGCTGATCTAAAATGGTTTGCTGATACTTGATCATATGGAATTGACAGTTAAGGGCCCTCACAGTAAGAGCAGTAGATGTATATACCTTTCAACCTAACTTATTCTGGATGAACTGGCTCTAGCCCCTTTGGGCCCTGGGGTGACCACCTCAGGGTCAAGCACAGGGATTTTTAAAAAGGTATTTGTGGGAGTCCTATACACTATAAACAACCTGTCTGGTTTACATGAGGCAGAGGGTAGGGAATCAGGATTCAAGGAGAAATCCTGGAAAACATCTTCCACTACCTCTAAAATGGGGGGAAATCGCCAGTGGTTTGTCTTCAGGTAAATCCAGGAACTTCCTAACTCTCTTTCTGGACTAGGAATATTCCTGTGTTCCTGTGCCTCTCACTGAAAATGATGTCTTATAGCAGTCAAGCTGAAATCCTCTTGTGGGGGGGGCAGGCACAGGGAAGGTTCTCCTCTGAATCAAACTCATCATACGATGTATAAGGAGGGGACTTCTTCAGAGCCAGACTCGTGTAGGTCTAAATCTTCATCTGATTGAAAAGGGTCTGGGAAAGCTTCAAAAGAAGCATCCCTTTTTCTTTTTACTGGTGAGACATCCCCTGTGGCCTGTCTTTACATAACAATAGAAATGAGGTCCTCAGCTAACCTAATCAAATCCTGTTGGGCTCTCTGTAAAAGGGAGCCAGCAGGCCTATGTGAAGATCCTGCCACAGTACCTCTCTTTAAGATGGCTTTGACCTTAGGCCTAGGTGCGTCAGATGACCTGGCGCCTGTCTCTCTGGAAGGGTGAAAAAGCACTGGTGTAGGCAGAGGCCTTGGTGGAGTGTCACCGGTAAAAAAACGCTTTTCAGAAGTACAAGCCTGCTGAACGGCCTTGGACCCGACTAATGAACCATATACAAAGGCTTGCGTAGCAGTAGATGGGACAGACAGCATGTCAGACTCTGAATGGGTCTCCACAGAGGCTTGCGTCACAACTTCAGACACCGATGGGGGTTGCAAAAGCACCTCACCTTCCTCAGCAATCACCAGCCTAGAGGAAGAGGCAGACGGCGAATGGTTGTAGTCCGAAGACCTAAGCTTTTGTTTCTATTCTTTTTCTTTCTTTCGCTTAGGTTGCTCAATTTCAGAATGACCAGCAGATTCCATCTACGCGAGTTAGAAGATTCTTGACTCAGGAATCTCGCTAAAAATTCAGCCCTATGTCTAATAGCGCTAGTGTTAAAACAAGCAAAAAATGGCAACTAGGGATGACATGTTCTGAAGTGAGTGAAAGCCTCTGTGTGGGATTTGCTTACCACAGCAAGACTATCACTTACTTTACCTAACATGAATTAAAGGAAAAGAAAGGAGTTTACAACAGGGCACTTATCTTTCTGATGATGACTTCTCTCTGGTGCGGACAGACCAACACATTTGAACACTGTTTTGGGCTACGACAGCAGGAAGAACCTGAAATCATGATGCAGGTTGGCTCCTTTTATACTTGAGCATACTGACGTTGGTCAGGAAGTCCTCCAGCCTGGGAGCCAGAAAGAGTTTTCTCTGGTAGTCTGTGCCAGCCAAGGACCATCACATCAGGAAATTCCACAAAGTCAGGACTGCAACAGTGAAACACAAATAACACCTTCTTACATAAATTCAAAAATGAATTAAAGTCCAAAAGAATAAAATGGTGATTTAAACAACAAAACGTATTAAACTACTTAAGGTTAACAAGATGGAGACGTGTAGTAGGAGAAAAGACAAGAGCAGAATATAAAAAGGTAATGATGATAGTTAAGAAGAAGTGAAAGCATGGTGCATGTTTTTGTAAAAATCATACAGACTACGTTATCAAAAAACTTGATATGTTTGTTAAATTTTAATTTGTGATCAATGTTTACTCCAATGAGTTTTGCTTGTGTAACCTGTTCAATTGTTATTCATTGACAAAAATAGAGCTTTCTCTATGGCCAAGTAAAAGACGTTTAATTCTGGTAAGATTTAGCAGAAGTAAACTGTTTGATAACCAATAGCCCAGGAGAAAGAAGGTTGCTTGTATAGTTCTGAAGTTGGTATAAGGCCTTGGTAGCACAAAAGGAGGTACAGTTGTGTGCATACTGGATGACTGTGGGATTAGGGATTTTAGTGTACATGTCATTAAGGAAAATGCTGAACAAAAACTGGTCCAAGTATGCATCCTTGTGAAACACTTATGCTGGTAGGAAGGACATCTGAGTAAGAGTGGCACCATCTGACACTTGTGATTGAATGGAAAAGTAGCTGCTGAACCGTGAAAACGTATTAGCACTAAGGTCCATGTTATCTAGTCTTTGCAGAATACATATTTAACGTTTACCAGCACTGTTTGTCTTACTGTTCAATTAAAGTCAGTTCTCTTGTATTTAAGTTCTTGTGGAATGTCTTATTACTATTCCGAGAGGGGAGTTATGGCTTACCACTACAGATTAACACGCCTGTCTCCATGTCTCCACTTAGTAAGACCCTTAGGGCCTATTACTGGGAAAATCTTCAGGTATTTGATTTCATATTTGGCCTAATCATGTTAATCAACTTAAAGGAGGTTTCTGGTCAAATTCCTGCGTGGTGGCAGAACAACCATGCTAGGAAGAAAGCCATAAGGAATTGTAAAACTGTGCCAGCCTTCTCAGAATTTTGTGTAAGTGAT